>NW_027271837.1:0-535859 GCF_040938485.1 Diadema antillarum | reverse complement strand
ATAACCTGTTTAGGAAACCTGTTTGGATCGTCACAAATTTGGGACTTTCGAAAAGGCTTTCCTAAAGGGCTTTCAAAACAGCTTTGCGTTTATCAACTCGTGAAAATTCCTTGAAAGCTGTTTGGATAACCTGTTTCTGTTTAAAAACAGCTTTGCGTTTATCAACTCGTAGAAATTCCTTGAAAGCTGTTTGGATAACCTGTTTCTGCCGAGAAAAGGGGTTGATAAACGCAGCCCAAGAAGAGCAGGAATAAGAAGGAAAGGATAGAGGTGGAAAAGGATGGAGAGGGTTCCATAGAACAGCTGTCTCTATGGGCACACATTGTAATACAGTGTTGTTATGCAAATATGCATGCACACGTATGCGAAAACGTTCCGTGATTATTCCAATAAAATAACAGAGTGCAACAATGAATGCTGCGTAATGTAAATGTAAATCACAGTCCATGTGTGCCCAGGAAGCAAAAGAGAAAAGATAGAGGGAAAGAAGCAGAAGATAGACGGGAGGGGGGAGGGATTTCCAGGAAAAGCTGCCTATGTGGGCACACATACAATGTGATATGCTTTACATGAATACATATATCAAGATTCCATTAGTCAATTCACAAAGGGCTGTAAATAACTTGTATAATGATTCATATCGATAAAAGCACATAGAATTCCACACTTATACATGGTGAGCTGTCTTTTAAAACCTGTCAATACAACAGTGTTATCCTATGATAATAATATTGCATTAATTACACTCAAAGAGTGCCCAGAAAAAGCAGGAATTATGAAGAAGAGAGCACAGGATCCGAGGGAAAGAAGAGAAATGGGGAAAGGGAAGAAAGGAGTAGGCCTCTCAAGAGAGATGTTTATCAAAACTCACAATGAATGCAGTATGCAATGTACATGCAGTTGAAATGCATGAATGAATAATATTCCAATGTCATTCACAAGACAGCCTTATAGTGCAACGGTGAAAAACAATAATAAGGCACATTTTATTACGCATGAATGAATGAAATTGCATTCATATCATTGATAGACTGTCTCATAAAAAAATATACAAATATCACAGTGATTATCTCAATAAATAATCGCCATTATACATGTATCACACTGCATGTGCGCCCACTAGTAGGAACCAAGAGAGGAAAGAAAGAGAAAGAGAGAGAGAGAGAGAGAGAGAGAGAGAGAGGAAAACAGAAAATAGAAGAAAAGGGTTGAGAGCTTCCAAAGAACTACACACGTGCGGGCACACATGCAACATAATTATCATAAAAGGCATTTGTGCAATATAAATATCATAACAAACTTTCCGGGTTCAAATTCAAATCTATCAAAACAGGTGGGCTATTGGAATTGACAAAACAGAATATTGAACGAGAACCAGTGCACCTCATCAGTGGTTCCATAAACAATCAACCGAACAGATTAAAATCATTTGACCACGCAATTAGCAATATCACCAGCATGGAAAAGGAATAACAGAATAACAAGGAAAGCTAAGGAACCAGAGTCACACAAGTACCCGAGAACAACAGAATTTGTAGAATAGAGTAAGAGAAATCTGGAAAAGAAGTACTGATAGAAAGAAGAATTAGCAGGAAGTACCAGGGTACGTGCAAAAGACACATGATATCCTTTACCGTTTAACAGAACCATTGAAGATGTGAATTAGCTTTAACATATGTCAGTAACAAGTCGAAGAAATGTGCACTTTATTCAAAAAGTGAAATTTTGTGAAATTCTCTTTTTATTTTCTATATATCGTTGTACGCATATGACATCATACACTGCAGTAGTCTTCTCATCCAGCAGTGAATGCGCAGATACTTTAAAAGTTCGTAACTTTTGAACGGATTGTCCGATTTTCCCCAACTTTCACTGATGTGTTCTACTAATATTGTTGCATTCACCCAAGCCACATGTAAACGAAGGTGGACGTGTCTTATTGTCCTCAAATATAATTTTTTCTTACGTTTTGATTGAGAACACTCTAAATACTTCCCGCTGTTTGTACAGTTTTCAGTTCTCCCAACGTAAGGTTCTCATATATCTTATATACCATTCATTTTTTCCAACAGTTTTACAAACATACTTTGGCAGGTTACATTACTCAAAATATATAGAACTAACTCCCAAATACACTAATTATCATTGATCACTTTTATAATATTTTGTTCGTCTTTAGTATGCGCTTTTCTTAATTTGTATATCACATTTTACATATTTTATGTGATGTTTGTTGCGCTGGGAGAGATGAACCAGAGGAGTAAAAATTTAATCTGAGAAAATATATAGAAAACGCTGAGATTTGCTTTACATCACCCACTGACGCTGATGAGCAGCAAATACTATTGTACCAGGAGAATAATAATAGTTCTTATCAACATCAGTATAAGTTGGGAAGTTATTTTGAAATTTTCGTGAGATGTATGGTTATAATGAGAGGTAAATACTTGCTGAAACCATGATCAATGAGTGAACAAGCTGAAGAGTGTAATTTGGCTAGAACTTAATTGCCCTAAATTCCATCGATTTCATACACTTTTCCCTGTTTAAATCGACACATATTTTTATAACAGTGACATATTTGGAACTGACAGAGAAAGAGAGAGAGAGAGAGAGAGAGGGAGAGAGGGAAAGAGAACAGACAGTCAGAGTCAAGGTTAACCCGCTGTAACATGAGCGACTTTTTTTTTATTTAGCTATAAATACACTTGACTTAGAAAAAACATGCAGATCGAGACAGGTCAAATTAAGTTGAATCAACATTCATTGGTTGTGTTAACAATGTTGATTTGAACTACGACATAGTCGGATATTGAAACAACAAATTCACAAAATAAATAGTTACATAACTTTGACTTCTTGGATGTCCGAGTTCTTGAGCAAGGTTCCCCTCAGCGCTGGTGTCTTCCAATGCCTTGGCTGTCTAGCTGCTTCCTTGATTACAGTACTCGGCTTGTTCTTTGGTTGACCCCCCGTAGACTTGGCCCTCAGCTAGACGTTCACTCTAGCTCCCTTGGCCTTTTAAACAGTCATGCTCGCCGACGTCGGCTGGAACCCGTTTCGAGCTACGACGTAGATTGATGTATGTGACGTGCTAGCTAAAATATTTCTCAATCTCTTGTTCCCAACAGCCGATACAATTATTTACCCTGCCCTACCAAGGTCAATTATCATAAGACCCAGACAAAAGTATGCCAGAAAAATTCACTTTACAAAACAAACTATTTCTAGACTCGCCTAGCCCATGCTATCATCCCCACTGTTTCTGTATCTCATTAACCTAATAAAACCTAACCTCACAGTCCGATGAGCTTGCCTGAACCTAACACAATGATGTAACACGGCATAACTGAATCCAATTAACTAAGTTGCTTTTATACTTCTTGTCTGGATAATATCCAGCTCGATGGAGGAGGCATTGATCTAATAAAATTTTCTACAAAGTCAAGACATCATATGTCTTCTTTTACTATGCACAAATGAACAAATATATTCCTTTCCTGACACCCGCCTTCTGAGAAGAGGGACATACATAGGAAGGTATTGACTAAGATCCAAGTCTCCCGTATAGTTCATGAATGTTCAAATTTTTGTCATCGTCGTGTCGTTTGAAGGAAAAATAAGAGTTATAAAACAACATGTTTCCCGTAATCGCGCATTCCTGTTGCTGCCTCGTTGCCCAGAAGCACTATAACATTACTACAACACTTCAGGAGTTCGAGCATGCCATACTCCCTGCAAACTGCCTTGCTTCGGAAAGTAATTCATCTGACTTTTAAACGGTCTTCCAACATTGAAAAGGAACTCATACAAAATAAAATAACACACACAAAAAAACACCAAACTAATACACATTAATCAACGTTTATTTGCTTCAGCGGATCTGCCTATTCCTGGTTCAATATAAAAACATGAAACACACATGCACAAACTGATTACTTCCGACAAAAAATAAGCACAATTGTCAGAGCTCATGTCAATTGAGGGACGGGTGTGGATGTGTGCCTGTGTGTGTGTGTGTGTGTGTGTGTGTGTGTGTGTGTGCTTGTGCGTGTGTTTGTGTTTAGGCCAGGTTAGCATCAACCGCCACACATGCACACAGATTCCACACATATTATCATACTCCAAACACACACACACACACAGCTAAGCGCACACGAATGCACACGTCACATATACGCACCTACACACCATAGACAGCACATACCATGCAGCCTCCTCCCCCCCCCATACACACATACTTACACATCACATTTACCAGTCATACCCGCCCCAACCAAGCATAACGCAGGAACAACCACCCAAACCACACAATCCGTAGTGCATCTTAGCATTATCTTCTGCAGCTTGAAGACAACGACCGACGACAATTTGTGCAGCTACGTTTCATTTTACCTGCACAAATTGCCGCCATTGAGGTAAAAAATTGGGAACTGCACGAGCAGCGACAAATTGTGAAGGGGCAACAATTTGTGCCGCAACAGCGCCTTTTGGATTGCGACATGCGACCGAAAAATGATTTCGTTTTCCATACTGAGGATGCATAATTAGGTTGTCCGTTTCAAATACTGGAATTACGCCTTTTTCAGGCATGTTGGCATGTACCACACAACCTTACGGTGACCTCATGCAGGTTTTATAAAAAAACGAAAGTAAGAGAGAGAGATACTGGTGAGCTTTTTATCGAAATAAGCAAATCGTTTGGTACACACTTCAGAAATACAATTTTAGGCGATGCACAAATGTATTTGTATAGAACAGAGTTGTGTATATTTGGGGTGACAAAAGCACTACAAACCAACTAGTAGTGCCGAGAAACCACCTCAGCCATGTGTCTGTGAGAGTAACTGAGAGTAACTTAAATTCGTTGAGACGTGATAGGCCTGTACCGGCCGCACAGAAACGCTGTTAGTCAGTTAGACCGCAGCACCCGATAATTCGCTCGTATTTATTCAATTCGTTTGCAAGCCCGCTCTAGGCTTGCATACGTAATGAGCTGCGGAAGGGGATTTTGTCCTTTGGCTTTCGGCAACAAAAATACACCTTATATTCACAAATTTGGTAGCAAATTCAAGGAAAATATGTAAACTATCGTCACATGTTACTCAAATTATTGTAAATGAAAAGTATCATAGCGTAATTTGAGCTTGAAAAGTGATGAAACAAGTAATTCGTGCAGTACACGTTCAAGACGTCAAAAGAATACCGAATTCACTTTGCGTCTCAATGAAAATGCATTATAAAAAAGAAATTGGTAGTCTATCTCTCAATCTTTCTATACATGTAAACATCTTGACAATTTGTTGCTTAAACCGGTCAGGAACCAGTAAAATATACATCGATGTCAGTGCTGATCAGCTTGAAACCGTGCAATCTCAAGAGTAAGCTCTCTTATTGGACAGCGCTTGCATTCAGTGCTTGCATTACGTCATTACGCTGCTACATAACGGTTTGATGCCACTTGCGGTTTCTTGGCACGCGTGTAGTTCAAGCCAAGTTCAAGTGCTGAATGCAAGCACTGTCCAATCAGAGAGCTCTTTCGCGCCACTGTACACTTTGTTTGGAGCATACTTCAGGCTTAGGAGTGAATTTTACGGACATTTCAAAACAGAAAAACTAGTATAAATCATGCTTGCATCTCCCTGACTCCAATATATGATGAGTATCTAAGTTTCCTCTCTACGAAAAGCCAAAATCAGAAACAACAGTTTCTTAAACCGGTCAGGAACCAAAAACGAACTTTAGACGACAAAATCTTCCGTGAAAAGCAGGTAAAATTTACGCAAATTCAACTGATTATATCGTTATGATAAGATCCGATGTTATACGCAATTTAGTATCAAAATAAAGATCAGAGTCTGCAGAACAATTTACCGTGACTTGAAGCCATGATGAATGTATGTACAAGTCGCTCCACTGTGAAAACCATAGCCCTGTCAAACTCTCGCAAAATCTCGCACGACGAGACACCTTTCGAACGCAAAAGATCGTCAACGAGAGTGCTGAATAAATCTTGGCGGATCGGCTCATTGGCATACGTGCTGCGGTCTGACTGTAGTGGGAGGTTTGTTAGCGCTATCAAGTCACTAATAAATCCAGCCACTAACAGCACGGGGAAAATGACCGCACAGAAAGCGCTGTTAGAGCGCTGTAAGACACGTGCGCTGTTTACGGTGCTGTTAGTGGATTTTGAGCCATAGAGTTAGGCAAAAATCTATGCGATTTGTGCGTAATGATCTATTTATAGATTGATGCATCTTGTTGATGCAGCGGTAGCACAAACGCAGTGCATCGTTGTCTTCGTGAGTGACGTGTATTATGTTTATTTCGTTTCATTGTCGCCTTCTTGAGAGGCATGGCCGGCGCCACGTTTTTCAAAAAGTGGGGGGGGGGGGGGGGGTTTCATGAGCTAACAAAAAATAAAACAAAAACAAAAACAAAAAATGACTTCAGCGCACATCGGCTGCCACTTCCGAGTTTTCTTCAGCTGACAAGCAAAAAAAAAAAAAAAAAATAATAAAAAAATGATTAAAAAAAAATATATAGGTCTTCAGCGCATCTTTTCTCATTCCACTTCCGGGTTTTCTTCTGCTGAAAGGCAAAAAAAAAAAAACCAAAAAACCAAAAACAAAAACAAACTAAAACAAAAGAAAAAAAAAAGGTCTTCAGGGCAAAAACAAAGGCCTTACCGCACTCAAAGGTTTCATTCCCTTTTCCTTTTTTTTCTAGCGTCACTCCCGGGGTGACCGGGGCCGAAAATGGTGACACCCTATGTCGGCCCTGGGTGCTGTTCGTTTATTCCGAAGGTTCGCTATTTCCGAAGGGTCGTTAATCCGAAACACGCAAATTCCCTATACCTACAGGTTCGTTAATCCGGAAATTTGTGGCGTTATTCAGAAAGTTCGTTATTTCGAAGATTGGCCAATCCGAAAATGAAATTCGGAACAACGAACCTTCGGAATAACGAATCTTAGGAATAAAGAGCCTTCGGAATATCGAACCTTCGGAATAACGAGCTGTAACCGTCGGCCCCACTCCTATGTAGTCCTTGTGGTGCAAAAAAAAAGCCCCCCCCCCCCCCGCTTCCACCAGCCCTGCAGAGCTGTACTTGCATTGTTCATAATTGTGCAGAATAAAGCGAAGAGAGTTGATTTGGTTTGGTGTGGTTTGGTTTTATCTACGCATTTCCTTTCTCCAGATACAATAACAAATGGAAACAAAGTGATGAACAGTATGTAAAAAAAAGGAGAGTAGAACATACAAATCGATACAAGAATTTCTCAATATTATAACAACATCAATTTCTAATAACGTATAAAACAAAGTAACAAATTATGTTTAGGCATACTGTGTTCATGTGTGAACAAAGGAGAAATCAATACCCCAGGGGACAGTCATAACCGGAGCTTGAAGTGGATGAGGCCCTACCTTGTATACGAATATAATACAACACCAATAAACCTATATCACACGAAAAAGAACCCCCAAAAACTCGTACCTGTAATCTTAACGTCGTATACCAACGCCCCCCCCAAAAAAGCTCCAGATTACACTGACGAAGGATTAATGTTACGTGGAGTGGGCCTACTACAGTTTTATAAGGCACAACGCTTGTAAGGAAGCATTGTGCAATGATGTTACACAGATGGTTAGACATTTGTTCAAATGAAACTCATTTCAAAGAAAAGAAAGACACTCAACATATACGTGACAAACATGTCATTTTATTTCTTTACCACTTATGTGAAACTGCCATCTTACTTTGTCAAGACGTACTTTAGACAGACCTATAATTGGGAGAATCATGCATAATGGCAGAGGCAACCAGTCGCCATAGCGGCATTTCTAGTTACATATTTATGTATACAATAGTTGTAATAATAAAGTTCATCATCATTGGCTTTAATGGGTATGTAGCCTATTTCACTATTGGAGGACAAGTCCACCTACAAATGTGGGTTGAGTGAATGCAGCAATATTAGTAGAACACATTGATATGATCTGTGAAAGTTTGGGGAAAATCAGAAAAACGGTTTAAAAGTTATGATTTTTTTTTCAAGTTTTTGAAGTCACTGCTGGATGAGAAGACTGCTGCAGTGTATGATATGCGTAGAACGATATAAGGAAAATATAAAGAGAATTTCACGAAAAATTTTCACAGCAAAATCTAAGTCGCCCACTACCCGCCATATTCTTAATTAGGTCTAGGTCGATCTATTTTGAAGTATGTCCAAATGGTATAAAAAAGGAGACAACTGAAGTTACGGCCCAAGCTAAAAATTTAATATTCACTAAAGCCCCTTTTACACTTTCACGGATTGCTTCACGGATGACCACGGATCGTCATCCGTGATGTTCCGGCATGCAAAATATTGATTTTCCTCTCCATACCGGTGTGAATACGATCCCAACTGGATGTCTACACGGACAGGTACGGAGGCTACACGGACAAGTACGGTGCCGAAGCGGACAGACAAGGAACGAACGCGGACCACAGCGGAAACGATACGGAGCCAACACGGATATCAAGGAAGAGCACGAATGCAACTGGGTCCCTTCGCGATCTTTACACGGATGTCCCTAAAATGTTGACATATGACATTTACTTTTGCTTTTGATACTTTATCATTCTCGGGCAACATGCCTCCAGAGCTAATAACAAGCACACCAGAAAATCTACAGCAGCCTACTTAAGCCTGGGCTTGTCGACATCAGGCAAATCTCTTCTTGCAAACTCTCATTTTGCGGGAACATCATGACATAAACAAAGCAAAAAAAAAAAAAAAAACACACACACACACACACACACACACAACAACAACAACAACAACAACAACAAACTATCAAGGAAATGTGTGTGGGTCACTGAAGCTTCTCAGGCTACAATTGTTCGAACAGTATGAGGTGTTGCTGGCTGTACTGATGGGGGAAGATGTGAGCAAATTTCATGGACTTTATGAGCTTGTATTTGGCAAAATACACGAATTTCTCATCCCGGATGGAGCCGATGCTAATACCGACGTCCCGATGTCTTCACGGATGTACCGGAATGAGTACGGAGGCAACACGGAGTAGCCGGTGCATACAAGGAAGGAATACGGCGGCAACACGGAGTAGACGGTGCCAACAAGGAAGAGCTCGTATTGATTTTCATCCGTGATGTCCGGGATGAAAAATTAAGCAAGCTTAATTTTTCCCGCGGACGTGCCGGTAGGTCAAGGATAATGCCGGATGACTTCACGGAGTCAACACGGTCATGCCGGAAACAGTACGGATGATCCAGGATCGACGATCCGTGGTCATCCGTGATGGTATCCGTGAAAGTGTAAAAGGGGCTTAACATTGTCACTATCGGTGCCCCTGGCACTGTTCGTGAGTTGATAAAACAGCACCACTGTTGTTAGCTTCTGTGCGGCCTCGCGCTGTTAGGCTAACAGCGCTGTTAGTGAATTTGACTAAAGGCCGTGTTACACCATAACGCGGGCTTGTGGCGATGAGGTAGTTTCCAGCACGTAGAAGATTTTCAGCGGGCGAACAAGAATGTTTGCAATTTTCATTCATGCCTTGTCATACCGTACGGGGGAACTTCTGCGGCTTGACTTGCGGGGAAACAAATTTACTCCAAGGAGCTCTCCGCAGTTGGTCCGCACCTGACAGTATCTACGTAGCGCGTAGTTGCCCGGAGGTGCTCAGGCAAGTCCGATTTAACCGCAGCCAAGTTTTGAGCATGACCAAAACTTTTTCCGGGTGAGTCGCGGGAATGCCCGTAGAGGTCCACGCAGAACGCCAGTAGGAGACCCTTAGCGGCAGTACTTCCCAGGCAATTCCCACGCAGGTACTTCGCAGTCCCGTATGCAGCCAAGATAATGAAATTCTGTGAGATTTCAGCCATTCCATTAGAGGAATTCCTTCACTAAGTTGTCAGCCCCCACGTGACTGGTACAAAGGTCACACAGTATACTCGCAAGTATAACGCGTCCAGCAAGTAAGACACATGCGCTGACTCGCACAAATCCTTTTCCGCCCTCAGGAATTCATGTCCGGTATGCTAGAAAATCTCTACACGTAACAAGCCCGAGTAGCTTGCCCGGAAAGGTGTGACAGGGCCTAAACACGGTTGCGCGGGTAAAAAAATATGCGTGCGCACCTCCGGGCGACTACTTTTGAGATACATGCTAGGTACTGTCATGTGCGGATATCTACGGGGACCTCCGGGTAGTCAAAATTGTTCTTTGCAAGTCGCACGCAAGGCTGGTGTGACACGGCCTGCATGCTTCTGTGCGGCCAAATCGTCGCTATCAGTGCTGTTAGTGCGCTGTTAGCGCTAACAACGTTTCTGTGCGGCCGCCCCTGGAAAAATCGTCAACACGAATTGAATGGTAGTGAAAGATAATTGCCAATGGTTAAGGGTATTTAAATGGTAGGCTTCCATGGTCAGTGGTCACTGTCAATGGCGAAGGGTATTTGAACTGTAACAGTGGCGTATACCGTGGGTCAAGACATGGGGGGGGGGCACCTCGTGGAAAAGTAATTTTGAGGGTGTGTATGCTTGTGCGTGCGTGCGTGCGTGTGTATGTGTGTGTGCGCGTGTGTGCGTGCGCTGTCAGCCTACAATACATAACGGAATGCGATTCATTCCACAGCGAAGTTATTGAGCAACATTGTAAGTTTCCCTTACATGGATTATGGAATGACGGTGTGAAACGACAAATTACTGGCAGCAACATCCGGAGAATTGCATAACAATTAAATGCGAGCGAGCTTGAAAATTTTGACATTTTACAGTCCCAAAACTGCCGTTTGTAGCTATATCTTTTCGCTTTGGAAATTAAGGGGGGAGGTGCGCACCGGGCGCAACTGGTGGCCATTACTGGCAGCAACATCAGGAGAATGGCATAATGATTAAATGCGAGCGAGCGTGAAAATTTTGACATTTTACAGTCCCCAAACTGCCGTTTGTAGCTATATTTTTTCGCTTTGGAAATTAAGGGGCGCGCACCGGGCGCAACTGCTGGCAATTACTGGCAGCAACATCAGGAGAATGGCATAGCGATTTTGAGCTTGAAAATTGTGACATATTACAGTCCCAAAACTGCCGTTTGTAGCTATATCTTTTCGCTTTGGAAATTAAGGGGGGGGGGCGCACCGGGCGCAACTGCTGGCAATTACTGGCAGCAACATCAGGAGAATGGCATAACGATTAAATGCGAGCGAGCGTGAAAATTTTGACATTTTACAGTCCCCAAACTGCCGTTTGTAGCTATATTTTTTCGCTTTGGAAATTAAGGGGCGCGCACCGGGCGCAACTGTTGGCAATTACTGGCAGTAACATCAGGAGAATGGCATAGCGATTTTGAGCTTGAAAATTGTGACATTTTACAGTCCCAAAACTGCCGTTTGTAGCTATATCTTTTCGCTTTGGAAATTAAGGGGGGGGGGGGGGGCGCACCGGGCACAACTGCTGGCAATTACTGGCAGCAACATCAGGAGAATGGCATAACGATTAAATGCGAGCGAGCGTGAAAATTTTGACATTTTACAGTCCCCAAACTGCCGTTTGTAGCTATATTTTTTCGCTTTGGAAATTAAGGAGAATAGCATTACAATTAAATGCGATCGAGCATGAAACTTTTGACATTTTACAGTCCCAAAACTGCCGTTTGTAGCTATACTTTTTCGCTTTGGAAATTAAGAGGGGGCGCACCGGGCGCAACTTCTGGCCATTGCTGGCAGCAACATTAGGAGAATGGTATAGCGATTAAATGCGAGCGAGCGGAGCGAGCATGCTTACTAATTTTGACATTTTACAGTCCAAAAACTGCAGTTTGTAGCTATATTTTTTTAATTTGGAAATTAAGGGGGGGGGGGGCCGGTGCGCCCCCTATTGTGTCTGCACAAGAAATGTTATGTACATATGGTGTAGCAGTGAACAGCATGTCTCATTCATTCCATAGTCATCAGTGGCGCACCGTGGGTCAAGACATTGGGGGGGGGGGGCACTTCGTGGAAAAGTAATTTTGAGGGTGTGTATGCTTGTGCGTGCCTGTGTATGTGTGTGTGCGCACGCTGTCAGTCTGCAAACTTAATGGGGACTACATTACATAACGGAATGTGATACATTCCACCGCACAGTCATTGAGCAACATTGTAAGTTTTCCTTACATGGATTATGAAATGACGGTGTATAACGACAAATTACTGGCAGCAACATCAGGAGAATTGCATAACAATTAGATGCGAACGAGCGAAACGAGCGAGCTTTAAATTTTTGACATTTTACAGTCCAAAAACTGCCGTTTGTAGCTATATCTTTTCGCTTTGGAAATTAAGGGGCGCGCACCGGGCGCAACTGCTGGCAATTACTGGCAGCAACATGAGGAGAATGGCATAGCGATTTTGAGCTTGAACCCGGCAGCAACATCAGGAGAATGGCATGACGATTCAATGCGAGCGAGCTAAGCGAGCGAGCTTGAAATTTTGACATTTTACAGTCCCAAAACTGCAGTTTGTAGCTATATCTTTTTCGCTTGGAAATTAAGGGGGGCGCACCGGGCGCAACTGCTGGCAATTACTGGCCTAGCAACATCAAGAGAGTGGCATAACGATTAAATGCGAGCGAGCGGAGCAAGCGAGCTTGAAATGTGTTTGACATTTTACAGTCCCCAAACTGCAATTTGTAGCTATATTTTTTCAATTGAAATAAATGGGGGGTGCATGGCGCACGGGGCGCAACTGCTGGCAATTACTGGCAGCAACATCAGGAGAATGCATAATGATTAAATGCGAGCGAGGGAAGCGAGCGAGCTTAAAAATTTTGACAGTTTACAGTCCCAAACTGCCGTTTGCAGCTATATCTTTTCGCTTTGGAAATTAAGGGGGGGGGGGGGCGCACCGGGCGCAACTGCTTGCAATTACTGGCAGCAACATCAGGAGAATGGCAATACAATTAAATGCGATCGAGCATGAAACTGCCGTTTGTAGCTATATTTTTTCGCTTTGGAAATTAAGAGGGGGCGCACCGGGCGCAACTGCTGGCAATTACTGGCAGTAACATCAGGAGAATGGCATAACGATTAAATGCGAACGAGCGAAGCGAGTGAGCTTCAAATTTTGACATTTTACAGTCCCAAAACTGCCGTTTGTAGCTATACTTTTTCGCTTTGGAAATTAAGAGGGGGCGCACCGGGCGCAACTTCTGGCCATTGCTGGCAGCAACATTAGGAGAATGGTATAGTGATTAAATGCGAGCGAGCGGAGCGAGCATGCTTACAAATTTTGACATTTTACAGTCCCAAAACTGCAGTTTGTAGCTATATTTTTTTAATTTGGAAATTAAGGGGGGGGGGGCCGGTGCACCCCCCTATTGTGTCTGCACAAGAAATATTATGTACATATGGTGTAGTCATTCCATAGTCATCAGTGGCGCACCGTGGGTCAAGACATTGGGGGGGGGGGGGGGGCACCTCGTGGAAAAGTAATTTTGAGGGTGTGTATGCTTGTGCGTGCCTGTGTATGTGTGTGGCGCACGCTGTCAGTCTGCAAACTTAATGGGCACTACACTACATAACGGAATGTGATACACTCCACCGCACAGTCATTGAGCAACATTGTAAGTTTTCCTTACATGGATTATGAAATGACGGTGTATAACGACAAATTACTGGCAGCAACATCAGGAGAATTGCATAACAATTAGATGCGAACGAGCGAAACGAGCGAGCTTTAAATTTTTGACATTTTACAGTCCAAAAACTGCCGTTTGTAGCTATATCTTTTAAAACTGTCGTTCGTAGCTATATTTTTTTCGCTGTGGAAATTAAGGGGGGGGGGGCGCACCGGGCGCAACTGCTGGCAATTACTGGCAGTAACATCAGGAGAATGGCATAACGATTTAATGCGAGAGAGCCTAAAAATTTTGACATTTTAAAGTCCCGAAACTGCCGTTTGTATAGCTACACTTTTTCGCTTTGGAAATTAAGGGGGGCGCATCGGGCTCAACTGCTGGCAATTGCTGGCAGTAACATCAGGAGAATGGCATAACGATTTAATGCGAGCGAGGGAACGAGCGAGCCTAAAAATTTTGACATTTTAAAGTAAAAAAAACTGCCGTTTGTATAGCTATACTTTTTCGCTTTGGAAATTAAGGGGGGGGGGGCCCGGTGCGCCCCCCTATTGTGTCTGCACAAGAAATATTATGTATATATGGTGTAGCAGTGAACAGCATATCTCATTCATTCCATAGTCATCAGTGGCGTACCGTGGGTCAAAACATTGGGGGGGGGGGGGCACCTCGTGGAAAAGTAATTTTGAGGGTGTGTATGCTTGTGCGTGCGTGCGTGTGTATGTGTGTGTGCGCACGCTGTCAGTCTGCAAACTTAATGGGGACTACATTACATAACGGAATGTGATACATTCCACCGCACAGTCATTGAGCAACATTGTAAGTTTTCCTTACATGGATTACGAAATGACGGTGTATAACGACAAATTACTGGCAGCAACATCAGGAGAATTGCATAGCAATTAGATGCGAACGAGCGAAGCGAGCGAGCTTTAAATTTTTGACATTTTACAGTCCGAAAACTGCCGTTTGTAGCTATATCTTTTACGGGGGCAACTGCTGTCAATTACTGGCAGCAACATTAGGAGAATATGGCACAACAATAAAATGCGAGAGAGCGAGCTTGAAAATTTTTGCATTTTACAGTCCAAAAACTGTCGTTCGTAGCTATATTTTTTCACTATGGAAATTAAGGGGGGGGGGGCGCACCGGGCGCAACTGCTGGCAATTACTGGCAGTAACATCAGGAGAATGGCATAACGATTTAACGCGAGCGAGCGGAGCGAGCGAGCCTAAAAATTTTGACATCTTAAAGTCCCCAAACTGCCGTTTGTATAGTTATACTTTTTCGCTTTGGAAATTAAGGGGGGCGCATCGGGCTCAACTGCTGGCAATTGATGGCAGCAACATTAGGGGAATGGCATAGTGATTTAATGCGAGCGAGCGGAGCGAGCTTGCTTGAAAATTTCGACATTTTACAGTCCAAAAACTGCCGTTTGTAGCTATAATTTTTCGCTTTGGAAATTAAGGGGAGGGGGGCGCCCCGGTGCGCCCCCGGATCCGCCACTGGTAGTCAAGGGTGTCGGTTTATTTCATTTCATTTCATTTATTTCCACAACTTGCACAACTGGTTAAAAAAAAAGAGAATGAACAATACAGGACAACATGTCAATCATAATATGCAATACAGGGTGTGGAGGAAGAAGCAAAGGCCATTGACCTGTCAAGGCTTCTCCCTAGTAAACAGCAACAATTATGACACAATACCAAAAAAAGAAGAACAAAACAAATCAAAACAAATCAAAACAAGACAAAACGAAAACTACTGATATGTACATATATTAGCATAAAGGAAATTATTACAGGAAGGCATTATTGCACGTATATGAATTTACGACATATTCTTTATATTTTCTCTTGAATGCAGATATAGAGACACACTGCATGCTTAATATCATTTGGGAGACTGTTCCACATCTTAGGGCCAATATATATTATTGTGGATCGTGAGAACTCATACTTGAAATTGGGCAATCTATAATCTTCCCCCCGTCTTGTACGATATCTACTTACTTCATTATTCTTTACAAAATCAAAATCATAAAAACATGGCAACATATTATTTCTAAACAGATACATAAAACAGACAGTTTGGGACTTATTAATATCAAATATTTTCAGAAAATTTAATTTTTCAAACAGATGACTGGAATGCGAATATGGTTTCGAGTTCGTTATGATTCTTATTGCACGCTTCTGAAGAACTAAAATTCGATTCAAATGGCATATTGCACTGTTCCCCCAAATGATATTTGCAGTAGGTAAGGTGCGGCAAGATCAAGGTTTGATAAAGTCTAATAAGTATGTTGAACGGTAAAATATGTTTTAGCCTATTCATAACACCGATTGTTTTCCTTATCTTCACACAAACCATATCAATATGTTCCTTCCACATTAATTTTTCATCAATTACTACACCCAAGAATTTCACTGACTTAACAAAAGAAATCTTACAATTATCAATACATATATCAACTTCATTTACAATATATTTGTTTCTAGGCTTAAAAAGCATACAACATGTTTTATCCACGTTTAATTTAAGTCTATTTGCTTGAAACCAATCATTAACTAAACAAAGTTCATGATTAAAAGTTGAACAAAGAACATTCATATCATTACCAGACAAGAATAAACTAGTGTCATCTGCAAAAGCAATAGTGTGAAGTAACTTACTTGAAAAATGCAAATCATTAACATATATAAGGAATAATAAAGGCCCTAAAACAGATCCCTGAGGAACACCAATATTTACACAACGATATGTAGACGATATACCATTTATGGACACATATTGCACTCTATCACATAAATAACTCCGAAACAAATTCAATGCAGTACCTCTGATACCATATATTTCCATCTTTTTGATAAGAATACTATGGTCCATACAATCAAAAGCTTTAGACAAATCTAAAAAATAATCCAATCAAAAACTTCTTATTTTCAAAAGACTGTGCTATTATATTATTTAATTCCATTAAAGCCATGTATGAAGAATATCCTTTTCTGAAACCAAATTGTTTCGAATATAAAATATCTCTTTCAAGTAAAAAATTTCATCAGCTGATTATATATCAACCTTTCAAATATCTTCGAGAAAACAGATAAAAGAGAAATAGGTCTATAATTTGTTAAAAGATCTTTATCACCTCCTTTGTGGACAGGAATAAGGTTTGCTATCTTTAAACACTTTGGAAACACACCATCTTTTAAAGATGTATTAAACATATTGCACAGGGGATTTACAAATAAAATAATACTCTTCTTTATAACATAACTATCAATATCATCATATCCAGGACTTTTACCTGTTTTTAAATTTTGTACAATTTCGACAATATCACATACTTGTATAGGCCTTAAAAACATAGAGTGAGGATTATTACTTGTTGATAAAAATTTCGTAAAATGTGAAGAGGTAGATGGAACTGGATCTACAATTTTTGAACCTATATTACTAAAAAATACATTAAATGTATCAGCAATGGCATATTGATCATACAGAAATTGCCTGTTCGGTTGCAAAATGCGATATTGCACTTTTTCCCTCACCTTACAAAGAAGCCTGTTTATAATTTTCCACGTACCTTTAATATCATTATGAACATTCTTAAATTTATTATAATAATAATTTCGCTTCTTTTGACGTAACTCAGCATTAACTTTATTTCTACATGCAATATAAACAGCCTTTCGATACTCTGTTGGGTTCTTTAAATACTTCGAATACAATACATTTTTCTTATTACACATTTTCCTAAGAGTATTATCAAACCATGGTTTTTTATATTGATTACACTTCCGTTTACTTTCGATAAATGGAAAACACTGATTATAAAATTGAGTTACCACTTTCATAAATTTATCAAATTGATCATCAACATTCCCCTGTATTACATCATTATTCCAATCAATCTCATTTAACTTTTCACAAAATTGCATCATATTATTATCACAAATATTGCGTTTATAAATCTTTTCAGAACTTTCAATATTACCGAAATCATAATGACAAAATACAGGCAAATGGTCGCTTACATCTGTAACTATAATCCCTGCCCTTTTGACTATTTCAGGTCTATTTACAAAAATATTATCAATCAGTGAACTTGAATATTCAGTTACTCTAGTTGGTTTAAGTATCAATGGACTAAATGAGTACGTCTTCAAAACATCAACATATTTATCAACATCTGAGCATAACGTAACATTCAGTAAATCAATATTAAAATCACCGGATAAAATACATTCTCTCTGCTCATCACACACTTTGCTTAATGAGTTCTCCAGATATCGTAAAAATTCAGCAATAGATTGAGAAGGTGGTCTATAAATAGCGGCAAGTATAACATTTTTATATTTTGTACGGATTTCTATAAAACTTGATTCAATACTGTCATTAAATACATCAAGATCTTTACGTATTACAAACTTTACTTCATTACTTACATAAAAACCAACGCCACCACTTCGTTTCTCCCTTCTCTCGCTACCCACGTATGAGTACCCATCCAAAGGCATCACTTCATCTTCTGTTAACCACGTTTCGGAAAGAGCAATAACAGAGAATTTATTTTTCGCGGATAAAATTATTGTTTCAAACTTATGAAAATTCTTTTTAAGACTTCTGCAATTAAAATGAACCAATGTAAGTGATTTACCAGTGGTGAAAGATATGTTATTATATTCATCTGGCAAGAGATATGTAGCTTCATTGACAGATTCATCCTGAAGACTCCTCACATTATCGATATTATCATATCTGCAATCATTGCACTCAGAATTATTGACATTTAATGTAACACTATTTTGCCTTCCACATAGAATACATCTGTCGTATGATGACATAAATCAGTACCACGAACAATTAGACACAAAATGGGTTGACACGAATATAAAAAGAAATACAAGCAGTAAGAAATCACGAGGGGAAAAAATCATTGATACACAAAAGAAGTGCAATATCAATAAGGGTATATATGAGCATTGAGTTGAGTACGGTAAGTATGAAGAAAGAAAAAAAAAGGAACGCAATATGTCTCTTATATTCCAGAAAAAAGTATACAGTAAATTGGAATGCAACATCAGTAAGTGTTCACAGTTTATTCAGTTCATCTCGACCTCTGATTATACGTTTGATCGTTTTTCCGCCAGACGCTGGCAGCAATACACAGATTCTGCCGTCGATCGACCACGCTTCTTTGACTTTATCGTGGTGTTTCGCCGCCCAGAGAAGATCCTCATTGGTGGAAGTTAGTGCCTCATCAATTGCCATGCCGGAGCCTTAAAATCAATTTCCTACGAGCGTGTAGCACTGCACTCCGCTTACGGTAGGAACAGAATCTGACAATGATCGCTCTCGGTCGCTTTCCTAGTTCGCTGTTCTGAGTCTGCGCAGTGGCAACAGTAGCAGTGGTAGCGGAGGAACCATTCGTCATGCCTGGTTTCCTTGAAGCAACGCGGTGTGACCGTTCGATGTCATCCAGTGTGAGGGGTACTTGAAGTTGCTGGGAGACAATCTGGCAGATGACTTCATCAGTCCTTTCACCGGCAGATTCTTTTACTCCATAGAATTTCAGACAATTCCGACGCGAGTACTGGTCTGCTTCATTCATAGCTCTCTTCAGGTTGTCAATGGAGGTGGCCTGAGTCGCTAGGGAGTGCTTTAATTCATGAAGCTCCTTTTCTCTTTGACGCAAATCCGTTTCCAGCTGCAGTGATACGGCGTCATTGTGGTCTAATCTTTCCTTTATTTCAGAGTTACTTTTTTCCAGGCTGGTCAGTCGCTCGATGAGTTGATTGACATGCTTGTCGACAGCTTTTTCTACGGCCATTCCAATGGCATTGAAAAAGGCATCGCTTTTCAGATAGTCTTGAATAGCTTGAACGACGGTGGCTTCGGTGTTCATCTTGGTTTTGGACGCCATTTTGGATTATGGTGAAACAAGTAGAAATCTTCAATCAGAATGGTGGCAGTATGTTAGCACGGGTAGAGATGAGGGTAGTCGGAGGGTAAACATCCACCCTGATGAGATTTTCCGTGATGAAGACGATACTATATCATACAGCATAATGTCCGCCATCTAGGCATAGAGAGCGTCGAATCCACAATTAATATATATACTGATACCGATGCATTCCAAAAACTGTTCCATTAGATGAGAATCATAGTTACTTGCTCATTATATGATAATGAATGCAGGAAACATTTCAGAACAAGACAGGTAATGTTCACTTACGGAAAAATTCGGAGCATATACTGTTGTATGTTGAAGGGCAGCGTTTGAAATCACAGCACGTATATGTGGGACTAACCAGTGACTTGGTCAGTAGTGTGGTCATCAGGCGACACTTCATTGGCTCAGAATTACAATCAAAATGTTCTGTATATCCCATCCAAGTACCATGTAGCTCTCCTCAAAGGTGTATTTACATAGTAAACTGGCTAAAGATGACCAGAAGTGTGCTGCAAATTTTCACAAAAACGAGAATTTATCTCGTCACCGATCGTCACTCGGACGAGCGTCACATGTTTCACTCCATAAAAATGCTGATGTTTATGTTCATGATTGGGGGAGGTATGACCAGTGAGGGGGCGTCGAAGTGATCAAGAGGGGGAAGGATGTCCAAAATCTGCACTTTAGAGCATCCCCTACATTGTTTGTGTTTGTGTGTGGGTTTTTATGTATACATGGAAGAGCTAGGAAATAGCCCAGGTCAAGTCTTAAAGGACAAGTTCACCTTCATATACATGTGGATTGAGTGAAGGCAACAATATTAGTAGAACACATCAGTGAAAGTTTGGGGAAAATCTGACAATCCGTTCAAAAGTTATGAATTTTAAAAATATCTGTGCAATCACTGCTGGAAGAGAGGACTACTACAGTGTATGATGTCACATGCGTACAACGATATACGGAAAATAAAAAGAGAATTTAACAAAACTTGACTTTTTAAATAAAGTGCACATTTCTTCGACTTGTTACTGACTTATGTTAGGGGTAATATTACTCCCCCTGACTTCTGAAAGAGAGAAGTCGAGTGTTCATTTATTATGTGAGAAAAGTGAAAATATCTTGAATTTTCTTTATACTTTCTTTATATAGTTGTACTCATATGACATCACAAGCTATAGTAGTCTTCTCATCCAGCCGTGACTGAGCAGAAACTTCAACAATTCATAACTTTTGAACGGATTGTCCGATTTTCCTCAAACTCTCATTGATGTGTTCTACTAATATTGCTGCATTCACTCAACCCACATGTCTATGAGGGTGAAGTTGTCCTTTAAATATTATTGGCAATGCAAGGCATCTTAATATAGACTAGTATGTAAAGCAACACTGCAAAGTCAATGATCTAGCTTTGATATATTTGTATAACGAAGTGTAAGGTACAAAGGTGTACATTCTACATCACATTGCGCAACATTGCAGCGATTCTTTGCCGTTCGGATGTTCTGAGTACACTGCTTAAATCCTGCTTATATTCAGAATGCCAACCAGGAATCACGCTGAATCACAATCTTTTGTCGGCTCCGGGCTTTTTGAACAATGTTTGACACTATACCTCCTTTGATTATGGTTAAAAGAAATCTTAGAAAAATATCTTATTTCTTGATCACACTTTCATGTCGATTTCACAAGCAGTTAACTAACCTTTAAATTACCATTTTGGTAATTTTTTTTTTTCAACCAGCGGATGGGGGGGGGGGGGGCACGTGCCCCCCCCCCCCCCCCCGTAGTTACGCCACTGAAGTCATACATCTCACCGCCACCCTTCCACAGCCAAGTTCTTATCGTTCTCTGGTTTCTTTCTCTCATCAAGATTTTCTGATACGCTGACAGCCACTTTCTGTTCCCACTTCCTTTCCGCTCCCCCTGTCATTTATCTTCACCTTATCACACGATATCAGCGATGCAAATGTAAACGACACCGGAAAGTCACCGGGACATGTTTTGTAAACGTGATGTACAGTGATGTATCAAATGTAAATGCGTTGGAACAATATACTGGAGAGCAATGAATAAAGAACACTTGCGTTTTGACTCCAGAGCCAAGCAGTCATGCCTCCATCATTCTCCCACTGAGTCTAAGAGTTCAACTTCTTCCCCCCCACAAAATATACCCCCCCCCCCAGGATCCGCCACTGGTTGTCAAGGGTGTCGGTTTATTTTTATGATTGGGGGAGGTATGACCAGCGAGGGGGCGTCGAAGTGACCAAGCGGGGGAGAGATGTCCAAAATCCGCACTTTAGAGCACCCCCTAATAGTTTGTGTTTGTGTGTGTTTTATATACATGGAAAAGTTAGGAAATAGGTAAATAGCCCAGGTCAAGTCTTATTATTGGCAATGCAAGGCATTTTAGTATAGACTAGTATGTAAAGCAACACTGCAAAATCAATAATATAGCTTTGATATAACGAAACGTAAGGTACAAAGGTGTATATTCTACATCACATTGCGCAACATTGCAGCGACTCTTTTTGCCGTTCGGATGTTCTGAGGACACTGCGCACATCCTGCGTATATTCAGAACGCCAACCAGGAATCACGCTGAATCACAATCTTTTGTCGGCTCCGGGCTTTTTGAACAATGTTTCACACTATATACCTCTTTAATTATGGTTAAAGAAATCTTAGCAAAAATATCTTATTTCTTTATCACCCTTTCATGTCGATTTCAAAAGCTTTTTACTAACCCTTGAATTACCATTTTGGTAAGGTTTTGTTTTGTTTTGGTTTGTTTTGTTTTGTTTTGTTTTTTTAAACCAGCGGATGGGGGGGGGGGGGGCACGTGCCCCCCGTGCCCCCCGTAGTTACGCCACTGATAACCCGTATACATCGTGTGCGCGTGTGTGTATCACAGAACGTTCTGTGGTGTGTGTCAACGAAAGATGATCGAGAGATTTCGCTACACCCCATTATAACACTGAAGCGGTTTGCGCCGCTCGCGATTTTTTTTCCGTAACCCTAACGCGTCGAAATTGCCAATTGTGTCACTTGAGCAAAGACTATCAGTGTACAAGTTGGTTTTTGTACGCATGTGCGTGGACTTGACAGTTAGGTGTTGAGTTCGTACTGTTACACAGTATATACAGAGTACCATTGGCATGGTCGTCTGCTAACCACAGAATCAGATTACAATGTGAGAATGGGATGCCGTCCTTCAAGCAGAAACATAACAACGGGTTTGTGTGTATGGGTATGTGTATGCGCGTGTATGTGTGTTTGTGTATGTGTGTGTGTGTGTGTGTGTTCCACTTCACATGTCATCGCCCTCGCGTTCGGCTTTGCCTGAGGTGGTATTTCTGTAGTTTTGTTCGCCGTCTGCTGACACTTTTCCTGTGTCTCGCGAGACCTGCGTTACTAGGATGCATGCAAACTAAACTCGACGTCGTCATCTATATCTTGCAAAAAGTAAATTGGAAATCTAATTGAAGCTTGGAATAAATCATAATCAAAGTATTATATATACGTAGCGACACGTAGCGGTATATAGGTTAGTGAAGCAACCTTCTTTGTCAAATTTGTAATCTGCTATTTACATGTATGCCAATGGTACTCTGTATGTACTTTGTAACAGTACGAACTCAACGCCAAACTGCCAAGTCCACGCACATGCGTACAAAAACCAACTTGTACACTGATAGTCTTTGCTCAAGTGACACAATTGGCAATTTCGACGCGTTAGGGTTACGGAAAAAAAAATCGCGCGCCGCTCACGACGTCGACACGGAGGCGGAGCGCGGACGAAACCCGAACGGGGAATAGAAGAGACCCTCCCGCTTCCAGCTTCGGAGGAGATAGCCACACACACACACACACACACACACACACACACACACAAAGGCGTGCAAAACCTATGGCGGACCCCCGCGTCGCCTTAGACCATTACTGTATATAACTAGCAGTCCTGCGCAAACTGTCCAAAACTGCTTCACTGCACTAACATACGTAATCTTGTGCTGAGCAGGACTACCCCAGGTGTGTTTTTTTGTAGCTATTGTGCTGAGAGAAATAAAATGTTTTCGTCTTCATTTGCTCTCTTCTTCTTTTCTTTTTCACCAAACCTTGGTTTGATAGATCATAGAACCACCATCTGCTTCAGACACAGGTACATTATCATTAGGTGATCCGAGTATCCTCTCGGATCACCTTCTGTATCTGTACTGTGATTCTTTATTTAACTTAAAAAGTTCTTCGTCTATCACTTTCAAACTTATACCATATATGTATCATTTTCAAGGGATGACAGATCTAATGTATCATTGAGATCAATCGACCGTGACGTCACTATGACGTCATTATCTGAAATCACGTTCATTATTCGTATCTCATTAATGGAATGGAATATCTCAATGAAATTTACATATCATATAGTTCAAGTCAAGTTCTATTGATTCATGTCATAAAATTGATCATGTTTATAATAAACGAGTGCGTACGTGTGCGTTGAAATTTTAACGTTCTCTAATCGAGTTCAAAATTGTTTTGCACACGTTTCAGGTCATTTGGAGCATTTCATATAAAATCGACGGACGCGTACGCGCGCACCTATATACGCACGCACAGCTCATATGCAACAGAAAATTCCCGTTTTTTCACACGGATCAGATGTCTGAAATGTCAAGAAATAATTCTACCAAGTTTCAAGTCAATCCGACCCAATATTACGTCATACGGGCCCGTCAAAGTTGAAATTCCGCGCGCGCGTCAATGGCGATATACAGTGCAACTATGCCAAAAAACCGCCAATTTTAAATCCGATTTTACTCGTCAGGATGGACAGTGACCCCCCCCCCCCCCATTTTCTTTACATATTCTGAAAGCTGATGAGTTGTACATATCATTTCATGGGTTGGCGATGCTGGAAAAATGATGAAAAGATATCAAATTACTAAATAAAATAAAAAAAGTAAATTTTCAAAATGACGTCATCAAATTTCAAGTTCATTCGATTGTATCTCACTTATCCTTTGCCGATTTTGCCCCAGATTTCAGTGTAATATAGCTTATTGCATGTTCTTTCACTAATGTCACCACAAAATTTTGATTGGATGACGGTATCACCTCGTAAAAATGGATTGAATGTAATCTTGTCAAATTTGACCAGTTTACGTGTTATCTCTAGGGGAGTGCAGTTTTTGTGGAAATGAAAATTGACATGACTATCTCTTTCGAGCACTAGCTCACTTATGCTTCTGTGAATTTCTTCCAGATTTTAATGTGTTGTAGCTGAGACTCTGGGCTATCGTAAAAATGCCCTCCGTTTTTTCATACGACGTCGGCATTACGTCGAAAAACTTGGTTGAAATTAAAGCTTATCTTCGATGTATTGAGATATTTCTTTCTTTCTGCAACTTTCTTTGCAATAACTCAAATACAGGCCCTATCACCCCCAAATTTTGCACATGTTTAGTTCATGTTACTTACATTATTTCATAAAATAACAACTACTTGATCGGACACCATCTTGGGTATATAAATTAGGGTCAAAGGTCATAAATGTTTCATCATGTATCTCGGTGAATACATGTCCTATCTTTCCCATATTTTGCACACGCAAAGACCATGTTACAAGAATCATTTCACAAAATAACCACTTTCTGCTCAGATGCTATCTTGTCTGTGCAAAGTGGGGTCAAAGGTCATCTGTACTTCTTTGTGTATCTTCGTTATAACGTGTTGACTCTATGGGAGGGAATTTTTCTAGATGTGAAAATTGACATGATTGTCTTTATCGAGAACTAGCTCACTTACTCTTCGGTGAATTTCTCCTAGATTTTCATATGTTGTAGCTGAGACTTTGCGCTATCAACATGTGCTCTTTGTTTTTTTCATACGATGTCGGGATTACGTTAAAAAGCTTGGTTGAAATCAAAGCTTATCCTCGATGTATTGAGATATTTCTTTCTTTTTGCAACTTCCTTTGCAATAACTCAAAAAAGACAGCCCCTATCACCCCCATATTTTGCACATGTTTAGTTCATGTCACGTACATTATTTCATGAAATAACAAGTACTTGATCAGATACCATCTTGGGTATGTAAATTAGGGTCAAAGGTCATAAATGTTTCATCCTGTATCTTGGTGAATACATGTCCCATCTTTCCCATATTTTGCATACGCAAAGACCATGTTACAAAGATCATTTCACAAAATAAACACTTTGTGCTCAGATGCCATCTTGGCTGTGCAAAGTGGGGTCAAAGGTCAAATATACTTCATTCTGTATCTTCGTTATTGTATACGGAATTCAATACCAAAGATGGCAGGTCTGACTGCCTTTTCTAAATGAGAATCCAAACATCAAAAGGCCAATGTCCCCTCAACGGTTCTAGGACTGCTCCCCCGGAGGACAACTCCCCCAGGGACTACTCCCACCTGACAACTCCCCCGGAGGACGTCTCCCCCGGAGGACTACTCCCCCAGAGGACGTCTCCCCCGGAGGACCACTCCCCCGGAGGATGTCTCCCCCGGAGGACAACTCCCCCGGTGGACCATTCCCCCGGGGGACCACTCCCCCGGGGAACACTTCCCCGGAGGACCACTCCCCCGGGGACGACTCCCCCGGGAACAACTCCCCCGGAGGACCACTCCCCCGGAGGACCACTCCCCGGAGACAACTCCCCCGGGGACAACTCCCCCGGAGGGTCCCCCACCACTCCCCCGGAGGACCACTCATTTCTCCCAGCTATTTTACAGAATTTTTTGAAATTTGATTTTTAACACACATCCCTATGGGGAAATATTCATGGGTGTGAGCCCTATAGAGGATGCATGCAATGCACACAAGTCTATGGGAAGTATTTATCTCATTCAAGCTCTGCTGGTTTATGTTGATCTATTGTGTTAGATCTCTTCCTCCCTCCCCCTTTTCCTTCCTACCCCCCTCTACCCCTGTCCTCTACCCCTGTCCTCTACCCCCCCCCCAACTCTGCTTGGCTACAATTTGTTTTCTTTAATATTATGTTGTTGTGGTACTAGATCTTTGTACATAGCAGCCATCAGCATCACACAACTTTGAATGACTGTGTTATTTAAATGTATTTCTTTGTTTTGGCTACCACTGAAACAGGTCAAAATTCATAAAGTTAGTCTGTTTGACAAAACAAAGTCTTTTAAAGTACTTTGTAGGCAATAAGGTGATGATGACACCCCCATAATCAAGGATTACCGCCTGCATCTATGTATTCATCTTATGAAGAACTGATCAACACTGCAAGATCATTTTTTTTTTAAAAAAACCTCAAAGGGCATGATTTTCAAAAGTGTCCCTTTGAGAAGCTGTATAACCCTTGAATGTGTAATTTCCCATATGATGTAGGGGCAAATATCATCAAAAACACATTCATGATGTTAAAAAGTCAAATGAGAAATATCACCTCTACTATAGGGTTCACACCCGTAAATAAAATGGAATGTCCCAGACCCCTTCACAAATTCGTACCAAAGATACCAAAATAAATGAAGAAAAAAATTGATTAAAAATCAATGATGTAGTTTGGCAAAAAACTGAAAAGCTGTAGATATTGAGTATGAACTCCTCTACAAACTGCATTTTGGTTGGAAGATGAAAGCTTTTCTGATGGAATTTGAGGGGACTATATTTCATTGGGTACGTGTACGGAAAATAGGTGATTTTTTGAGTGAGAAGAACTCGTAGTCTGGCTTTGCGGACCCCTGGACAGAATTTGGGCTGAAGAATCCACCCTGAAAATTTGATGGATGAAAGAGTATATCTCACTTATCCAGGTTAATGAAGCTGAAACACCTCATTTCTCCCAGCTATTTTACAGAATTTTTTGAAATTTGATTTTTAACACACATCCCTATGGGGAAATATTTATGGGTGTGAGCCCTATAAAACGCTCGGCTCTTTCGTCACGCACAAAAATGCATTATGCATCTATCTAATTAATTTTTCTTTTTCGTCCTCGACGTCGAAACGGAGGCGGAGCGGGGACGAAACTCGCGCCGTCCGATGCAGGATATTAGGGAGTTTTCGCAAGCACGACGCGGCCGGTAGTTGAGGGTGCCGTGTGCAAATTTAAAAAAAAAAAATTTCCCCCTTCCACAGGGTGTTTTATTTATACACATAGTCAGAAAGTGACATTTACAAAAGATTTTTTAAATACAAAACAGAATAATAATTCAGTTATCGACAATTAGTGGCCTACTGCACTTGTACATATAATAACAAAATTTCTTTAACTTTTTTACAACATATAATCTATTTATCATTCTTTTTTTTATTGGCAGAAACAACCCTGAAAATAATGTAACGTAATTTTAATCAAATATTCAAAAACACCTGATGAATAAAGCCCATTTTGTCACAAAATTCTTTTCTCTACAATTCATTTGACTTATACATTTTTCCAACTCAAAATAAAATTTTATCTCAGATATTATATGTTCAAATAACGGAACGGTTTTTTTTTATTTCGCTGAAAAAATTTCTCTTCTTATAACAATCATCACACAGTTTAACGCACTGTTGTTAAGACCATAAAATCCGAATAACTTATGTTGGTTTGTAAATACAATTTGTTTATCTATCTTCAGGAGTAACCATCGCTCAAACTTATTCCAGATATCATTTGAATAAGGACATGAACAGAATATATGCATTATGGTTTCCTCACTATCATTACAAAACGTACACTTTTTATCTGTTACAAGACCAAATTTTAAAAGAGCGTCTTTCATATGTAATAATCTATTGAGAATGTTAAATTGAAACCACCTCATATTGATATCAATAGTTGATTGTAAAGGGATTAAACAGTATAAAGACCATGTTTCATCATCAAGATCCAACATACTACTCCACTTTACAAATCTGTTACAATGTTTTGACGTGTGTCTTAACAACGTTTGATAAATATCAGAACATTTCTTATGTTTCATTATCACATTTAAACCATGAGGAATAAAAGGTTCTGTCATCTTCGACATGCAGTTTTTTGCAAATGATTGGATAGAAGCACACAATCCACCGTGCTGAAGAAAGTTAGTTTGTATACCAAACTTCCTCTGAAATTCGAAATATGAAAGAAATTTTCCATCATTATCTAACAAGTCATTTATAAAACGTACACCTTTTTCACACCAAGACTTAGAATATACAGTGCTGTTATTCATTTTAATCAAA
This sequence comes from Diadema antillarum, assembly GCF_040938485.1. NCBI lineage: Eukaryota > Metazoa > Echinodermata > Echinoidea > Diadematoida > Diadematidae > Diadema > Diadema antillarum. Next base: position 507,075 of record NW_027271837.1, on the reverse strand, counting down.
GGATTATTCCAAAGAGGCTGACTTGCCAAATCATCATCATCATCTCGTGTATCACGCAACCATTTCCCAATGTCTAGCGCATGCAAGAGCCACGTCATTCGCCACTGCCAGGTCCCTCTCGGTACAAGGTTGTAACATTGTATTGCAACTCAGAAGATGAGGCATAGTCTGGTTGCCCTGCCCACACTCACACTCTGCAGAGCTATCAGTGTACCCCCACTTCAGCATGTTTGTCTTGCACTTCCCCATGCGCGATCTTAATCTGTTACGCCAGGTGATCCATGGCTGTTTGGAACCTGCAGGGAGTGACTCAGTTGGATTGATTTGCATGTGATTGTCGTATCCGGATTCCCTTAATCTGTCATCCCACAGTTTCATACGTTCTGTTGACAGGAACAAGAGAGAAGCGACACAAATCTGCTGAATATCCTGAAGCCAATGAGGAGCTCTGTAGACCATTTACGATAGGACAACTTGATGCTGCTATCTGCACAGCCAAAGCTGGGAAAGCTGCTGGCCTGGATGACATCATGACCGAGCAGATCAAGAACCTGGGTGCAGCCTCGAAACATTGGTTGCTGTCTATGTATAACAACTGCATGGAGAGGTGCTATATACCAAAGATTTGGCGCCGTGCCCGTGTCATCGCCCTTCTGAAGCCTGGGAAAGATGCCGCTGCAGCAAAGAGTTACAGGCCGATATCACTTCTTTGCCATACATACAAGCTATTTGAGCGTCTCATCTTGCCCCGCCTCGTCGATGTAGTAGATCCATCTCTCATCAAGGAGCAGGTAGGGTTTAGACCTGGAAAGTCGTATGTGGGACGACTCCTGAATCACACATTGAGGATGGCTTCCAAAAAGGCATCATTACAGGAGCTGTATTTGTTGATCTGTCAGCAGCTTAAGACACTGTAAACCACCGTCGACTACTATATAAAGTACTTGCCATGACTCGGAACTCACACCTAACCAGAATGGTGGAGTGTTTGATCCAAAACCGACGCTTTCATGTTGAGCTGTCAGGAAAGAGAAGTCGCTGGCGTAAGCAGGGACTAGAACACTAGGGACTAGTCCTAGAACACTGTGACAACCCAGTGTATCTTGGCGTCTCCCTTGATCGTTCCCTAACCTTCAAAACGCATGTCATCAAGTTGAAAGGGAAGGTGAGCGCCAGGAATACCCTACTTCGCAAGCTGAGCACATCATGCTGGGGAGCAAATCCAACAACCATCAGGTCAACAGCTTTGGCTCTCTGCTTCTCTGCTGCTGAGTATGCTTGCGCAGTGTGGGAGCGTTCAGCTCATGCGAAGAAGATCGACCCAGTGCTGAACACAAGCTGTCGCTGTATCATTGGCTGCATGAAGCCTACCAACACTGACGACATCTACATTCTCTCCGGCATCGCTCCCCCTGATGTAAAAAGGGCGGTTGCAAGCAAAAAGGAACGCCTCAGGCAGATGGAAGACGAAAGACATCCCCTTTTTGGCCATGCTGTGATACCACAACGCCTGAAATCACTTGCCAAATTATCATGTGTATTAATTTGTAAAAATTCTGAAAAAGCCATAAGTACCTCTTTCCAAAAATCATTAAGCATTACATTGGCAAGTTTTTTTTTGTAGTATAATGACCCCATAAATAAATGAAACGATTCTGGCTGGGGCAAGAAAGAACGGAACATGTGGAACGTGTAATTTTCAGTCTGCGGATCACAAATAAACCTTCTGATCAAAATTTGCTTTTGCGCATGATCAAAACCAAAAAACGTCCCTTCCTGGGGAAAACGAGTACGGTACTCGGCCAAAATAGCGTTCGGTCCCAATGCTGGGCAGGATCGAGCCAGCCAGCAAGTCAGCCAATCAGCGATCTTGTCTCCACGCCTCCGTCCTAACAGGAAAGTGAAACTGCTTAGATATCGGGACGGGAGTCCGAATACGGGGACTATCATAGCTGATTGCTTCTGCGTAATCTCGGTCTTCCCGTCGTGTAGCGAAAACTCCCTACTCTCCCGCGGCCGACGGCACCGGTCGCAGCTGCCCGGAGCCGACGGCTCGGGAGGAGATAGACAAACCAGCAACGCCGGAATAAAACAGGAAATAAATAAGGTCGCGACAACAACAACAACTTCGCCTTTTACTGTAATAGATGTTCCTAATCGCTTCACAAAATCGTACCAAAGATACTAAAATAAATGAAGAAAAAAATAATTAAAGATCAGAAATGCGGTTTGGCAAAAAACTTGAATAGCTGCAGATATTGAGTATGGATTCCTCTACAAACTGCATTTTGGATGGGAGATGAAAGCTTTTCTCATGGAATTTGAAGGGACTATATTTGATTGGGTGCCTGCACAGAAAATGTGTGATTTTTTTTTTGAGTAAAAAGATCTCGTTGTCTGGCTTTGCGAAACCTTGAACAGAGTTCTAGCTGACGAACCCCCTTTGGAAATTTGAGAGATGAGAGGCTATATCACACTTTTTCAGGTTAGTGAAGATGAAACACCTCATTTCTCCCAACTATTTTACAGATTTTTTTGTTGTTGTTGAATTTTAACACACGAGTCTATGGGGAAATATTTACCCGCGTGTGAGCCCTTTAGCGCTTACGCTGTGACCCATTTCCATGAGTCCAAAGAACTCCAGTGTAGTCAGTGGTCCGATCACAGTTGGTCTCATGATTCGGCTGTTGATGACAGTATTAGCAAACTTCTTCGGTGACGTCATACTAAGATGAACGCAGCCTGGCATCACTATAGACTGCGTGATGCGCAGAGAAGACAACGAAGGCAACGTTACCTAGCAACACCTACACGTTTTACTCTTGATGACGCTCAACTTCGGCAATCTTCGTATCAGTGCTAACGGTGATCGCATAGTCCCGGTAGTGTAGAGGGCGCTGTTGACGATACTGCTGATCACCGTTAGTATTGATACGAAGATTGCCGAAGTTAAGCTGTCATCAAAGGCCCATTCACATTGCCAGTCCAACTTCGCAAATTTACTGCCACCGCGAAGTTCACTATAGCAACGGTGACGTCAGTGCGAAGTTCACCTAGCAACTTTCGCAAGTTCAGCAGGAGAACCAAAGTGTAAATTTCAAAGCTCATTTCGCGCGGTTAGATGCAAGATTATTACGCACTGTAACTGCGCGAAGATATGAGACAATGCACGCGCAATCCAAAAATTCGCAAACAAGTCAGTACAATGCGATATGCGTTTATTGAAGTACATGCGCAGTATCTCTCTCACTTTTGTTTGGAGGTTGCTTGGTGAACTTCACGGTGTCAGCAATATCACGATGTTAGACTGTCCGTTCACACTGTCGGTCTACACCTTTTTAACTTCGCGATTTTACTGCCATCGCGAAGTTCACTATGGCAACTGTAACGTCGGTGCGAAGTTTACCTAGCAACTATTGCAAATCCAGCTCGAGCTAACTTCGCAAACAAAAGTGTAAAGTTAGCTAACTTCGCGAAGTTAGATCACGTGACTAAGCTTGGGGTTCAGTGCCCGCGCAATTCACATACATTGACAAGCGCATATCAGTATTGTAAGTCGGTCTACGGCTCTATTTTCTCCGCACAATTCAGTACGGCTCATGAGACACTGTATGAGTCTACTGGTGGTACAAAACATACATTATTCGTAATGTCAGTACGGATAATGTTCAGATGCAGATTTTATTGGGTTTATGTTTGCTGTAGGCCCTACTTGGGTCATTTAATTCTCAGGTTTATTTTTTGTTATTTAAATCCCTCGACACACTAAAATCACAATCAAAGTCACATCCACACTTCACAATATTGATTTCGACGCTTTTCTTCATGCGTTTAGTATACGTATTACTTAATGATATTCTGTTTTTTGTTAATCTAAATTTAAGACTCTGTGCAAAAAAAGAAAAAAAAGAAGAGAGAATAAAGTATACAATTTAATCAACCTTGAACCTCTGCCATATAAGTGTCATTCCGTGCTGCCTTCAGGGCCGGCGGAGCGTTTTCAAAAGTGTGGGGGCCACTTCCGGGTTTCATGAGCTAAGAAGCCCCCCCCCCCCCCAAAAAAAAAAAGTCCTCAGCTCATCTCTCCCCTTCCATTTCCGGGTTTCTTCAGCTGACAAGCGAAAAAAAAATAGAATTAGAAAAAAATAAAGAAGGTCCTCACCTCGTCTCTCCCCCTTCCATTTCCATCTTCCATTAGATAAAGCGATCGTAGTAAAGTGTGGGTCCCACACTTTATTAGAATTGCTCTTTTTTTTGGATATCTCAGCCATTTCTAAACCAATTTTCATCAAATGAACATTGAATTCCTCACAGAATTACACATTCTTTCATATTTCATAAGAGGTTTCTAATCAACTCATCAAAAACTGTTAGAAACCTGAAATTAGGTCTCAACCAAAACTATACGAGCCTTTTAATGCAAATTATTGTAAGTTATAAGGCCTATATTTATATAGCGTGCTATGTGTCTGCTAACGCTATAGAATGAGTCCAGAAAGAACTTCACACTGAATGCAAAAACTACCCATAAGAAAATCGTTAACAAATATCGTTATCTGGAGTGCCTCAAGGGTCGGTTCTTGGGCCTTGCCTCTTTCTGCTTTACATCAATGACCTTGCCTGATGGTTTCGCGTCAAAGGTTCGCCTTTTTGCCGATGATGCAATTTCCTACATGACCATCGACAATCAACATCGTACGCAAAATCTTCAAGAGGACTTAAACAAAATTGATGACTGGGCGAAAAAATGGATGATGGATTTGAACACAGATAAGTGTAAGGTTTTGACAATATCCAGGAAAAGAAGAAAGGTGCAACATGTGTATCATCTCTTGAATCTGTTGAATCCGAGAAGTACTTGGGTGTAACCATCACTTCTGAACTGAAGTAGACCCAACACATCAACAATACTGTCAATAAAGCCAATAAGGTGCTTGCATTTCTAAGACGCAATCTTCGCATTAAATCTTCTGATGTTAAAGCCACAGCTTACAAAACGTTGGTTCGACCAATTGTTGAGTATGCTTCCACAGTTTGGGATCCATCTACCAAGAACCTAATCCACCAAGTGGAAATGGTCCAGAGAAGAGCTGCGCAATTCACTTTAAATCGCTATCATAACACCTCGAGTGTCACCAAAATGCTACAAGAACTTAATTGGACCACTCTGGAACAGCGCAGAGAAAATGACAGGCTAATTATGATGTACAAAATACACAATAATCTTACACCTCTTTCAGCACAGGACTGTATTATCAAACAGGCTACTCAGTTGACGAGAGCCTCGCAACCACACTCCTATCAGGTACCATATTCGAGAACTGAATCGCATCGCCATTCATTCTTCCCAAGAACTGTAAGGAACTGGAATTCCCTGTCTTCAGAAATTGTTTCAGCGCCATCTGTGGGATCATTTCGAAACCGTCTAACGGTTGATCACAGTGGCTAGTTATTTTCCTCATATTTTCTATGTGCTTGTAAATATCTGTAAATAAATTGTATTATAATGTAAATAGCACCAGTCTGCAAGAATCTTCAGTCTATTGAAGGAGGCAGACTTAATCAGAAGAAGAAGAAGAAGAAGAAGAGGAAGAATAATTCAAAATTAAACACTCCATCAGAGTTGTTACAGAGATGTTACCGTGTGCTTGTACTTCTGATGCGCAAGTGAAATCTGAAGTTAACTGCAGTACAATGAATAAAAATTTACGAACCTAATAACATTGCAAAAATTGCTAACAAAACAAGAATATTTATAACAAAAAGGAAATATCCAAAGTTAAAGAACTTTGCAGCTGCCCCCCCCCCAAAAAAGGGAAAAGAACCAGCAGGCCAATCCTTTCAACAATACAAAGCATTGTGACGTATGTGTGATATTTATATCTCAGTCATCCCGTGGGCTGAAATGTATCAATTGTGATCATCGCAGCGCGTACAACTTGCAAGTCATCGCGTATGCGCAGGATCTCACCTAATTTTTGCGAATGTTGCCACGGTGAACTTCGCGAAGTTGGCAAAATTGTAATGTGAACAGGTGGACTTAACTTCGCGATTGCTAACTTCGCAAAGTTAGGCAATGAGAATGGGCCTCAAGAGTAAAGCGCGTAGGTGTTGCTAAGTAACGTTGCGTTCGTTGTCTTCTTTGCGCATCACGCAGTCTGTAGTTATGCCAGTATGCGTGCATATGTGCTTCTTATTATTAGATCACAAAAGAAGTTTGATAAAGCTGTCATCCCCCTCAGCCGAATCATGAGCCGAACTATGGTCGGACCACTGACTACAGTGGATCGGACTTCTCCGGACTCGGGGAAATGGGTCACAGCAAAAGCGCTAAAGAGGAGTCGATAGCGTAGGTCTCCATAGGAAACTTGCGCCGTGCACCCGCGTACGCATTTGACTAAACTACCGGCACCATGTGCCTTTAACACGTAAAACTAAAGGACGCTGGCTGTTTCTACGCGCGCCGCATACTCGAGTTTCGCGACAGAGGGCAAATTCCCATAAGTTAAAGGCTCATATATAGTCCCGGTAGTGTAGAGGGCGCTGTTGATGATACTGCTGATCATCGTTAGCATTCAGCGTGTTTCTACAGAGAATCCGATAGACCTAGCATTTGCAAGCGCGTAATCAAACAGTGCGCTAACGCGGAACCGGGTTGTTTCTACAGAAAGCGCATAATCGGATTGAATCCGATTCTCCACCTGAATGCAGGTGTGACCGGATGTCTGGAAAGTTGGCTGGTGCATTGTGGGCCTGGTTCAAGGTCAAGCATCTACTGATGATGCGGATGCGATCACCGATTGAACGAAACTGAGCACAGGGCCTGCCTAGCTAGCCTGCCCCTGTTCGTGTGTATTTTCTTTATGTTAAAATTCAGAGTATTTTCTTTACAAGTTTGTCAAATCTGAGGCAAATTGTGACTAGTAACGTTAGAACCTGATACTCGGACGTTTTGGAGACACCCAACTACTGTAAAAGTGGATAATTCAACGTTAGATAGCTGCAACATGCATGCACATAAAAGTCATGGCCACATTACCGTACACATGTCTGTCAAACTGGTGATTGTCTTCCGGGTCAGTATCGGATTATTGAACCTGGCGTGTTTCTACAGCGCTGACACTGGAAACTGCCCCGGAAAGAACTACCTCATTAGACGGTTAAGTTAAGCGGAATCGGTATCGGAATCTGCATCGGAAAGAAACCGTTACTGGTGTGTTTCTACAGCCCCCTCTATCGGATACAATCCGATAGACCCGGAATTTGGGGTTCTGTAGAAACACGCTGATTGATATGAAGATTGCCGAAGTTGAGCTGTCATCAAGAGTAAAGCGCTTAGGTGCTGCTAAGTAACGTTGCCTTGGTATATACAGTAGAATATGGCGATCACGACCTGCGTGTAAATTGTCTGAAATAGGGTCGAGTTTTCCCTGAGACCGAGTTAGTGTGGGTCCTTCTGGAATCAAACCGACTTTTATTTTTTATCTCAAAATACTCCAAAACGACTCATCATCCCGGCAAATTGCGTCAGCCACGTCAGAATGACTTTTTTTTTCACGTCAGCGCTGTCGTCAGAAAGACGTCGTAAACTGCCGACAAAAATACGTAATCTTGCTCAAATGAAAGACGTAAAAAAAGTCATATTTAGACGTCAGAGAGACGTCTAATATGTCGTCTTAACGACGTAAATAGACAAAGAAAATGGACGTCATTCAAACGTCTCAGACCGACGTCAAAATGTCGTATCTTTGCTCAAATGGAAGACGTAAAAAAAACGTCATATTTGTGACGTCTTTCTGATGTCTAGGTGGTCGTACAAAGACGCCTTAATGACGTTTAGATTACTACTTCAAAGACAAAATATCACGTCAGAATCACGTCATAAACGTCGTTTACACGTCAATTTACGACCTTTTACATGTATTGGTACTGAAAAAAGACGTCTTAACTTTGACGAAAATAAACAAAGAAAAAAAGACGTCAGTTTGACGTGGTTTCAAGCCGAGATACATTAATTACTATGTTGATTACAAGATCTAACAAAGGTATGGGCATCTTCAAGTACAATCCTACGAATCTAACCGTCTACTCCTAAAAGTCCTATTACTATACCTATATCTATGTCTACCACCTAACTATTCCTAGTTACTGGACTGTTGTATCATGATTCTTTATAAACAGGCAGAAAGTTGTAATGCTTCATGACATGGTTACTAAACTAGGCCACAATTTTGTAAGAAGCACAATAAACTATGAAAATATGTCTCCATAACACAAGGTTGGAATAGTTCGAATAAGATAAGAATTTAATGCACAATTTCTGACACAGTTTAAAATTTAAACCCAGGATTGATACTGTAATTATTAATGTTTTTCCTTATTTTCACTTGTTTTTGCATAGCAAATCAAATCTCATGAATATTCATGATCGATACAGCAACGAATAGTATGACGTCGTTATGACCAGTCACAACCACTAAGACTTGCAAAAATCATTTCATATCAATATGATTATGAAAATTGATCTTACAACTGTAACATATTAAATTTTAACTTCAAAAGTATTTTGATGTCATTTTTCTATTTCCAATACTTTCCAAATTATAGATTCCCTTCTATGTTGTTAAAAAAATTCAATTCGATTCCATCATTCATACTCGATTACAAATTGAGGATGTCGTTATTGGTTTCTAGCTGCGTGATATTTCAAACATCTTACAAAAAAAAATATTGGGACTATAACCACTGTGTTTTTTCCGATAAATTAAGATACACTTCAAAATATCATATACGATAATTGCAAGCATATATTCGTCCCTTTTTATGGAAATTCATGATTGAATTTATTGGTATTTATTGGTATCAAATTTCCGGTTAGATTCATGAGTCTAGATGTGTACGAGCCATTTGTCGTCATCTTACACTCAAGGAAGTAATTCATGATCTTTTTTTTTGTTTCGAAGTCGTGCAATATCGTATAAAGACACACAAAAGCATAGTGTATACATTTAGAATGTGATGAGAAAATGGAGCTATAATAGCACTTCACCAGTATGAACTTTATTATATCAGCAGAACCATATGTCTACCGTGAGAGAGAGAGAGAGAAAAAAAATCAACCCACAACTCCGATTCTCATTTTTAATAATATACACATTTGTTGAAGCGATGTGAAAGATCGTTTTATAATGTGTTGTCATTTGGCGAAAGACAACTTCATTTTTAGGCCCTAATTGCAAATAATAAAAAAAGTTACTCTACCGATACTAATCAAATTCAAGATCTTTTCATTTATTTGGAACATCGAGCATCACATCAGAGTTAGGGGAATACAAACGCTACTGCCGAGTTTTATAAGATGCATTCATGTTAAACCTACATAATCTATCATTGCACGTTAGAATGATGATATTTTAGCCATATAATAGTGTTCTAGCTCCATACCAAGCCTGGACAAAAGTACGGAATCTTACATGAGCAATGTTGCAGTTGTTTCTTTTTTGTATTTTCTTTGTACCGATAACTCGACGGGCGCCTGACAGCGCAATGATTGCACCTTCCATGCACTTGTGTGTGTGTGTCTATGTGTGTGTTCGTGTGGGTGTTGTGTGTTTGAGTGTTTATGTGCTTATGTGTTTTGGGTGTGTTAGGTGTGTAGCATACCGTTACTTACAAAAGTCATGTGCATGCTAAAAAAATGATAATAATCAAGATTTATTCTGAAAGAAAATGAAAGCGAGGTCAGAGCTGGTCGTTCTCAATTGTTCACGTCTGAAAAAGTAAACTTTCTGGTCATAATCATAAAATTGTACACTCTTTTGTTACGTTATTCAAACTTTCAACTTGTGTTATAAACACATATTTTCTATTTAAATTGCGCCTACACATTGTGAACTAGTTTGGTAATCTTTTGGACTACTTCTATTTGAGCAAAAATACGACATATTTCACGTTAGTTTAAAACATCTATATCACGTCCATTTTGTTCATTTATTTTCGTAAAAAAGACGTTTTTTGACGTCAGATCTTGTCTTTGAATTAATAATTTACACATCTTAATGGAGTTATTGTATGAACACCAAGACGTCAGAAAGACGTCACAAATATGACGTCTTTTAGATGTCTTTCATTTGGGCAGAAATACGATTTTTTGACGTCAGCTTATGAGACGTCTAGATGGCGTTGATCTTCTTTGATTATTTACGCTACAAAGACGGCTATAATGACGTCAAATTGACGTAATTCTGACGTGTCTCAAGTATCAGAGAATACGTCGCTAGGATGACGTGATAAAAACCTGAAAAAGCAACGTAAATTTGACGTCATTTATTCGGTGTTAATATGACGTCATAAATGTGTCCCGAATTGACGTAAATTCTACGTCTAGTAGTACTTTAATTACATGACGTCATAAGTACGTCGCAAAGCGACGTAAATGTTACGGCAGTTATACGTCGTTAATATGACGTTAAGAATATTTGCAAAACTGACCTAAATTTTACGTCTTCTGTAAGTCGCTTATATTACGTCATAAATACGTCGCATAACGAACGTAGATTTCACGTTATTAATACATCGCTCAGATGACGTCGGGAATTCGTCACGTCATTAATACCTCTTTTACGTGACGTGATAAATGTGTCGCAAAGCAACATAGATCTTACGTCATTGATACGTCGTGAATATGACGTGATAAATACATTGCAAAATTGACGTAAATTTTACGAGATTGACACGTCACTAACATTAGGTAAAAAATATGTCGTGAAACTGATGTAAACTTTACGCCATTATGAGGTCCTTAACATGACGTGATAAATACGTTTCAAAAAGACGTACAAATCATATAATTTTCTGGTCATTATATGACGTGCGACCAGTTTGACCAGTTGCGACCAAATTAAGACGTCTTTTCGACGTCAGTCTGCTATGTGGGCAGGTAAGTTTCTTTGTGGACTCTTTCGATATATTGCAAGCAAATATGAAATTATGGTGCCAGACGGGTTCTCAAACCCTTACCAAAACTATGTTTTCACTTTAAGAGGAGTCGACAGAGTAGGTCTCTATGGGAAACTTGCGCCGTGCGCCAGCGTACGCATTTGACTAAACCACCGGGACCATGTGCCTTGAACATGTAAAAATAGAGGACGATCCCTGTGTGAGTTGGCTGTTATCTCCCAGCGTACCTGAGCTGTGTATAGAGACGTAGCGCGAAGTGTGGTGTAGAGCTCGAGCTGACGCCGAGTGGAATGCCGTGAATTGGGAAGTTGTAGAAAGTTTACATTGTAATGATTTATTTTACTGCTGAAGATGCCTAAAATGGGTAATAATAATGATATGGACTGTCTACTTTCGGGGGATACGACATTAATTGCTCTCACACTAGAGTTGTATTGCCCGAGTAGAAGACGAGGGCAATACAATTCTAGTTCAATCAATAAATACTACACTCTCATGAGGTTCTGCACATGCAGTACAAGAAGAAGAAGAAGAAGAAGAAGAAGAAGTACAGTTATAGATATATTCACGATATGTTGGTAGACGCTGAAAAATGTTACCTTAAATGGTATCAGTATAAAGTGACTTATAACTGATTTTTTTTCTTCATACTCCTTCGAGGGACTTTATTTAATTTCAAATATCTAAAAAAGTTCACAAAGTCATATAGAGAGCAGGACGTACGAACATAGAAAATAATAAGGGTGCGAACAATTAATTGTCAAAATCATATCATCACATAAATTGATACTTCAAATAGATTATATCCAAAATATTCCCTGAATGTAACATTACCTCAGCATATTAATTTGTGCATCCACAGGTAATCAAATATAATTCTTATGATCCAACTTTTGCTCTAATTCACAAAGTTGCCTTTCCGTGAAATCAAGTAGCTTTTTTTAAACCAAAAATTTCAAATTCATAATGAGCTCCGTTCTAAAATCTGTCAATAGTGCGTAAACATTCGTTACTTTTGCTGTGTAATTGCTAAGTATATGCAAACGAAAAATCGTATATTGGGCAAAAACTAATATCAAATTCAACAACATCAAAGATTTATCTCTTACATCAAATCCTGTTAATATTATTCGCTCATTAACAGTGATATCAATATGAAAATAAGCGCATACAAAATTTGATATTTTTCCCAATATAACTTTGTATCTGGGCAATATAACATAACATGCCAAATAGATTCAGCTTCGCTGCATTTCTTACAAATCATATCAGACATAATTTTCCATTTTACTAAATTTTCTTTAAATGGTAATATTCTATGTAATAACTTAAAACTGTATTGCTTTACCTTATTATTAAATAACTTTCCAAACTTGAAATCAAACAACACTTTCCAATTAAATCTTGGAGGTATATGCAATGTTTTTGTCCAAAAATATATCACACTTAACTCAGATTTCTTTTCATCTAGCAACAATAAAACTGTTTTGTTTTTAAAGCTATCAATTCAATTATATCCCCAGTATTTATCTGAAACAATTCTTTATCAGACGAAACATCTTGGGTACATTGCCTTTTACACAAATAATCAAGCCACATCCGTGGCAATGCTTTTTTAATTCCTTCATATTGAAACGATATTAACAAAGAATTCAAATTCATTATTTCATATATTTGTTCATGATTTTTCCATGATTCATTTTCGATCAACTGTTTAACATGAATAATACCCTTTTCAACCCAATCTTTATTAAATAAAACTTCATTCATATACTTAATATTCGTATTATTCCAAATAATTTCATTTGGTATATCATTTACCTGCAATATATTTGCATAATGCATTTTTGCCCATGCAAAAAGAAGATCAAAATGAAATAACGGTAATATATATCTTTTACACAATAACATCATATCTGCAGTTGAACAATTATAATACAGACATAAATAAACCCCTCCAATTTTATATAACCAAAATTTAATATATATTTCCAAGATTTATCACTAGCATCTAATAATTTCAGCAACCAAGAAAGCCTAAGTGACTTCATTTTTGCATCTTAATCAATCATTCTTAAACCACCTTGCAGAACACAATTCATTACAACCGCTCTTTTAACTTTATCTCTTTTTGAATTCCACAAAAAGGAAAATAATATCTAATTCAACTCTTTTAAATATTTCTGAGGAATTTTATAACAAGTTGAAAGATAAATCAACTGAGATACAAGTAAAGATTTGATGATAACAATTTTCCCATAATACGTTAAATTTCACATCCTCCACATTTTTATTATTCGCTTAGTTTTCTCAATTTTCACTAACCAATTCAAACGACTGAACTCATTTTCTGTCTGACACAAAACAACACCAGGATGTGTACCGGCTCTTCTATCAATTCTAAATTTTCAAAACAATTTACTTCATTAATATTAATATTCAATGGTAATATTTTTGTTGTTTGAAAATTCAACTGTAACCCAGCATATTCACCAAAAACTAATACCTCTTGCATTGCAATGTTACCCGACTCTACCGAGTTAACAATTAATGTAGCATCATCAGCTAACTGTGAAATACGTATATCATAAACATCACGGGACGAATCGTTATAAACCGGTATACTAATACCGTGTATATTAATGTTACAGCGTATACGTGTTGCCATTACTTCAACTATTAAAACAAATAATAACGCTGATAGGGGGCAACCCTGTCTAATAACCCTTTTAATCTTAAATACATTTGTAACCCATCCATTATTGATAACCTTTGCCAATACATCTGTATATAAAACATATATCCATTTAATAAATGATTCTATAAAATTCAATCCTTTTAAAACCTGCAAAAGAAACTTATAACTCACACAATCAAACGCTTTTTGAAAATCCAAAAAAAAATGAATATACCTTCCTTTTTAAATACATGACAATAATCAATAATATCTGGAATCAATCTCAAATTATCCACAGCTGAACGCTCTTTTATATAACCAGTCTGATCACATGAAACTATTTTATGAATAACTCTTTGTAATCGCTGAGACATAACTCGAGCAATTATCTTATAATCTGTGTTTAGCAATGATATCGGTCTCCAATTATCTAACATTCGTTTATCTCCCTTTTTATATATAAGTGTGAGAACCCCTTGCTTTTGACTTTCAGATAACTCACCTTTAACATAAGCTTCATTTAAACTTTCAACCAATAAATTTTTATATCCATCCAAAAACATTTATAAAATTCAATCCCTAACCCATCACACCCAGGTGCCTTATTATTTGACATAGACATTACAGCTTTGTAACATTCTTTTTCTGTAATCATTCCTTCACAACTATTTGCATCCAATTCATTTAACTCATATAGCCTTGTTCCTTTCAAATAAATATCTAATTCATTGTCATCAACAATATTTATATCAGAATATAATTTTTCATAATACTTCACCATGCTTTTTAAAATTTCGCTTTGACAAAATAACTTTTAACCATCTTCAATAAGACAATAAATTTCTTTTTTAACTCCATTCATTTTTTTTTCGCTTTAAAAAATATTTGGTCGACTTCTCTCCAAACTCCATCCACTTTTTTCTTGCTCTTACATATGCACCTTTACATTTGTGCGTATATATCTCATCCAGTTCTTTCTGAACATTTTTCATTTCTTATAACTGATATATTTAAAGCTTTTTAAAGGGGAAAGCTGGGAATCGAGAGCTGATGTTCGCTACTACTACCATCACTTCCTTTCGAGACCGAAGTCCCTTTAATACGTTGCGTGGGCTTGGGTTAATGGATATGCATTTCCGACGGCATGTTGTTTATCGCCCGTGTGTCAAAAGGTGGCGGCATTGAGGGATTTCTTCCTGAATGCGAGGTTGTTTTGTTTTCCGGCTGCACTCTCAGCTGTAATTTTTTTTTCGGGGGGTCTATTTTTGCTTCGTTACTTCAGTCGTTCCCCTTCTTCTTTCCCTCCATATACTGCCTGAGGGGGTAGAAAATAAGATGTAGGAATAGCTGTGTGTTACAATCTGTCCATTTATCGAGAATTAATGCAGAGGGATAGAGATACACGTGTAATACATTCGTCTGGACAGGTTCATGGTAGATACTGTGACACAAAGACACCTACGGGCTAATTGCGAGATACCCATGATGGAGACCGTCCAAGAAACGTGGCCCTTTTCCAATTCCATTTCACGAGTCTTCTCTTCCCCATTATGCCTTCTGTCTACCCTCTGTCAAACACACACAAACACACGCACGCACACACACACACATAAACACACACCAACGCATAACACATGCACGCCCGCTCTCTCTCTCTCTCTCTCTCTCTTTCCCTCTGTCATGCACACACACACTCACACACACATACATAGTGCATACACTTCAAATTCCTCCACCATTTCGAAAATCGCGTCATTGGTAGTGCTTTCTGGATCTTGAGTGCGTTGAGAGCGATATAAATAATGAAGTTGACACCTGTGACCCACACTGGAAGTCCGGAGGCTAGAAGGGGGACAACTAGTGATGGGACTTGATATCAAGTGATATACAAAATAGGGGAGGCACGAATCACTACGACCGATGATGATATGTCGATCTTGATACGTTGTAAGTAACATTTCGTCGTTCGCTCGGCAAAGGTTGTTCAATGCATAGAGTTCGTGCGCTTTTCCCCGCGCAGAAGCTATCTTGGATCGGGAGTCTAGTTAGCGTCATTTTATGAAGCATGGGTTCGTTTTGGCTTAGTTCGCACGGACCAAGATGCCGAAAGGCAGAGAGCACCGACTGTCATCTATATATTACAGCGATACCTGCAATGTTATTTCTTTTTCTTCTCCTGATTGTTGCCGATATTACCGATGGATCGACGGTATGTAAACAGAAGGGTAAGTCAAGTCATCTTTGTTTCTGCACTCACAAGTCAAAATTACACTGACTCGACCAGGGATAATCTACTATAGGTGTGTGACTTCTGTGGCGAGCGCAACATTAAAGGACAAGTCCACCTTCATATACATAAGGATTGAGAGAATGCAGCAAATATTAGTAGAACACATCAGTGAAAGTTCGAGGAAAATTGGACAATCCATTCAAAAGTTACGAATATTTCAAGTATCTGCGCAGTCACTGCTGGAAGAGAAGACTACTACAGTGTATGATGTCACATGCGTACAACTATATAAGGAAAGTAAAAAGAGAATTTCACAAAAACTTTACTTTTTGAATAAAGTGCACATTTCTTCGACTTGCTACTGACGTGTGTTAAGGGTAATATTATTCCCCCCTGCCTTCTGAAAGAGAGAAGTCGAGTGTTCTTTTGTTATGCAAGAAAAATGGAAAATATGTTGAATTTTCTTTATTCTTTCTTTATATCGTTGTACTCATGTGACATCACAAGCTGTAGTAGTCTTTTCATCCAGCCGTTACTGAGCAGAAACTTTAAAAATTCATAACTTTTGAACGCGCGGATTGTCCGATTTTGCTCAAACTCTCACTGATGTGTTGTTCTACTAATATTGCTGCATTCACTCAACCCACATGTCTATGAAGGTGAACTTGTCCTTTAAGGAAACGTTTGTACCCCAAAATTCTTTACGGGTGACAGCGTATAGCAAAAATACTGTCCCGTCATGCAGAAATCAGTGTCATCCATCCTCATTTTCTTCCTTAGTGACAGATTATTGGAGGAGAGAGATTATTTGGCAGAAAGCCTTCTTTAAAAAGTAAACAGTGACAGTGATAATATCGAGATATCCGCACCTGTGTGATACATAATTAGAGTTTGACGCAGGACGGGTAAATGTTTTGTACTTGTGTGGCAATGTTTTCACAGAAAATTGTACCTGTGCCAATCAATTTTTAAAGCAGTAGCTAGGGGTTGCGTCACTAATGCAATACATTTCTCCCGAACAGCCTGTGTTACAGTCAGTTACACGTCACGTGCACCTCTAGCTTGTTTATTTGTTCCTCTTTGCTAGCTTGACCCAAATGCGAATGCTGCCAAGCAAAGCCCAACTATGCCCTTGTTAGGTAAATACTTTGCGTGAAACTGTATGAAATATAGTTTCTCTATTCATCATGCAATTCCCTTACATTGTTCACCCACGTTAACAGGTTAAGGTATATGGTGGCTAGATTGTAAGTGATCCAAACCATACAAACGTGTCTGAGTCCCAGGTACATGTATGTACACTTGGAAACTAGGATCAAATGGCAAAATTGGCAAAATGGAAAAAATTGGCAAAATGGAACACTTAACACTAGTTTTGGCAGCAGTCGACGAAATGACTATTCGACGATGATGTACAAAACCTGTGAACTTGTACCAATGGTTGAGTAATCAGTGTGACATATTTTAATGTCATCTGATAGTGCTTCTTCAGACATCCAAGATATTTTGGTCTTTGTTCAATATGGTTTGCAAACTACACAAGGAATGCTAGGGGATCCCGCATTGAGCACACAAATTGCCAATTCGTGGAAACCCCACGAATCACCATGACTGTAACACTGGCGACAGCGTCATGGCATTTAAGGATTTACAGTAAGTATTCACTTGGATAATGGACTAGCAGCTTCCAACCAAAAGCCCAGAGACAGAAAAAGCATCTAGGTTGAAAATCAGAGCACATCAATTAAATCACTGAAAAGCCCCTAGTAGCCATTACAGCCATTCCATTGTGACTCGCGTGACATTTATACAAAATTCTAACTTGTTAAGGTTGAGTACTTGAAAAATTTATTTCGCAGACCTATTTATTTTACCTATTCAATCAAGGTATCGACCCTTCACATTGGTTCACGGAAATTTTAGATGTGAAGTCATTCTAGTTAGAGATACTTCACTTTTTTTTTTTTGTGACTCGCGCTGACGCGACACTATTGAAGATTTCTGACCTTACTGTACTTCACTAGATTTTCGTAAGAAAATGCTTGTCCTATGTACACAAAATTTTCTGGATTCAATTTTGAGACACTAGGCAATAAGAAGTCAGAAATTCATCATCCCTTGACTTTCATCTCAACTCAGTTGACATATAAAAATGTGACTCGCTTGACACATGAGCGTGACTCGCGTGACAAGTGCCATTCAGGTTGAGCCTACTACAATGATTTTATCGATTAAAATGAGCCAAATGTTTAACCTAACATGTTATATATGGTTAATTTCATTACATATATCTTTAAAACAAAGAAATCATCTAACTCAATTCTCTGATGGGATCATGGGAGCTCAAAGCACATTTAATACATAAACATCCAGCAAAAATTCACTTGATCCTCTTTTTTTCCCTCGGCAAATCAAGAGTTCTGGGAAATCATTCTTTTTCAATGAATTTTATTTATCTTATATATGCTATAATTGTATCAACAAGTCTTCTATTCAAAATGAATCAAATTCAAACTTTCTTCAGGTTAACTTGCATATTTGTTAAATGGATTTATATGAATCCATTTAAGCTCTTTTCGAAACTTTTAAGTTACTTTGATGCACAAAAAATCCTCACTTCTTCTTATAATAAATAATGCTCACACATACTGATATTCTTTTTCTTTCTTATCTTCCATTACCGAGTCTGTTGTGAAGAATGATCACCATGTTTTGCTTATTTTTATAGTAAACTACATGATGTATAGCCTACTAGATAATTCAATTTTCTTTGCCAAAGTGTCTTTTCTGTAGTTTCAGAAAGTTTGTCTCTGCTTTGTGGAGACAGTTTTCATGCCTACTTTATTGGGGCCATTTTATTTTATTTTTTTAAAGACTCAATCTCTTCATTCATGAACTTTAACTTTCAAGTCTCCTATTGTTGACAAGATATGGCTGCTGTACTTTGCATTAGATGTCTGATTCAGGCTGCCAGAGCTCTTTTATCCAGCCAGTAGAATATATTTCCCCTTTTTTCTAGGTACTTAAGGTAAACCTCGCTTCTGACCACTTGGGAGGCTTATGCCATAGATGCTGCGGGGATGCTTTCTGCTGAAGGCAACTGCCGCCATCAGCCAATTGACTTTTGGGCCTACACTTGCAGGCCCAATGGTATCCTCATTTCCACCATCATTATCACCATTATCGGATAGATCACCACTGCTTCTCTGAGAAGTGAACCTTTTTGCGACAAGATATACACTCTTTGAAGGTGATATATTGAAGTGATGATTAAGTTATGTGGTGCAGCTATACTCCAAAGATGACAGGCAGGTACAAACCCTCAGAACAATCTTCAACTTCCTCTGTTTGTGATGAAAGTTGTAAGAACAGTTAAAAAACACAGCAAGACAAAATTTCTCAGCAATGGAGTTAGAGCACAAGTTTTGATTTTTCACATAACTGAAGCTCTGCCGCTTCAGGCTGGCTGCAATGTCTGTATCAACTGGATCTTTCTCATGACTTGTAGTGCTGAAGTTCCACACTACATGTACATTGTAGGTCAATGCTCTGTTTCTCCATCAGCACAGGTAATGACACTGATAACAAATCTATTTTGAAATGGCTTGCAGGACCATATAACCATATTGTGACCAATTCACTTCACTGCTGACCATTGACAGAAGCTCATCCACAAAAACTACAGTGTACAACATAATACTATTTCGTCGTGGTCTAAGTAGACCTCATCATTGATGATGACATGTGATAATTTTCTCCTGGGGCCACATTATTGATGTATAGCGAGCTATTTGCACCTGATTCCAAATGGCAGATTCGACTTCATCTTTACTAGAGCATGAATGATTCTCAGTGAAGTTAATTTGAAGGACAGCAAAATCTGAGGGAAGATTTGAAGCCATTTTCTTGTCATCTTCATACAATGTAACTTTGCTGATTGTTGCCACTTTATGGAGCAATGTTTCAAGAACTTCACAGAAGAGGAGCTGACATACAGTACAAGTAGTTGTAAATTTCAGTTCCTGATGCATTATACCTTTTTTGTTGACGAGGCGGCCACCCACCTCCTACCATTTTTTCTATTGACCAACCAAACGGAAGTTGACAATCCAGTCACACTTTGTAGCTATACATTACTTATTATAGCACTACTTATTTACCAATGAACATGAAACATTTACCTTTATTGGGAAAATTAAACATTTTACATGATTTAGTTTCAAGGCAGAATTTATTTAAAACAAATCAATTAATCTGG
Source organism: Diadema antillarum (assembly GCF_040938485.1). Classification (NCBI taxonomy): domain Eukaryota; kingdom Metazoa; phylum Echinodermata; class Echinoidea; order Diadematoida; family Diadematidae; genus Diadema; species Diadema antillarum. The sequence goes on along the minus strand of NW_027271837.1, from coordinate 486,951 downwards.
TCTTTATTTTTTTCAAACTTTTAAACTGTGACTCGCGTGACAACCCTAAGGAATCCTTGCGTGACTCGCGTGACACAATTGTTCTGGTGTTTTTCACAATGAAGGGGTTTACAAATGGAAACCTTATTTTCTGATATGATTGAGGACTCTAAGATCCTCATTATTTATCAGATACAATTCATACAGTCTACTACTTTTTAAGCAATCTAAAATATAGACATATTTTTGTGACTCACGTGACACATTTCGAGGGTGTTTTCAATCGAAAATATTGTCAAGCTCATTACATATAAATGAAAAAAGCAACTTGATGTGGTAAAATGGGTATAAAATAAGTGAAAAAATATGAATCTATAGATAACAGAACATGCCTTAAATAGTGAAATAAAAAAAAAAGTACCAAAGAGGCATCATTTTGTAGTAAATGTGATCTTTGTTCTGGGAGGTGTAACTCGGCTGTTAGAAAGTGAAAAGCCATGAAAAATTAGATTTACACCCTTTGAACATATACCTATCCAAATATGAATACTCTTGCTTAATTGTTTGAACTTGAAATTCTAAGGTCCTGGTGTGTAGTTACATGGAATGGCTAATTATCTTATGGGCCTTTCGGGCATATAAATGGTCACCCTTTCCTATCCTCTATCCATTGAAACGTCGCTGCTGAATAGCTATTTACAGAGGAACGGAATTCCATATTTTTTTGGCTTGTTTTATTCAGATAAAAGGATGTGAAACCCTGGCTGAACCGGTTCAGTTTATACACATAGACGGGACATAGCCTGACAATTATGAACTTAGAACACTTGAAAGTGATGAGTATACGTAATGATACTTTTCATAAAAATGAAAAGTGGAATCCCCTCCTCGACAGTTTTTCTTGAAATACTCCTACTACTGTCTACAGTGACATCATGTTGCAGCCTTCTTATCCAGCGGCATATTGTTGTGACCGAAAATTTAATTTTTCGATTTTCCAACTGATTGACCGATATCCTCAAATTTCACGGATGCGTTCTTATAATTTCACCAAGTACACAAGACTTTAGTTTTTGTACTGAAAAAAAAAAACACACCAAAAACTGTTGATGTACAGACCTGACAAGTTTCCGGAGGAATTTTTCTGCTCTCCTGCTATTGATATGATTGAAGAATATATCTATCTATCTATCTATCTATCTATCTATCTATCTATCTATCTTTATCTTTACAACACAAACTCACACACACACACACACACACACACACACACATATATATATATATATATATATATATATATATGTATATATATATATATTGATAGGTAAGAATTAAAGCATCTCGAACCTCCAACTCACCCTGGATGTACAGCACTCACTTATTCAAATTTCACAAATGTAGAAAACTCTTCATTAAAAAGATGCGTGTCAAAGAGAATGCGTGATAAGAAAATAAAAAGACATTAGAAAATGAATTATTCCGTAAATCTATCGTTATATCTTGTAAGTTAGTGAGCAAGTAAGTAAGTGAGTAAGTAGTACTCAAATCATGTTTGAGCAGACAATTCAAACGGTTGAAATGATTTTGATTAGAAACACAAATAATAATACCTGTTATATATACAGATAATAATGACCAACAGAGTAATAGCCAGGATTGATACAGGGAACAAGACCTTTGTTTTCCTTTCGACACTTTGAGACAATTATTTATGTGTAAATTGTTTGTCTTCCATCGACTCCTTGAAACCTACATAATTGTATTGTTAAGGACCTAAAACTGTAACATAGCGTATCTTTAAGTCAAAACAAATGACGAATAGCGAATCAGGTAAATTTCATGTTGAAGGGATGGTGCAGTTTTGGTTCGGATGGGGCTTAAGGTTTCCAACTTTTTAATGATTTTTTTAAATAGATAATGGAAAATCCCGTTTGAAATATGAAAGAGCATATAATGCTGTGAGGAATTCAAAGTTTATTGATTGGAATTGGTCTTGAAATGGCTGAGACATCCAAAACAAGGCGACCCTAATAAAAGGTGAGATCCAACTTTTATTAGGGTCGCTTTGTTTTACTTTGCTTTGGGATATCTCAGCTCAAAACGGATTTTCATCAAATAAACATTGGATTCCTCTTAGAATTGTATGAGTTTAACATTCTATAAAGTTGTTTCTAAGTATCTCGCAAAGAGTTAAATGCTGAATTCTGACCTCAACCGATACTATCTGTCCCTTTAAGTGTCGCCATACTTCTTTTAGTATGAGGTTACTTATTTGATTCTCTGGCCACCAATGATAAGCTTGGACAAACATTAAAAGCTCAATGGGATAGTTGAATGTTAACCTCTCCGATTGCAGTCTATAGTGCATTTAGTTATGCAACATGATATTTTACGGAAATTGACTAATCTTTTCTAACAGCTGAACTTCTGACTAATGCAAGCCTTTGTTGAGACGAGTTATTGCTGTAACGTCACAATTGATTACTGAGAACAGTGGGCAGAGGCCCGACAGGAAAAGGTTGACAAATAATAACCGAAGCATTGCCTCTTTTTTTTTTCTCCTGACATTCGCTGTAACATGCATACAAGAAACCAGCACGTCTTACTGCGGGATTGTTCACCCCCGTATTGTGGTCGAAAACGCGCTTCAGCATCAAAGAGCTACAGACAATGCAGAACGTACTCCGACGTCCAAATCGGCATGGCCGGCCAGCCTCCAGTTTGCGTTTGATACTGAAGAGGACGCTTTTCATTTGAGTCTAACTCTAAACGAGAAGTTGGTACCGTCCAGCTTCGTAATCGAGCGACGGAAGTCGTCAAATGTTAGTCTATCTGACGTTCGAAAGGCCCATCCTGATCATGGTCGATGTTCGTACCATGGTTATGCCCTTGGTCGCTCGAAGTCGCACGTTGCTGTCAACGTTTGCAAAGGATTGGTAAGAAATGCCATCAAGGGAACTATACTTCTTTATTACTAATGAAAAAACAAAAACACAGTGCTTAGCCTAATACCTTTATATTTGAAGCACTAAGGCTTGAATCTCGGAGCTTAAATATTTGAAGATTCAGTTTTTTCTAGGCTACAGAGTCAGACAATTCTGAATCCTGAACAACGTGCTTGTTCCCTGTATATTCATATGTCGGCATAGGTTAGCAAATCTCCCTCTCCCTCTCTGATATATATACAAGTATATATGTATATACATATATATATAGGCCTATATATATATATATATATATATATATATATATATATAATTGAGACAAAGAAGACGGTACATGTCGCACGATACCGGCTGTTGGTAGAAGCTTTCGACCTGAGGTCTTCGTCAGCTTTATCGTCTACTTTAAACAATATGCAATAGAAATTTTGAGCATAACAAACCCTATAGAGTAATGAACATAATACATTGTACATTGAGTATAATTTCAGCATGAGTTAACGACTTCAGAACATACTTGGCAACAAATTTAGCATTAATTTTGCAGGATTTTAGCAATTACAATACATTCTACAATATATTACTGTAAGTAGGTGCCTACATAGTTGTGCAAATGATTATCTTATATACATCAATAATTGCAGAATGCCATGGAAAGTATTATACTTTTTCCAAATGTCACATTGAGTGAAAATTAAAATACCTAAACAAAGGCGTCAATAAGAAAACTGTTTTCACACAAACATTTTTTCCCCTAATTTTATAGAAATAGAAGAGGGACATGGTAGGTCTATAGACCAATTATTTCACAGAGATAGGTGACCATTTCTCTTTTCAACAGTGGGGAAAAAGGTTAATATTTTATATTTGTCAGACAACACTTTAACGAAACATACAATATGCATTATAATTACCTATCCTACACCAGCAGTCATATTGCTGCTTGCCATTGCAACCGTATTTTATTGACAACCATGTCCGTCAGATTTTACCCGTTTTTATAAGGATAACCACCTTTAACTGTGCCCGTCCTAGTAAATTGTTGCTTGTCCATTCACACTGTAGTAGATTGCAATGCTACTTTAACAATCGGATTGAAGAACAAAATACTACTCGAAATATAAACAGACTGAAAAAAGACTTATTCGGTTCAATTCAATTCAATTTTTATTTCATTTTTCGTTTCTTTTTTTATCTAACATCAAAATAATCCTGACCTTATATTCCCGTGTCGATGTAGTCGACGTCCCCCCCCCCCCCGTGGCGTAACTACGAGGGGGGGGGGGGGGGATAAGGGGGGGGGGGGTGGATTCAGCGGGATTCAGCGTGATTCCTGGTTGGCATTCTCTATATAAGCAGGATGTGCGCAGTGTAGGGCCTACGCAGAACATCCGAACGGCAAAAAGAGTCGCTGCAATGTTGCGCAATGTGATGTAGAATGCACACCTTTGTACCTTACGCTTCGTTATATCAAAGCTAGATAATTTTGAAGTGCTGCTTCACATACTAGTCTATATTAAAATGCCTTGCATTGCCAATAATAAAACTTGACCATTTCCTAACTTTTCCATGTACAAAAAAAAAACACACACAAACGGAATACTCCAAAGTGCAGATTTTGGACATCCTCTCCCCCGCTTGGTCACTTCGACGCCCCCTTGCTGGTCATACCTCCCCTAATCATGAACATAAACCGACACCCTTGACTACCAATGACGGATCCAGGGGCGCCCCCCCCTCTTAATTTCCCAAGCGAAAAAATATAGCTACAAACGGCAGTTTTGGGACTGTAATAAAATGTCAAAATTTTCAAGCTCGCTCGCTCCGCTCGCTCACATTTAATCGCTATGCCATTCTCCTGGGGCCCGTTTCATAAAACTTGTCAGTCATAGATGTGACAAGCTACTGAAATCCTTGCATCTGATTGGCTGAGAGCAAATTTGTCATAGAAATGTGGCAGTTGTCGCTGATGACAAGATTTATGAAACGGGCCCCTGATGTTGCTGCCAGTAATTGCCAGCAGTTGCGCCCGGTGCCCCCCTTAATTTCCAAAGCGAAAAAATATAGCTACAAACGGCAGTTTTTGGACTGTAAAATGTCAAAATTTTCAAGCTCGCTCGCATTTAATTGGCTATGCCACTCTCCTGATGTTACTGCCAGTAATTGCCAGCGGTTGCGCCCGGTGTCCCCCCCCCCTTCCCTTAATTTCCAAAGCGAAAAAAATATAGCTACAAATGGCAGTTTTTGGACTGTAAAATGTCAAAATTTTCAAGCTCGCTCGCTTCGCTCGCTCGCATTAATCGTTATGCCATTCTCTTGATGTTGCTGCCAGTAATTGCCAGCAGTTGCGCCGGGTGCGCCCCCGTTGATTTCCAAAGCGAAAAAATATAGCTACAAGCGGAAGTTTGGGGACTGTAAAATATCTATTTTTTTTCAAGCTCGCTCGCATTTAATCATTATGCCATTCTCCTGATGTTGCTGCCAGTAATTGCCAGCAGTTGCGCCCGGTGCGCCCCCTTTATTTCCAAAGCGAAAAAATATAGCTACAAACGGCAGTTTTGGGACTGTAAAATGTCAAATTTTTCAAGCTCGCTCGCATTTAATCGTTATGCCATTCTCCTGATGTTGCTGCCAGTAATTGCCAGCAGTTGCGCCCGATGCGCCCCCCTTAATTTCCAAAGCGAAAAAATATAGGTACAATCGGCAGATTTGGGACTGTAAAATGTCAAAATTTTCAAGCTCGCTCGCATTTAATTGTTATGCTATTCTCCTGATGTTGCTGCCAGTAATTTGTCGTTTCACACCGTCATTCCATAATCCATAAGTTGCTCAATGACTGCGCTGTGGAGTGTACCTGCTATCACATTCCGTTATGTATTGTAGTCCCCATTAAGTTTGCAGACTGACATCGCACGCACACACGCGCACATACACACACACATACACACGCACGCACAAGCATACACACCCTCAAAATTACTTTTCCACAAGGTGCCCCCCCCAATATCTTGACTCACGGTACGCCACTGTCCCCCCTCCCTTCCCCAAACACACAGGAGAAGTTGTCCTTCTCATTTAAGGAATAGACTATGTAATATGATAATGGGTATATATTACATACAGACATATCATACAATGAGAAATGATAAACAGAAATAAACATATCATAACTAAACTCAATAATGTATTTACCAGCTAGGCAGACGCGATCATCTGATATATTGGGAGGGAAGGTGTGTGTGGGATGGTGCATGTCTGGCTGGCAGGAGTAGGGTCCGATGGTATAAAGAGATGGGTTCAGTTTTCATGTAAGTGTGTCAGTGGGGATTGTTTAAAAGTACAATATAATGGACATTCTCAAGTTCAAGTTCAAGTTCATATTTATTCGTTTTTTCCACAATATACAAACATAAATCTCACTTTCTTAAGTGACAAAAACAATGCATACAATTGTACAGAGAAAACAACAATAATAGGAAAAAAAACTAACAGTAGCGATACATTGCAATAGTTGCTAAGATAACGATAGTGAAATACATTGTAGTTTTCAATATATTCTCGTGGTCATTCTCGTGGTCATTGCCAGTCTTTAACTCCTGCTGATGGTTCACAATCATTCATAATGGCAAGCATGGAACCAGGGTCCAGTAAAAGAGTAGATGGTGTGTTGCCACTTGTCCCTAGGCACATACTGTAACACAAAAATGATTATACAGTATACACATTATGATATGTAACAGAATTGACTATTACTGGCAAAATTTTTATGCACTCACTGCGTGACATAACAGAACTGTGTCGCACAGTGAATTATACTGTTTTTCCCATACCCACCTCTTTCTATCTCTCTATATATATTCATATGCCTCATGTATTTACTATATATTTATTATATATTCACTTTATTATATATTCACTTACAGTAATATATTGTGGAATGTTTTGTAATTGCTGAATATGTTGTCAAGTATGTTCTGAAGTCGTTAACTCAAGCTGAATTTATAATCAGTGTATTATGTTCAATTCTCTATATGGTGTGTTATGCTCAAAATTTCTACTCCATTTTGCATACACGGACAATAAAGCTGGCAAAGACCTGAGGTCGAAAGCTTCTACCAACAGCCGGCATCGTGCGATATCTATTGTCTAAAAAGATCAGCCTCATCACACACTCTATATATATATATATATATATATATATATATATATATATATATACACTCAGCAAAAAAAGAAAAGAAAGTAAACACTTTTTCCAGTTCATATTTTTCATAAAAAGATTTTTAATAAAAATCATTGTGTCATATACCATATTAAAGATTATTTAATTGGCTATCAACCTGGTAGGTTTTTACAAAGAGGAATTTTACGCATGAGTGAACACAGTCGTTTTTGTCCTCCAAGGCACAAAAGTAAAAATTGCCGAACTTGCCATATAGTACGTATATTGAAATTGATATGCAAATGCCCTCCAAGATAACAATGATAACAAAAGACCAATTTAACTCAATGAGAGACATGAATGAAAAAGCAGAAAGAAGTATTTGTTCCCTTGTTTCTCTTTATATTCTCAAACAAAAATATAGTGGGGAAACTGAAGAGGGAACATGAAAATTTGTTGTCAAGTCAAAGTTTAAATGACATAGGGAGTAAGCCGCAGAGGTGATAAAATGGACAGCATTTCTTTATTTCCTTTATCAATTAAGGAATTCAAGAAATCATGAGACAACTTCAAGAACCAAATATTATTATAAATTTTCTTAGTTTGGAATAACATTTCGAATTTCTACCGTCTTTGTTACCATTCTTCTCTTATGTCTTTTGAATAAGGATTTGACAGACGATTCTTCAGTTTCCTCCATTATTTTTTGTCTTTCTTTATCTTTGGAGGGTTACAGACACATTAGAGAGCATAAGTTGATTTTTGCAAATTGATTTGCATTTCTTAATGTGTTGAATTTGTCTTCTGTTTCATTATTGCATGGAAGAGTACATAATTATGGTTGAATAACAACTTGTCCATTTTTGCAATTTTTACTTTTGTGACTTGGAAGAGGAAAATGAATGTGTTCACTCATGCGTAAAGCTTCCCTTTTCATTGACCTACTAGGTTGATAGCCAATTAAATTACCTTTAACATGGTATATAAAACATCGATATCAGCCAAATAATCTATGAGAAAGATTTTTTTTTGCTAAGTTATATATATATATATGTATATGTCGCCTATATACAGTCAGACCTGTATATAGCGGCCACCAAAGGGAAACAACAAAAGTGGCTACTATAGACAGGTCGATGACACTTTTGAATTTCAACACTTGCATTGTATAATAGTGTAAAATACAGCATGTTATTCTTATAAAAAATAACAGCTAATTAAGTTTGCATGCGCAGCTATATGGGGATATCTTTTGTACAATTTACTTCATTTTCTTGTATTCTATATCTTTACTTGCATTTTGTTTCATCTTACTATTTACTTCATGATGTAATTCCTCCTTTCTTATTCTTCTCTATTACAAGACGCTTAGCGCTTCAGAAATTTTAATAATAAGCGCCTTATAAACGATATTTATTATCATTTTTATCATTTTATCTATTTATTTATCTGCCTATTTCTGTTCTTTTGATCTCTAAAATACGTGTGATATTTTGGGCATGAGTAACTGCACTGGTTCGTACCGGTATGCATGAAAAGGGTTTACGAGTGAGTTCGAGGGGAATGATAATGTGCGAAGCTGACGCTAAGAACAAACAATACCCAGACAAGTACCCGTTTGTCCTTATTCAAAGGGATTTCAATCACCAATTAGTCGGCATTTTGGTAAAATTCTAAGATGTCATAAGGAGCTGTCTTTGCCTTTGTAGCATCTATTCAGAGCGGCATTACTGAAGCCTACATCTAGTCAAGTTAGTAGTAAAACGGTTTTTCACGTTTTATGTCAATCACGTCTGTGTGACTGTGACTACGTTAGGACTCGGTAGAATTCACACAGGGAAAGCAAAAGCCAACGTATTCATGGCTGATTTAACGGTTCAGCTACATTTTTATGGTGGCTACACGCAGGTGGATATTCACCGCGGGATACAAAATGAGTGGCCGCTGGCCGCGTTAATAGGCAGGCGATTGCAATATAAAGCGTGTATAATACAGCAATTTCGTGCGGGGAATTTTTCAGTGGCCGCTCTAAGCAGCTGGCCGCAGTTATAGACAGGGGGCAGCTAAGGCAGGATCGACTGTATGCAAGCGCTTGTGTGTATGCATGCGTGTATATATGTGTAAAGAAACAACACGGTTCTTATGCATTGTTCAAAACTTTATTACACGTTACTTTGCAGTTTGGCCTTATCTCCATTGATGGAGAGGATTATTTCATCGAACCAGTTAATGCTTCGAAGCGAGCCTACTCTGAATCCATACCTCACATTTTTTACAAGCCTCGCTTGCCACCGAAGAGGCGAGGGGAAAGATCCACCGAGGAATCACACACGTTCTGTGCAACGAAAGGTAAGTAATCTCTTTCAGTTTTCTCAAAATGAAAGTAAAAAATATTTCGCTACCATAAATGTTGAATACATCTATTGTAGATAAATATGTGGAGCTATTCTAAGCGAGTGGAAGAGAAGCTGTGGTATTAAAGTTATGTATATATGTGCTTGTAGAGCTTGGTCGCAAGACGAGTTAAAACCCTTTTGTAAACATTTTAGAGCAAGTTTATATCATCAGAGCGAAATGAAACCTTTCCATTGAATCCTCACTTGTTACATAAAAGTTATATTTAAAGGCACCCCATATTCTCAAAATAACACAAATGGAGTTAACTCTTTTTGCGATTTAACTCTTAATAATACATACATACCAACGGCGTAAATCCGTACTGAGGAGTGGGGGGATGATTGGCGATAGTCACCATCACCACGATTACAAGCCCATACCGGACCGGCGCAGCCCGGGGGGGGGGGGGGGGGGGGGGGGGGGGTGGGGAGCTTGCCCCCCCCCCCCCACACACACTTTACAGGGATCAAATGTCCCACTCTTTTCCATGCAAAGTGGGAGGGAAGTGGCAGCAAAAAATATGACGACTTTTTGTTCTTGTTTTTGTTTGTTTGTTTTTTCTTGTCAGCCGACTTTCGGCGGAAAATCAGACCTTAAAAGTATGAAGACTTTTTTTGTTGTTGTTTCTCTTGTCTTTTGATGTTCTTTCTTCTTGACTGACAGGCGATTTTGCCCCCCCCCTTTCAAAAACGTAGCGCAGCCCTAAATAATTCCAAAATAAATTCAATAAAATGCTAATAAGGATATCCATTTCTTGAATAACGTAGTAGATATTTTCCTGTAGCTATTGTATTCTTCAATTTTTTTGATTTAAGTCAGTAAAGCAATCATCACAGGAGCATCGTTCCGTTTTAATGATCGTGGTATTTCAGCTCTTGCTCCGCCTGTGCGACATCACTGTGAAGGCCTACTAAATAGTGGGGCCTATCACCGGCGTAGCCAGGATTTGCTCTTAGGGGGAGCGGTTAGGTGCGAGGGAGCGATGCGAGCGAGGGGGGAGGGTGTGGGAGGGGGTTTCCCCCTCCCACAGTGAGAACTATTTGCATATTGATGTTGTAAATGGTCCAATTTGATTCATTTTTTTTTGCATGTTCTATCGACTTGAAACAGTCCAACATGTTTAAGGTAGCAGTACATTTTATGTAGATTATTATTGAACAATTTTGCCTATAAAATGGTATCATTTAGAGAAACTTCTTCTCTTAATTCTTACACTGACGATCATGAATGCGATCATGAATTTTGACATTGTACAGTCCAAAAGCGGCCGTTTGTAGCTACCTGTATATATATATATTTTTCGCTTTGGAAATTAAGGGGGGCGCACCGGGCGCATTTGCTGGCAATTTAATACTGGCAGCAACAGCAGGAGAATGACATAACGATTAAATGCGAGCGAGCTTAAAAATTTTGACATTTTACGGTCCCAAAACTGCCGTTTGTAGCTACATTTTTTCGCTTTGAAAATTAGGGGGGGGGGCACCGGGCGCAACTGCTGACAATTACCCGGCAGCAACATCAGGAGAATGACATAACGATTAAATGCGAGCGAGCTTGAAATTGTTAACATTTCACAGTCCAAAAACTGCCGTTTGTAGCTATATCCTTTTCGTTTTGAAAAACAAGGGGAGGGGGGTGGCGCACCGGGCGCAACTGCTGGCAATTACCCGGCAGCAACATCAGGAGAATGGCATGACGATTAAATGCGAGCGAGCGAAGCGAGCGAGCTTGAAAATTTTGACATTTTACAGTCCAAAAACTGCCGTTTGTAGCTGTACTTTTTTCGCTTAGGAAATTAAGGGGGGTGGGGGCGCACCGGGCACAACTGCTGGCAATTACTGGCAGCAACATCAGGAGAATGACATAACGATTAAATGCGAGCAGGGAGGTGTTTCTCTTCCCACCTCCCTGATGCGAGCGAGCTTGAAAATTTGACATCTGACAGTCCCAAAACTGCCGTTTGCAGCTATATTTTTTCGCTTTGAAAAATAAGGGGGGCGCACCGGGCGCAACTGCTAGCAATTACCCGGCAGCAACATCAGGAGAATGGCATGATATTCAATGCGAGCGAGCGAAGCGAGCGAGCTTGAAAAATTTTGACATTTTACAGTCCCAAAACTGCCGTTTGTAGCTACATTTTTTCGCTTTGAAAATTAGGGGGGGGGGGGGGCCACCGGGCGCAACTGCTGACAATTACCCGGCAGCAACATCAGGAGAATAGCATAGCGATTAAATGCGAGCGAGCGATGCAAGCGAGCTTGAAAATTTTGACATTGTACAGTCCCAAAACGGCAGTTTGTAGCTATATTTTTTCGCTTAGGAAATCAAGGGGGGTGGGGGCGCACCGGGCGCAACTGCTGACAATTACTAGCAGCAACATCAGGAGAATGACATAACGATTAAATGCGAGCGAGCTTGAAAATTTTTGACATTTCACAGTCCAAAAACTGCCGTTTGTAGGTATATCTTTTTCGCTTTGAAAAATAAGGGGGGGGGGGTGGCGCACCGGGCGCAACTGCTGGTAATTACCCGGTAGCAACATCAGGAGAATGGCATGACGATTAAATGCGAGCGAGCGAAGCGAGCGAGCTTGAAAATTTTGACATTTTACAGTCAAAAAACTGCCGTTTGTAGCTGTACTTTTTTCGCTTAGGAAATTAAGGGGGGTGGGGGCGCACCGGGCGCAACTGCTGGCAATTACTGGCAGCAACATCAGGAGAATGACATAACGATTAAATGCGAGCAGGGAGGTGTTTCTCTTCCCACCTCCCTGATGCGAGCGAGCTTGAAAATTTGACATCTTACAGTCCAAAAACTGTCGTTTACAGCTATATTTTTTTCGCTTTGAAAGATAAGGGGGGCGCACCGGGCGCAACTGCTAGCAATTACCCGGCAGCAACATCAGGAGAATGGCATGACGATTCAATGCGAGCGAGCTTGAAAATTTCGACATTTTACAGTCCAAAAACTGCCGTTTGTTAGCTGTACTTTTTTCGCTTTGGAAATTAAGGGATGGGGGTGCACCGGGCGCAACTGCTGGCAATTACTGGCAGCAACAAATATCTCGTAAACACATTTATGATGTAATCTGGGGAAATTTCAATCCCAGAAGTGTATACTATTTTTTTAGGGGGGGGATCCTCCGTTAATTGAAAGTATCTAGATATCTCCTCCCACCCAAGGAACATTTGCATTTCTTTAAACTGAAGTAACAGACCTGGTGCACGCTTTGGATGAAACATTTTGAAATCTGTCAATCTAAAGTGTATTAAGTAGAAATGATTGAACGGGGAGGGTATGGGAGGGGTTAGGCCTATCCCCCTCTTACGCGAGGGAGATTTTGTAATTTCAAAAATTGAAATTCAGCCATCTTTGGGTTAAATATTTAGACAGTCTTCTATCAAAAAAGTAAGAACATTTCCACATCTCGGGAGTTACGAGGAGGAGCAAAATGATCTGTTTGTCCCCAATACCTTTCTGGGGGATCCATCCCCCTCCCCTCCATCGACGCCTCTGCATATGAGGGAGCTTTTGTAAGTGAAAGATCTGCTGCACACTCTTCGATAAATATAAGGAAATAAAACGTCAATCTCAAAAGTGTGCAAAGTCTATCGAAAGGGACCCAGTAGCTTTTGCGTATTTGTGATTGCAATTCAGCGATCCGGTGCATAATTCTGGCGGTAGTTGTCCAATTTTCCATGAAGAAAGTTCGAGATTTGTCCTCATCTCGGGAATTGCTTGGGGACAAAATGATTTGTCTCCCCCAACTTCATCCACTGCACACGATTGAACTTTTAAAGCGTTCGGTTTCGCGCGCTTGCGCTTTTTTTTCGGGGGGGGGGATATAATGGAACTTGGCAGAATAACGAAGAACGGTTTCCACAGAAGTCGAGTTGTAGTGGCAAGGTATAGTGACACACTACTTTTCCTCTGATCAAAACATTATTGAGAACAAATTGCTGGATAAAGGTGAATATAGTTTTATTCACTTGAATAAATTTATTCTGCGAGATCAGTTTGGTTAAACAAACAAGCACAGTTTTTTCTCCGTATGTGTCTCTATGACAATTTTTGTGGACCCTAATAACATAATTATGTTCCGTAATTCCTATCGACCATATAGAATATCATCTATTATGTCTAACCCCATTCCTTTGGAGAGTAAACAATAAACATTATCAGAAACGCAAGGTTATATAAGGACCGTATAGGCGGAGATTGAAAACTTGAAAGTTCATCTCGTATTGAAGGCAATTTTACCTTTTAACTTCAGTTACCTCACAGGAATAGATTAAGCAAACCGTACTTTAATTGAAGACAACCCAACGTTTACTAACTATAAATCTCGCAACATAGGTCTACATATTATCAGAGCACTTCTGAAGCCCAGGTCTATCAGATGTTAACATACTGTAGCCTTTGAAAGTTCAAACATAATTGGGCATATGATGCCGACAATTTGAATAATTTCCTGAGATTTTTTCTCAAAGATTCTTTTGTACATTTTATTACCATTTAAACACCATTCATATTTGCAGAAATCAAAATGAGTTCAGCCCTTCCTTTTCGTAGAGATAGTTATATTTATTTTGCTCACCTTTTTTCCATCTTTGTCAAGTTAATGGCTTCATATCTGTCCCCTACTAAGCACAATGACATGATAAGCAACGTTATTTTCGAACAACATTACAGGCTCATAAATACAGTTGTAAAATTCATTCAGGATCACGGCACACTTCAGGTTTTATACATTCTTACCAACGTGTGAGAATGATTTGGTAAGGTACAATATCCGTTTCAGTACTCAATTCCAAGTAGGTCCTCTTCACTGGAAAAAAAAGTGAAAATCTTTTCGTACTATTCTGGCAAACTGTTAGAATGTCTTGCCTTTTCTGTGGGATTGTTTGATTAGGGATTAAAGAATCCATTTTTCTGTTCGTGAGATGAATGTTGCATATCACTAAAATTGGCTGCGAATAAACTTGTCTTATTAATCTATTGATGTATGTTTGTTAACAGGTGAACTTTCTTGTGTTTTTTGCACATCTCCCATGAAAACAAAAATTAATCTGGTTGATAGGTCTGAACCACTAATCTAAAGCAAACGGTTCATTAGATTAAAGGAGGTACTTGCATATGGCAAAATATGGGAATCGACACCCGTTCCTTTTGTTTTTTCTTGAGGCAAACGAATTATACTAACTGAGCAAAATCACTGCCAATATGGAGAGGGTAAATGTGTTGCAATTCCTACGACTGAAACTCGTACATGGCTGTTAACGAACTCGCTTGTTATCTAGATCTTTGGGTAACTCATGCGGAGCTCGACGTGAGTCGTGTCGCGCTCGGCATGGTGCACTCGTTCACGCCTACGTCCATGGCCCTACAGACTGTGTTGCATCAAGGAGGTGGGAAGAGCACCTCACTGGTTGCATGCAGCTGGTTGCTATCTGGTTGTGTGACTACTATAGTAGTTCAACATCCGAAGCATGCATTACGGTCGATATTGCTCTACATGCATTGGCGTGCGAGAGAAGTACGCGAGCGCTGCTAGCACTGTTCAGCAGTATGCTCTCGTCACGAGGCGGGCGTGCGAACGTCATGGCTCATGCATTACAGTATGTAGCCTATAACCTAGGTGGGGGGATGCAGCTGGTCTGATGCGATGAAACTACGAACAGTGGATGCGCGCGAATACACCGCCTATGATCCAGTTGTTTGTCGTTGTTTTCTTATTTTTTTTTAATCGGTGGCAGTCTTCTTATACGGGAAAAAACAAACTGCCACCGATCGTGGCGCCTAGCGGACGCGGTATATGCGTCCACTATTCGTAGTCTCGCCGCATCAGATGTATCGCTTGGCAAAGACAATTATCTCGCTGCACCTAACGTTTAGCTTAACAGCAAATTACAAAGACAATTACTGCATTCTCCGCCTAGATTATAGGCTATGCAATAATCCATCATGCTGAAATCAATATCACCACTTTTCTTTTTATTTGTTTTTTTGTTCCTACATCTTTTTCTTGGGAGGATTTCAGGGGGGATATTTGTACAGGCCACCCCCCCCTCCTTCAAAAGTGGGGGGGGGGATATATCCCCCATCCCCTCGGGATTTACGCCCATGATACATACATACATACATACATACATATTATATTTAAATATCGTGTCACAGTCTTGTGCCACGGCTTTGTGTCGCAGTTTTGGTCATGTAAATTTCGCAAGCGACACAATGCAGATCAAAGTGTGAGAATGTTTGTTCCCGGAATTTAGATACTAGACAAAGTTTTCCATCGAGAAAAGAGTTCCGGGGACGTGGTCGTAGGTCAGTGAGCAGGGAGTGGACTGTAGAGGCGATGGTGGTCGTCGACCACACTATGACGGAGTACTACAGAGACCAGCACATCGAGACCTACGTATTAACGATCATGAACATGGTAAGATTTAAGGATTTCCCATTTTTCTCACATTTCATCAGTTCAGGGCATACTTGACGGACTATCTATTATCAATGTCATTGAATGAATTTTCGATCAAAGTATCCACAAATCCATTATGAAATATACGTTAAACCTTAGAGATATCTTGAAAAGTAGTATTTTTATATCACATTTTACATTATAATTAGAATTACGATATCACCCTCTTTCCATGTGTTGATATATATGTGTTAACAAGTAAAAAAAAAAGAACAAGGGACTTCACAGACTCAATCGCAAGCGAAATATAAATAGAAAGTTTTTCCTTTGTTGTTGAATTCACTCGTCCATGGAATACTGATGTAATTTAAGAGATACCCTAACAACATGGCGAATTGACAATCATTTCGGTTTTTTAAATGAGTCACATGTTCTGAGTAAAATTTGTTATAACTTCCTTCATGTTCGAAAGAAATGACTTTTTTATTATTTCTAAAAGTCAAAGCTCAGCATCTCGGGTCGATATCAACTTAATGATAAGCATTCAAGAGATACCGCCTTTTGCCGATGTACCCGTCATTCTATGAATTGAGAAATACCCTTCTAATCGTTTTTTCCAGGTTGCCAGCCATTATCATGAACCTAGCATAGGCAACTCCATAGATGTCGTTCTGGTCCGTTTGATTCTATTAGAAGAAGAACAGGTGAGAACTTGGATTCGGGATGGCTACTGCAGACCTGTTGAATCCTAGCACAACCACATAAAACTTTTTTTATGTCTTAGCATGTTCTGTTATCGTTCTTGTAGGGGGGGGGGTGTTGTATTCTGAAAATTGTGTGTATGAAGAAAATGTCATTGTCAACAACAACAACACAAATCAATGAGCTCGCCTTAGTCTAATCATGGACCTTATACACATGGACATTCATCGTATCGTTAATTAATTCATGCACCCGTACATCTCAAAAGCGCCACAAAGACATTTTTGGCATGCTTCACTGCTTTGATCCCATGATCGTCACCGCCAGCAAGCCGGGAGAAGAACAAGACGGAGATTCGAGAAATCTAAAACTATATGCGCAGAAGAAAATAACTCACAAAAATCAAGTAAAGTGAATGTGCACTTGTGGTGTATGTTAGGAAATCATACCTCAAACGATTTTGCTTGGGAGAAACAGGCAGTTTTTAAAACAAAGCTAACATTTTGGCAGAATGATTGTCATTTGTGATCTTAATATTTCACTTTTCTCCAGCTTATTCCAGAGCAAAAAGGGACGGTAATGATTGAGAAGAGATATATCCTGCCATTAGGCAAGGTCTTATGCGTGTGCGAAAATGTGCGAATCAGCAATTACCCATCTTTTGACACAAAATTTCTAATGATCTCAGGTTTTCTGCTCCTCATCATCTGTATTTATTTGCGTCTGAAAAAAGGGCACATCAGCGAAACAAGGCTGAAATGAGAGAATAGATTCTTTTGTTAGTGACGATACATGATCACACAATCGTTATTGTCCAGACACCTGAATGTACTCATTAAGATGCACATAATCAGGTGTCGGCGACGATCATTACATCCAAGAAAGACTGCAGTGAACAGTCCATGTATATTAGATCCATGGTGTAATAGACCTGTTCGTTATTTCACTTTGCGCATGAGCAGAAAAGGTCATTTGTACCAACAGGCATTTTGGTTTGTTAATTCACTGAGATAAGCATCTGTAATGTGATGATTATACATGTGATCCTTATTTACATGGTGCTTGCCAGCACATCCACCTGACAGCAACCCTGGTATTTGGCAATATGAAAACAAAAGGGTTGTTATTGCATTCAATTCAAAACAATGAAATGGATTCCTGCTGAAATGCCAACTGGGGGACTATTTTGGTCACCTGTCCCAAACGAAAGTTCATTCTTTGTTTGAATTCCATAAATTGTTACTTCGGGCAAGCTTTGAAAACAAGTGAAGTGCCCAACCAAGAAAAAAGAAAGGCCATTTGTACCAATGTGTACATGAGCTAATTTCAAACTTGCTGGTTATAGTCAATTCTGAAATATTATGTCCACATTGCTCTCTTTCTGTGATCTAAATGGGCATTATGTAGTATTAATATCCACTTCAATAACAGTTCATACCGCGCAAATCTAGACTTGCTACGTATGTCTATAAGCACACGGTATCCTTTCCTACCTGACCAGGATGACCTGGAGATCACCAATCATGCCGACCACACGCTAGATAGTTTCTGTAAGTGGCAACAGAAGTACAACCCCAAAGGCGATGACGATCCGCTTCATTACGACAATGCCATTCTCCTGACGAGGTGAATTTACTAACAAACTTAAGCTAGCTATCGCTTTGAAATTATGCGCTATTGCTTGGTGACATTCTAGTTAGTACTTATTCGTTTTATTTTGTTTTGTTTTTCCAATTTTCTTTCATGAATATAGACCCCGTTTACAGTGCAGGGCTTGGTAAAGTGGAAGGCGCTGCCCGGGCTTTTAATTAAAACCTTTCAATATTTTGTCGTAGTGTTGCACTGCTTGTAAACAAACGACTGTTATTGGGAGCGCGCCGGTCGCAATTTGGTACCGCATTTGGTCCAGTTTGCGTTTACAGTGAGAAAAGGTCGGGCTCGGCCGCGGCCGAGACTACCTCCAGAGCTTGGCCAAATGCGCGGCCGATTTTGGTACCGCATTTGGCCTTTCGCGCGTTTACAGTGAAATAAAGGCCGGGCTATGCCCCGGCCGAGCCCGACCCTTTCACTCACTGTAAATGGGGTCTAACTTTTGTCATTAGCTCACCTGAGCCGAAGCTCAAGTGAGCTATTGCGATCGCTCTTCGTCCGGCGTCCGGCGTCCGGCGTCCAGCGTCCGTCGCGCGTCGTGCATAGGATCTCGATTCCTTCATATTGGCACCATGCTCCTCCTTGGAGGGCTCTAGGAGGGCCCAACCCACCCCTGTTAAGAAATATTTACAGATCTTCTCTCTCTCTTAAAAAAAAAAAGAAGTGATAGAGCTACATAGTACAATGAGTTAATACATTGATTCTTGTAGTTTCAAGTTTGTTCATGGTGGAATCAGGGGTGCGCCCCCCCCCCCCCCCTTGGGACTGGGGGGGGGGGGGCGGGTGGATGGGTAGGATGGGTCCAAATGAGGACTTAGATTTTACATGTTCATGTTATTCTTGAAAACCCTGCATGAATTTTTACCAAACCTGGCAGGCAGCATTCCTAGGGGGATATGATTTTGATTCTTTCAAATTGGCACCATGCCCCACCTTGGAGGGGGTCCAACCCACCCCCATGAAGGAATCTTTAAAGATCTTCTCTTAAACCAGACGTGATAGAGCTAAATAGTACAATGAGTTAGTACAATGATGACTGTAGTTTCATGTTTACTGTTGGTTGAATCAGAGGTGCCCCCCCCCACCCCCATGGGCCCGGGGGGGGGGGGGGGGGATGGGATGGGTCCAAATGAGGACTTAAATTGTACATGTTCATGTTATTCTTGAAAACCCCTGTATGAATCTTCACCAAACCTGGCAGGTAGCATCCCTAGGGGGATATGATCTCGATTCCTTCAAATTGGCACCATGCCCCACCTTGGAGGGGGTCCAACCCACCCCCATGAAAGAATCTTTAAAGATCTTCTCTTAAACCAGACGTGATAGAACTAAATAGTAAAATGAGTTAGTACATTGATGACTGTAGTTTCAAGTTTATTTTGGTGAATCAGGGGTGCCCCCCTTGGAACCGGGGGTGGGTGGGATGGATCCAAATGAGGACTTAAATTGTACATGTTCTTCTTGAAAACCCCGGGATGAATTTTCACCAAACTTGGCAGTTAGCATACCTAGCAGTTAGAATCTCAATTTGTTCAACTGGGCACCATGTGATGGGATAGCAAGTGGACACCACGCTCTCAGCTCTCAGAGCTGCCCCGTTCCAAGTTTGCAATAGGGAGTTTTCGCAAGCACGACGCGGCCGGGAGTTGAGTGTGCCGCGTGCAAATTTCTCTTCTGCGCATGATCAAATCCAAGAAACGTCCCGCCCTGGGGAAAACGAGGACGGTACTCGGCCAAAATAGCGTTCGGCCCCGATTCTGGGCAGGAGTGAGCCAGCCAGCCAGCCAGTCAATCAGCGATCTTGTCCCCACGCCTCCATCCTGCACAGGAAAGCGAAACTGCTTTTTGGACGGGAGTCCGAGTACGGGGACTGTCACAGCTGATTGCTTCCGCGTATTTTTGGTCTTCCCGTCGTGCAGCGAAAACTCCCTAATGTTCTTAGGTAAGAATCTGCAAGAATGCATGAAAGGTGAACTTGCGATACTCAGGTGAGCGCGAGACCCCCGGGTCTTTTGTTAGTACTTAGAATGTGTCCTATCTCCATTGCAAAACAAATCCACATCGGTATTTTTTCCCCCCGGTAACCCGCGGTTACAAGCTTTGCTTTTGCGGTTCCCTCATGTTTCACATGTTATGTTAATTGTCTTTTATGTACATATATGCTGACACACTTTAAATCATATTATGTATCTTGCTTTTTTCTTGCTTAATATATATATTATATATATATATATATAATATATATCACCAGCAAAGCTTGCAAGGAGACGTGGCTGTCTCTGTGCAAAGCACCCCTTTAATTAAGTTTTCCGGCTCAGCCCTTCTTCAGAATCTACAATGACAATAACAACAAATAAACAAACTGAACCTCAGTGTAAAATCATACGAAACTTAACTAAACTTAATTATTTCCATTAAAAAATGTACTAAACATAGCAATGTATACAAATCATACAACATTCCAAACATTTTTAACAATTCCCAATAACAAACAAACATAATATTACTAAATACAATCACAAAACGGAACTTACTCTGTTACTGCTCGGTACGGTCTTATATGTTGTCTGTTTGACGATTGTAGCCGGGTGTGTATTTTATTTGTGTGTGTATGGGGGGGGGGGGTTATTCTGTACCGAGGCTCGTTCTCATTTATTCTATAATAAACTAAAAATAGGCCAACTATTTTTTGAAACATTCAACAATATAAAAAACTTTCAAAATTTAATACAATTTCTACACATTAACACATCCGCATACATAAAAATTCATACACATAACTCTAGTTGCCCACATACCTACGTACATACCTCCACGTTACTTTCTTTTTCCATTCAACCTTCCAAATAATACCTATACAATTAATACATTACATATTATATATCTACAAGCATTTACGCGAAATAAGAAGTGTGTTAATGTGACGAAATTATAATTAAATTTTGGACGTTTTTTATGCTGTTGGATGTTTCAAAAAAGTTAGTATTTATAGTTTATTATTAATTAAATGGGAGCGAGCCTCAGTACAGAACATTCCCCCCCCCCATACACACAAACATATGATATACACCCAGCTGCAATCTTTACACAGAAAACATATAAGACCGTAACTGTAGTGTCGTAAGAGACATGCATTACACACTTGGCGTTCTATGGGCAGTTAATTGTACTGTCGTAATAGACATGCATTACACACTTAGCGTTCCATAGGCAGTTCATCGTAGTGTCGTAATAGACATGCATTACACACTTGGCGTTCCATAAGGTGTTGGAAAGCATGGCGTCGAAGTTATGATTAAAACGAGTACACCGTACTGTTTTGAACTGTAAAGCAATGCCTTTAACTGTGTCCTTGATTCAACATTTGTACTCTACATTGGCGACGAAGGACTGGGCAAACGATGGCCACATTTACAATTCCACCGCCTCCAAATCTGGACATTGATTCTTCAAATCTTGCGACCAATTTCAAAAAGTTCAAGCAGGCCTTCTGTAACTTCGAGCTTGCTACGGGGATAGCGACCCGAGACGACTCGCTGCGGGTGGCGACTCTGCTAGCCGTGATTGGGCAGCGAGCAGTCGACCTGTACAATACGTTTACCTGAGCTGACGAAGCAGATTCCGGGAAATAATAAAATGGGAGGGTAATTGACAAGTTTGAACAGCATTGTAAGGGGCATGCTAATACTACCTATGAACCGTACATCTTCAAAACGAGAGTGCCAAGAGAGGGTGAATCATTTGAGAGCTTTGTCACATCTCTGATATCGTTAGCAGAAGCGTGTGAATTTGGAACATTGACAGCGTCTCTCATAAGGGACAGAATAATCCTAGGCATGAAAAATGCTAACATTCGTCAACGACTCCTGCGTGAAGCGAAATGGTCTTCAGACCAAGCCATCACACTTGTCAGAGCAGCTGAAGTAGCTACCGCCCATGAGAGTGAGATAACAAAGAGCAGTGGGTGTGTTCGTGATACTTCTGATGTGCACTACGTCAAGCACAAACAGCCACGTCAGAAACTTGCTAAACATGCTAAAGCTACGCATGAGGAGAACTCAAAGAGTCAAATCTGTCGCAACTGTGGTGACAGATATCCTTATATTGATCGCCCATGTCTAGCACAAGGAAAAAACTGCTCACTTTGCAAGAAGCAAAATCATTTTGCAAGAGTGTGTAAAACCAGGTTGAAACAACAAGCTGAGATCAACCTTGTGGAACAGACACCACAACACTCACAGTCGCTACCGCAATCACAACCATCCCCACAAGCAGCCCAAAATGGTTCACCTAACGAGGACTATTTGTTCGCTCTAAGCCCATCATATGAGAGTAATCAATTACTCAAAGCATTCGTGCTAATCAATGATGTCAAGACTACAGCTACCATTGACACAGGGGCGTCAGTGAACATTATGAGTCGAGAAACTCTGAACACCATGTGCAAGAAACAGATACCCCTCGAACCTACAGACAGACAAGTCTATGCATTTGATGCCTACAGTCAAATCGATGTTCTGGAGAAAATCTCGCTGCCAGGAAGTCACAAAGCGCAGATACTAGGTGTTTCAAATTTTTTTTCCACTTTTGATTCTTAATAATTAAATAACTATATATCAGATAACACTGTCATTGATATGAGTGATAGCTGTATAGTGTACAATTTTGTTGGAGTTGGTTTGGATATGAAAGCATAAATCAGTTTCATGAAATCCATGATCAATTTCACAGTTAGGTTCCAGATTTCGCTCTATTTCGAACCCTGTGTACAAAACTTTCACTTTGCACAGGGGTCAGTGGGTGTGTATGGGAGTATGTGGTTAAAACCCTGACAATGGTCCTGAACAATGGCCAGGGTTTGAACGCTTTATTATTCATTCATGAGAAATTCCACTACCACAGCTAGTCTTTATTCGTTCTGAAATGTGGTGTTTGCAAGCACATGGAAACGTGTGCTTACTTTTTTCATGTGCGTGCATTTTACCCTTTACCGTGCATGAAATTAGACTAGCAGTGCCCAGGGCAATCCACAAGAATTATTGATTAAGCATTCATGTGCCTGGGATCGCGAGACTGACGCCTAGTCAACACATGGTCCAGGCATGTCCATTGTTCAGGGCCATTGTCAGCACACACTCACATACACATCATTAGTTCCTGTGCAAAGTTCAATTTTTGTACAGAGGGTTAAAATTTGACCAAAATCTGAAACCTTACTTCAAAATCATTCTTAGATTTAATGAAACTGATTTATGCTTTCACACTCAAATTACCTTCAACAAAATTATACACTATTCAGCTATTACTCATATCAATAACAGTTTTATCGGACGAACAGTTTTTGAACTATTTATGATCAAAAGTTGGAAAAGTTTTTTGAAACACCTAGTACAAAAGGCTGTAGTCTTCATTACAGAGCATAGTGGTCCTACACTGTTACGTCTGAACACTGCGAAAGAGCTCCACATGATCGCTGTTACATACAATATTTATGCCACACCATCGATCATCGACGAATTCAGTGATTGATTTGTTGGAGTTAGCAGTTGTTACATGCAAACTGCACGTAGATCCTTCCATTACGCCTGTCACTGAGCCGCACCGCAGGATCACCGTTTCACGACAGGGAACATGTCGAAGCTGAACTGAAACGTTTACAAGACTTGGACATCATTGAGCCTGTGCATAGTAAGCCTACGCCATGGTATCCCCAATTCGAGTTGTGCCTAAAAAGCAACCAGGCAACATCCTGATCTGTGTGGACATGCGTGCAGTAAACAAAGCTGCATACATACAATATTTATGCCACACCATCGGTCATCGACGAATTCAGTGATCGATTTGTTGGACTCGGCAAGTTAGCAGGTGTTACATGCAAACTGCACGTAGATCCTTCCCTTACGCCTGTCACTCAGCCGCAACGCAGGATACCGTTTCGCGACAGGGAACATGCCGTAGTTGAACTGAAACGTTTACAAGACTTGGACATCATTGAGCCTGTGCATAGTAAGCCTACGCCATGGTATCCCCAATTCGAGTTGTGCCTAAAAAGCAACCAGGCAACATCCTGATCTGTGTGGACATGCGTGCAGTAAACAAAGCTATTGAGAGAGAGCGGCATGTCACGCTAACACTCGATGACATATGAATGGTGCTACAGTGTTCAGTGAGCTGGTTCGAAATGCACGCTACCACCAGATTGAACTAGATCAAGCATCAAGCATCATCTCACGGTCTTCTCCACCCATGTTGGGTTGTCTCAGTATAAGCGGTTGAATTTTGGAGTTAATAGCGGAGCAGAACGATTACAAAATCTGATACAATCAGCCCCAGCCGGTCTGCAGGGTGTGATCAACATCGGTGATGACGTATTGGTATAATATGCCAATAATCAGCAACAACACAATGAACGGCTTGTGAAGTATGCAGCGTCTGAGAAGAACTTAACTCTGAATGTAATCGCGACAAATGCGAATTCAACAAATCTTCAGTTGAGTTCTTTGGGCACATCTTCAGCTCATCAGGTGTTTCGCCAAGTCCCACAAAAGTCCAATCATTGATCGAGGCGACACCTCCTAGCAATCGGGAAGATGTTCGCAGCTTCCTTGGCTTAGGAACATACTGTGAGAGATTCATCCCAAACCTTGCATCTCTTTCTGAGCTACTACGTGATCTGACCAGACAGAACGTTCCGTAGTCATGAGATGAGCGTCACGCTTTGATGACATTAAGCAAGCGATCGCACAGCACTGTCACATGGCATAGTTCGACACTTCAACTGCGGTTGTCATCGATGCTAGTCCCGTTGGGCTATGTGCTATGCTAGTACAAAGCAGTGAGCGAAGCAGACAAAATCATAGCACTAGCGAGCCGTTCACTTACAGCTGTGGAGAAACGATATTCGCAGACTGAACGCGAAGCCTTAGCAGTAACATGGGGCATCGCACACCTCCACCTCTACTTGTATGGCAGCAAGTTCACGGTGATCACAGATCATAAGCCGTTAGTGCCACTGTTCAACAAGTCTCATTCATCTCCATCAGCAAGAATAGAGCGATGGATGCTGCATCTTTCAGCAGTATGATTTTGCGCTAGAATACCAACCAGGTGCAACCCACCCTGCCGACTTTTTGTCGCGACATCCGTCACCGAGCACATCCACCGTTGATCCAAACGCAGAAAAGCACATTAACTTCATCGTCGAAAACGCAGTGCCGAAATCGATAAGCATTGTTGAGATAGTCGAAGCAACCGCATCTGATGCTGTCTTACAAGCGTGTATAAAAGCTGTCGAAGAGAATAGCTGGTATTCGATCGCACAAGAGCTGCAGTGTTTGAAAAACGTAAAGAATGAGCTCAGCGAAACGAAAGACGGAAAAGTGCTACTACTTGATCAGAGTGTGGTTTCCCGGTTTCGACTAACGCGTGGAAGAAAAGATCAGTCAATGTATTCCATGCCAAGCAACAAGCAGTTCAACTACGCGTGAACCAATCCAAATGTCAGCACTTCCAACACATGCTTTGAAAAAAGTCGGTATTGGTTTCTCAGATCTGCCAACCGGTTAGCAGCTACTTGTCATCATCGATGATTATAGCCGATTTCCAGTGGTTGAGATTCTTACATCTACTTCGAGTAAAGCGATTATTCCTCACTGAGATCGCATATTCGCATTGTTCGGTATTCCAGGAGTTGTACGCACTGACAACAGACCACCTTTGAACAGCGAATACTTCATGCAGTTTGCACAGTATACTTAAGATTCCGACATCTTAGAGTCACACCACAATGGCCACTGGAAAAAGAAGTTGTTCGCACAGCAACCACAGAGCATAAGTCTTTGAAACAAGAGCTCTATACGTTTCTGAGGAACTACAGAGCTACTCCACATAGCACATCTGGGGCACCACCAGCGACGGTAATGTTCCAGCGTCCAATCCGCACCCGCTTACCTGAACTTCAGTTGCATGCAGAAAATGACAGCGAAACTCGCAATCGCCATAAGTCCATGAAAGAGTAGCAGAAAACAAACGCAGAAAAGCATCAAAGAATCAGAAAATCGAAAATAAGTATGTCCTGGTCAAGCGCAGCCGCATTTACACCTACTAACATCGCAATTTTTAAAATCGCGATATTTTGGTTCTACCGTTTACACTCGCGCAAAAGCATGCGAAGTTTGAGCTTCACGAAACATCGCGATTTTTTGGTCGGTAGTGCGCATGTGTAATTGACCTCTTTTCAACACGGTAGCTGAGTGGAAGCGCGTGCTATTCTGTTCGTTTTCACTGCAGTGGTGCTTAGTGCAGTATATTTTGTTCACAGCCAGCTGGTTGGAACGTTGAGCCAGGGCTTTCTATCAGTACAATGCACACATAAATTTGTATTTCTCGAGAGTGTTTACTTATGGTAAAACACATACGTATCACATACGTAGTAGGTGTGTAAAACTTCATCTAAGTATGGAAAAGTTGATGAAAGCAGCATTCTAAAGGATCATGAAATTTCGCCGATATGACGAAAGTGAGAAGTAGGACTTGGAAGTGAGGACTGGTATTTTATCAGGCGACAGCAAGAACTCGCCATTGTTTAACCGACACTTGTTACGTACTCCTGTATTCACAAACATCGTATACCGAGAGCAGTATGGGCACTCCCACAATCAACGCATTTCTGGGAGAACATTATTTTGTTAAGTCGTCATGGGGTGATAATACGTGGTTGGAAAACTTCAGGTTTACTACTAATTGTCACATACTAGTTTCATCAGGGAGAGGGAGGTGAGAGACCACGAGCCGATCGAGGATCGGCCGTTTAGACCTGTTCACTTTACCATGTACTAGTACTCTGGCCAGTGACCGACTCTCTACACGTTCCAAACAGGTATCGGGAGCGCGCGTAAACTCCCGGTGCAATCCGATACCGAAAGTCATGTGGTGAAAAATCGCGACATTTTTGCAGCTTGGGTTTACACTCGCTAACTTCGCCTCAAACTTCGCGATGTTTCAAGAAATCGCACTCCGGCTGGCGATTTTTCTGGCGATGTTTCGAGGGTGTTTGGGTGTAGTTGCTTAACAACTTGCACCCAAATGTCGCGATTTTAGAAATATCGCGATTTTTCCAAGCAAGTGTAAATACACCACTCCGTTCGACACCAGACCATTAAAGGTCATAGCGATTAATGGCTCACAAATTGTTGCATCTCGAGGTTCAAACCACATAACGCGACACTCATCATGCTTCAAAGTCTTGGGAGGTCAGTGTGATATTCATGCTGAAACAGACGACTACGATGAGGCACCATTGTCACAAATCGCAAACCCCATCCCAACTCCTCCTTTGGTAGGACGAAGAAATCCGCCACGTGATCGTGCTCCACCTAGATATCTGAATGACTATTATACCGGACTGTGTAATTCACAAGAACGAAAAAAACTATTTCAACAATGTTGATTCATTGCACAACATGTATTATGTTCACATTAACATTACCATGTTGTTGAGGAGATACACATTCTCAATTAGTTCAAGGTCAGCATGATTGGCTTTAAAGGGTGTGTACAGTTCTGGTTGAGGTGAGGATTTAGCTTTTAACGTTTTGCGAGATATTCAGAAACCACTCTATGAGATGTCAACGAGCATGCAATTCTAAGGGGTATCAAAAGTTTGTTTGATGAAAAATCGGTTTGGAAGTGGCTGAGATATCCAAAAACAAGGTGAAACAAAGAGATCCTAATAAATGGCGTGGCCTGTCGCCTTTTATTATTACTTTTTTTGATATCTCAGCCATTTGAAAACCAATTTTCATCAAATTAACGTTGAATCCTTCTTAGAATTACATGCTCTTTCATACTTCATAAGAGATTTTTCATTATCTCACTTAGTAATGTTATAAACCTGACTCCCCACCTCAACCAGTACTGTATGGTCCCTTTAACCTCAAAATTTGGTACGCTGTATCAGCTTCTGCAAATGCATGCAAATGTACTGATGAAAGCATTATTGTGATAAAAAAGCATTGGTTCAGTGAAATGTAAAATAAAGATTGAAGTAGTCATAAAGTGAATGCTAGAATGGATTTATCAGTTGATTCATATTTGAAGAAAGCAAACAAAATGCAATGTGTCATTTTAGATACATTTTTTCATTCCTCATTGACACATTACACAGGTTCGAGAATTAGAAAGAAAGAAAGAAAGAAAGAAAGACAATTGACAAGTGTCTTCATGTTTGTATATAAACTTACAAAAAAAGAGGACATTCAACGTATTGTGTGAAAGGAAATGTTATAAGGAAGAAAGTCACTTCCCATCTGCGCATGTAATCCTTAAAATTCACCATACATGTACATGTGTACTACCATATTGTGCTGGAAAATACGCGCATATGAATGTCACAGAGAAAGTTGTATGATGGAAAATGGTTATTTGTCTATCATATCATGTTATGTAAAAGTACATGTGCATGAATGTTGAAAAAAAAGTTTAGTTTTTCATAGTGTGTTGTTCAAAAGAAGGTCACTCATTATGCATACACATCAAGAAAGGAAGGCTGTTAGATGTTTTAAAGAGAAAAGTCTCTCTGTGTGGTTGAAATCAGACAAAAGAAAGTTTGTTTTGTAGTTTAGTTCGCTTGAAACAAAACAGTTATAGTTTTCTTACATTTTAAGCACTTTGTTTCGCATGTCAAACAAGAGAAAGAAAGAAACAAGATAGGGTTTCCAATTATACCAATAAAAACAATAACAGCAACAACTCAACATAGGTTTATACTCTCTTCTAGGCGCAATGCTAGTGTTTATTATCATGACCAAATGCATGGATGATTTACAGATGATATTTGTGAGATTGCATTTTATAACTGAGGCAATCATTATGTAACACATTTTATAATATTCACGTATAAGAGGATCATAAAATGATTATGCAAATCATAATTATTGCTGTGCTTTTATTAAGTTTTTGCATGTTAGTATGCCTTAGTTCAGTAACTGACAAAAGTTTATTACACAGTGTCTATCTTCATATTTGGATGTTATAGATCAAATCAAATATCTGTATAGTTGAGTTCAATCCGCAAGTTAGGAGGATTGTAGTGTCGCAATAGATATGCATTACACACTTGGCATTCCATAAGTAGTTGGAAAGCATGGCATCGAAGTTATGATTAAAACGAGTACACCGTACTGTCTTGAACTGTAAAGCAATGCCTTTAACTGTGTCCTTCAACTGTGTCGATTCAACACTTGCACTCTACAGTACCGACCAGTAACAGAGTAAGTTCCGTTTTGTGATTGTATTTAGTAATATTATGTTTGTTTGTTATTTGAAATTGCTAAAAAAGTGTGTAATTTTGCATGATTTGTATTTATTGTTTTGTTTAATACATTTTTGAATTAGTTAAGTTTAATATGATTTTACACTGAGGTTCAATTTGTTCATATTGTTATTGTCATTGTAAATTCTAAAGAAGGGCTAAGCTTTGCTGGCAATATAATATTTAACTGTCCTTGCACCGCCTCACCATGTTTTGGTTGAGTCCATTGCTGCCTCTCTCTCTCTCTCTCTCTCTCTCTCTCTCTCTATATATATATATATATATATATATATATACATACATATTCATTATAATTATGATATAGATGTCAGGTGATATATAAAAATAAACGTGCTGGAACTGTTTACTGTGTCTCGAGTGTAAGACCAATGCAGTTTCAGTAATTGAATTCAATTCAAATTCAAAAGATAATTGTGTCACAACTATAAGATGGTGGAAAAAATTACTTCCACGTGCTTTCTCTGTTAAACTAGAGTCCATATCAATAGAAGAACGTGATTTTCCATAATTCATGGTTGTGACATTTAATGCACCATGACAACTTGTAACCCGACCCCTTTCGGTTTTCTTCAAACTCGCACAAAATGTCCTCCCAAGTATCTGACGGGAAATTCTAAAATACGATTGTATTTCGCCCCTAGGTCAAATGGTAAAATACGGCCTCCCTCAGCTACCAATGGTCGAACGACCGAGTTTAAATAAAATTTTCCATATTTGATCGACTGCTGCAGCCAAGCTTAGCATTGACGGATGGGATCTGACCACTAGTACCCGTTATTGCGCACGAGTTCACCGAAAATGGTGTTAAGCGTCAAAGTTAATGCTTTTGGGCGCTTGTTTCAAAGCTGATAACTTAAAAATTCAATTAGCATAGAACCCAATATTATGTATATTTAAATACTCTCACGGGGTGCTCTGGAGACCTACGAAAAATCGGCCAAAAAGTATGCATCTTTTTCTTGTAGGGGACCCTCAAATTTTGATTGAAAAATATTACCAAGCTCAAAGTCACAAATCACCCCTCGTCCAATCGAGGAGCGACAACAATTTTTGTGTATTGATAGACATTTACCTATGTTTTCATGAGTTACTCTCTAAAAAAATTGAATGAATATATTCACTCTTAAAGGAGTGAATACAACAAAGAGTGAATTTAGAGTGAAATTGGAGTTAATTTTGAGTGAAAATGTTCATTTTTACTCATTTTGGAGTGACCTCAGGGATCACTCGAAGATTTTGGAGTGATCCCTGACGTCACTCTTAAACGAGTGAAAATGAACATTCTCACTCAAAATTCACTCCAATTTCACTCTAAATTCACTCTTTTTTGTATTCACTCCTTCAAGAGTGAATATTTCGCTCATTTTTTTTTTTTAGCGAGTACCTAAAAACTTTTTAACCGAAATGTTTAATACCTGGTTTATGCATTCGAAAACGGTGGTTCAAAAACAACACCCGAAAATCGATGTAAAATGACAGGTAGGGTTATCAGAATGTTGCAAGTTGTAATAACTCAGAGATGGGGAGCAAAAACTTAATGGTATTTTGTGTGATAACACTTTGTAATTAGTACTAAAAAGATATGCATCACAAATCGTTTTGTCTTATCGAATTTTGAAACTATCAGCTTCAAAACATGCACACACACACAAAATAACTCAATATAACATATTATTATGCTTATTAAGACAAAAAAAAAATTACAGAAAATAAGCTATATACCCCAACTAACTTGGCAGCAGCAGTCGATCAAAAATGGCAAATTTTATCCAAACTCGGTTGTTCGACCACGCATTGGTTGCTAAAGGAGTCCGTATCTCAAGCGGCGTTCCCACTATCACGATTGGCGCCACAATTGAAATCGTAGTCTTAATCGTGGAGCAATTGTAGTGATCTTATCAGGTGGTTTCAGATTGTATTAGATCTTTAGGTCAATCGGGGCAATCGCGTTAATCGTAGAATTTTTTTGGACTGTTCAAAAATGTTCTAATTTTTTGAACGTAATCATTGCATCAGATCGTCTGGGATCGTATCAAAACGCAGCAAATCTTATCTAATTGTGTTACTCTGAATCGACTTTTTCACGTCTCTTCCGCTTATTTTTTGCACATTTGTCCTTATTTTACTCGCGGATTATATATATATTGCATTGCGTGAGGTGGTAGCCTGCATCTTTAGATTATTATTTCCAAACGGTAAATTGTATGATTGTGTGGGCATTTCATTAGCATTATTCATAAGGTACATATAATTTCATGAAATGAAAGTTATATTGTACATTGTTATTAACATTGTACAGACACACAAAACAGGAATAATTCACCGTAATCAAAATGAAGTAACTTTTTTTAGCGAAAAAAAAGAGCAAAAATAAAATGGCAATTGTATATCTGTATGTATTGAATAACGTCAGTATACGAATGAGAATGATTTCCTGAAACGTGCACACATCAAAGGCAGATGGTTACTTTAATATTATATATATATATATATATATATATATATATGTTGATAAGGTAGTCCACGTGTTGGCAATATAAAAAGATAAGTAACAAAGCTGCAACAAAGTTCATGCTGTATTCACCAACGGTTTATTTCTTCACACAAATTTTCGGGCGTCTCGCCGCCCTTTCTCAAGTGTTGATACTGAGAGAACAATAACAAAATTAAGCCATAACAATATATTGCAACCGTGTTACCAAGGATGCGCGCTTTAACGCATCCATGCTAGGCATCCTAACGAAAGAATGGCCTACTCTCAAACAAGTCCAATCGGTAGCTCCCGAGTTAACAGCACGTCCCTTACATGCACAACGACAGCCACGCAACCTGAAGAGTTTGCTTACACGATCTCGAGTCAACAGAACAATCAATCCTACTGGAAATCATAAATGTGGAAACAAACGATGTCAAATATGCGCTCACCTAATCACAGATACAGATATCACACTTGGCTCCGGCCACACCCTCCATCCGACGTCAGGGGACTGCAACAGCAAGAATGTAGTATACAGCCTTACATGCAAGCAATGTCCCTTGGCTGTCTACATCGGAGAAACAACAAATTTTAGACAACGTTTCAACAATCACAAAAGCACAATCATTAGAAGTCAAACACAACATCCAGTCGCACAACACTTCAACAAAACAAATCACACACTAACAGATCTGCAATGTTGCATTTTATACAAGGACATGGAAGCATTTGAAGAAAGACACGTGAAAGAACTAAAAACAATCATCCGCACACGAAGCTTCCAGGGACAGGGCATGAACATAGATCTATCATGGCTCACGAACTACACTTTTTACAAGTAGGTGCGCCGCTTATTGTTGTATGTTCTCCCGTTTACCCCGCTGCAATAGATCTTATCATTATATTGCTTGAGTGATATAATGCTGACGCTCCTTTTAACCATTTCTTGGAACCAGTCTTTTTTCCACTCCGAGACGTATTGTGACGTATCTATTTAATCAAAAGAAGAAAAATATGATTTTTCACGTATTTCATATTCATGCTATAGTCTCAGATTATTTAAAGACTATCTACTCACCAGAATTTGGAAGTTAATGTATGTGTATGCTGAAGTTTGAAAGGAATGGTAAACTGCTTGCACATATTTTGCATAACCATCAGTGTGACGATTCAGTTTGATTTTAAAAAATCGAATGTTTATATTGATCATGATAATTTCAGATTATGTAAAGATTATCTATACACTAGAATTAAAGTTAATTTATGTGTATGTTGAATTTTGAAAGAAATAATGCACTGCTTTTACATTACCACCGCAGCTACGTATTCAGAGGAATTACTTCTGTATCAGTCGTGCCGAGTTTTTTCATGTATGCTTTATACTCATTGTAATTTCATTATGACGTAACATTGTACTGTTGCCAGGATGCGCGCTGGGTGTTAGGATGCCTAGCATGGATGCGTTAAAGCGCGCATCCTTGGTAACACGGTTGCAATATATTGTTATGGCTTAATTTTGTTATTGTTCTCTCAGTATCAACACTTGAGAAAGGGCGGCGAGACGCCCGAAAATTTGTGTGAAGAAATAAACCGTTGGTGAATACAGCATGAACTTTGTTGCAGCTTTGTTACTTATCTTTATATATATATATATATATATATATGTATATGTATATATATATATATATATATATATATATATATATATATTCTTTTTTATGGGGGGGGGAGGGTATAAAGTATTCTGTTTCTTGTGTGTACATAATGATTATCGTTTTCGTTGACCCCTCCACATCTATTGTGACACTTTTCATGTTTTATTTTTTTGTGATTGGTTGAGCACAATTTTAGAGGAACTGGCTATGGTCAACTCTCATTAACTGCAAAATCCATTTTGTTCAGGATTGTAATCAGATAATGCAACCAACATCTAACAGCCCATGTCGAATGAGCATAAGAAGGTGTAACTGTGACTTCGTTAAACAAGCATGCACTCTTTAAAGACGGATCAAGAAAAGCAAAACTGTACTCTTGATATTGATTAAGGTGGGGGGGGGGTGGCACAATAGATGGTAAAATAACATCACCACTTTTTGTTTCTGTTAAAAAGTGACATTATTTTGATTGGGGGAATTACTTTTCTGCTGTGTGTACAGTCAGACAGCAACTCCCTAGAAAACCTTCGCATTTATCGCACACGTATGCATGAACCTCGCGGACATTACGAGTACGTAATGAGCTTGGAGACCACATTTTACAGCCCCTGTACGGCATTAGCAATGTACATTATTTATACATCGATAAAAAGCTGAAGAGACGTACTTTTGATGAAATTCGACCACTTGAAAGGTTATGACATATAAATATACTTAAAAAGGAAATTATAAAACATAGAATCTCCATATTTTTTTACTTTTCTTTAGGGGTACACGAGACCAACGTCATAAACGTGAGACTAAATGGAAGAGGTATGAAATGAAAGAGGAAATATCATTCTATAAATTATAATCTTCTATCATTCTATCAAAATATAATGACTTTATGTGGACTGATTCTTGTCACGGGGCAGGTTGTCGAATAAATCATTGCGTTGTACAATTAATTTCTGACGAGATTTCATACCGCTTTCAGTAACTCATGAATTTTTGGCCCGCTCCTGGTCGGAGCTAGCCCGCGCCAAGCATGAAAAATTGCGTTCAGTAACTATAGCAGAGCCGCGCTACTTTTACGATGACCAATTCATAAACTCGGTCAAGTAAGAGATAACTGCCATGGTAACTGAACACCTCATGGACAGAGCGGAGCGGAAGTGCATTTTCGCGCGATATTTGATGTGCGTGCCGCGCGCTTATGAGCTGAGCAGCGTAAGCTGTGACCTTTGACCGTGAAAGGAATTTTGACCCGCGCCTGGCGCTGCTATCGTTCATAAACTCTTCGATCAGCGTCAGGTCCGCGCCTGGTCCGCGCCTGGTGCTAGCTGCAGCAGCGCCAAAATAGTCCGCACCTGGTACGGGCCACTTTGGCCCCCACCCATTCATAAACTCAAAATTTTCGACTTGTACCCCTTTCAGTAACCCTCTTGGCTCGGACCAGGAGCGGACCAAGTCGAATATTTTTAGTTTATGAATGGGTGGAGGCCAAAGTGGCCCGCGCCAGGTGCGGACTATTTTGGCGCTGAATCTCGTCGACCATGCACTCCGTCTCTGAATATCTCGCAAAATCTCGGTTGCTGAGAAGGACATGCGCAAAAACCTGCGCGTACGATAAATTTTTGATTTGATCTTATTAACAGCGGAGTTGTGGTCTGACTGTGTATATCAGTTATGTTAAACATTGCTAAAAAACAATACATCAAACCAAATCAACCAAACTTTCAATACCCCATGAGGTAATGACTTTTTGAAATAAAACGCCATACGGTATATGATACTTACGCTATGTGAATATGAATTCAAACACACAGGCAATAGTATCAAATCGGCCAACTTCCTTATATCGAGCGTAGCCCTATATAACACATGTATTTATGTTAGCATTCAAAAAGATCCAATCCTCTATTTTAACTTCCATTTCATGATATTTTCTTCATGTATTTCAGAGAAAAGCGTAAATATTTGTCTCTTTTTTCTTGGGAAGAGGGGGCAATGATGTGATCTATTGTATTCTGTTTTTTTTTTTGGGGGGGGGGGAGGGTGAGCATGTCGATTTAATAATCTATTAGTTTCTTTAGGTTAAAATTAGACATGGGACTACCTGAGGTTGTGACTGGCCTGGGTGCTGCTTTCTCTCTGATGATAATGTAATCGGCATTCGCAATACTGCAAAGGTCACGTTGTCATCATCCTCCACCTGTCAATCCTTGCCATCATCACTGGTTGTGGATAGTAGGCTTTAAAAATCACTCTGCAGAATTTAAGGAAATAATGAAATCCATTGTCAGCCGGACTCTAATACCGCTTTCAGTAACTCATGCAATTTTGGCCCGCTCCTGGTCCGAGCTAAAGTAGCCCGCGCCAAGCATTCAAAATTGCGTTCAGTAACTATAGCAGAGCCGCGCTACTTTTACGATGACCCATTCATAAACTCGTAGTCTGAGAGCTGGCTGCTGGTCAATTTACCCAACCAAGCCCAAAAGGTTTGACCCCTCAGAGTTGCTGGGGCCACCCTCCTCATTAACAAAATGCGCGTCAGCCTGGTCCCTGAGGGCGGGTTCGGCCCCCAGGGACCCCCCGAAAAGATCTTCCGGCGGGTGTAATTTACCCCATGGAGCCCATGGACCAAACTTGGCCTAGATGAATGTCCTATGGGTGTACATAATCAAAATATAAAAACTGACAAAATATCTGGTTGGGAAAGGGATTGCTAGACCGCTTGTTTGCAGGCACAAACCCTTGTTTTTGGTCAAGGAGTCTGCGCCAAGACTACACTGTCCCATAGGCCCTGTACTGTAGCGTCTCCCAACAGTCTGAGGGACAGTGCCAGTTAGTGCATGTAGTAGTCTTGGCGCAGACCCCTTTACGCCCAACAAGGGTTTGTACCTGCAAACTACCCGTTATACCCTGGGACCCAGGGTAGTTTGCATGCACGAATTGACCACACACACACACACACACACATACACACACATATGTTCACACATGACTCTATGTATATACCATAACACTAAACATGTCACTTATAGGTTTCTCAATAATACAGCCATAATACCTTGCACATAATAGATGTCAAACCTATAAGATGTTCATACATTTTGAATGTTTTACATGGATACAATCAATACACCTTTAAGGCCTGAACACTGAAGAAATTTGAAATATGTGTGAAGTTGAATTATGATTTACTGGCCACACAGCCTATCACTTTTTCTGTATGATGCATTCACCTTATGAGACACAAATAGAGCTTTTCAGAAAATGCTAAATTAAAACCTTTGTTGTGAGTAGACTTCAGTTACAGACCAACCACAACAGCACTAAAGACCTGTTGTATAACACATTTAAGTAAACATTTTCATCAACAGTGCATTAAACATACCTTTAATAAAGTTAATGTCAACAAGAGGAAGTCGGATTTAGCTTGGATTACTTCTTATTCTCCTGCTTAATATCCTCTTTTAAATACAAATAACAAGTCTCAATCCTCATACAAGATTCTGTTGAAAACCTCAAATTAATAACTGTTATGTTTTTGGCTGATAAAAACCACCCTTTAATGTATAAAATAGGCAAGGATTACAGCATCCAAGCCAACATTTCTTTTATTTGACTCTAATATCCCTTTCGTATTGGCCAAAAAAAAAAACAAACGTGCCGTGTTCATCCCAGACCATTGTCAATATGAAAGCTCGATTCGGCGTGAACACAGCACGAACAGTGGATGAACACGGCGTGAAGTTTGTGCTAGACGCTGCCAATATGAACGGACACGGCATACAACCGGAACCGGAAATCTCAGATATTAACAACAGCGAGCGCGCGTTAGTATGTATTCAAATATACACGTGTGTGCTTTGTCTACGTACAATGATCGTATATTTATCGTATAATGCCATGGCAAATTGTTTGCCGACATGCAGAGATATCAAATTCGTAAGAACAACAAATGATTGAAAAATAATGATAAAAAAACATATGTGTTGACTACAAAATAACATAGTAAATGTTTTATTTATGTCTCAACAATTTTTTCACTCATTTCACGTGTGAAATTGCAAGATCATTAGGTGCGTCTACTTGGAATTGGGTCAGTCAGCGCTGGTAATTGACATGATTACTGACGACTGCCATCAGTGGCTAT
Source organism: Diadema antillarum (assembly GCF_040938485.1). NCBI lineage: Eukaryota > Metazoa > Echinodermata > Echinoidea > Diadematoida > Diadematidae > Diadema > Diadema antillarum. The sequence goes on along the minus strand of NW_027271837.1, from coordinate 449,091 downwards.
ACATACACTGTATACTGATTGTTGTCAGCTGTAAATGTATATATTGTTGCAATGCATTTGGAGAAATTCGTGGATTCGGCATTTTGATGGACTGCCAGACTGTCGCTTTCATGAAAAAAGCGCGGGAAGCTGGCCGCAAGCAATAACGGGACCGAGTCCCGAGTGGGTTGCTATGGAAACGTGTGCTGAGTTCGTGCCGTGTTCGAGATCAATATGAAAGGGCATACAGGCTGTACCTCGTGTGTACATAAGGATTTTTGCGGTCAGTCGCGCCGTGTTCATCCCAGACGCGAGTCTAGCGTGACATCCGAGGATGCCAATATGAAAGGGGTATAATAAATTCCAAATCAGAATAAACTGCATAACATAACATTAAGGAAGGAGCTTAATGGTTTTGGAAATGATACCGATCCATTTTCATACTCAGTAGTGCATGTCACCTCATAGTCTTGGACAAATATCTGCATATCTATAAAAGTAACGAGCATAATTATGGTGTTCTATATAAATTGTATACATATATTGCTGAACTTCCTCGAAACATCAAATAACAAGCTTCACAATAGAATACTAACTTTCTGTAATGAAAATAAAGAGCATTTGCTTTGATCTTGTGTTCTCTTTATTTCTTCAGCACTTTTTTTTGGGTCAACTTCTTATTTCTGGAGATACTTTTTATTTTAATATAATAGTTCACAGCCCCACACAAATGGTGTCATATACTGCAAACTCTGGCATTGACCGTGACCAGTACACACCAAGTTGAAACATGAAATCATCAGCTTAATGAAATAGGGGTCTAGGAACACTACCCCCTGGAAAACCACCCTCCGGATAACTACCACCCGGATAATTACCCCCCAGGACAATTCCCCCCTAGGGCAACTACCCCCCCGGACAACTACCCTCCAAGGGCAATTACCCTCCAGGGTAATTACCCCCTAGGACAACTACCCCCCCGGACAACTACCCTCCTAGGGCAATCACCCCCCAGGGCAATTCCCCCTTAGGAAAACTACCCCCTGGATAACTACCCCTCGGATAACTACCCCTGGATAACTACCCCCGCGGATAACTACCCCCTGGATAATTACCCCCCGGAAAACTACCCCCTGGATAACTACCCCCCGGAAAACTACCCCCTGGGTAACTACCCCCAGGAGAACTACCCTCTGGGTAACTACCCCCAGGATAACTACCCCCCGGATAACTACCCCTCGGATAACTACCCCGCGGATAATTACCCCCGGATAATTACCCCCCGGATAATTACCCCCCGGATAATTACCCTCCGGATAACTCCCCCCCCCCCCGATAAAACCACCAGGATAATTATCCCCAGGTTAATTACCCCCTCCTCCGATAACTAGACCCCAGATAACTTCCACCCGATAACTACCCCCTCCGATAACTCCCCATGGATGATTACCCCGGATAAGTAGGCCTACAACTCCCCCTCCCCTATAACTATCAAGAGGAAAATTACCCCCAGGACAGTGCACCACGTCAATTACTCCCTGGGTAACTACCTCCCGGGTCACTGCCCCCACCCCCCGACTCTTACTATTAATAAAAAGGATATCATTACTACAGAAATCGAAGTTCTTTGTATTATTTGCCAGGAATCACGGAGATGCCATACTGAGACATCATCTTATGAAAACAACATCTTAAGGATTTACGATTTGTATCGTTTGCATTTAGGACGAATTATGTACAAGCTTAATTTCTCCCTCTGTATTTTGACTCTATGTTCATAAAACACGAAGCTGTCCCTTCATATCCTACCCGGTAATCCAGTAAATGTCAATGCCTTTAACCAAAACTATTTTCGCTAAATCTGTATTTTCTTTTACTGTTCCGAAATTTCTGATTTCTCTTGAAAGTGTAGCATAAAAGAAGTTTAAGTTTGAATGCCTTTACCATTGAATTAAAGACATTTTGAAGAAATGTTACACTTTAGAATGAGTTATACTTTTTGCAATATTTTTTAAACCACAATCGTCTATCGTTTACCACAACTCCATGTAACACTTCTTTATTTTGAGGAGCTTATATCTCATGCCTCACGTGCCCTGGTTTTGACCCATCATCTTCCTCTTCCCTCTCCCTTTTCTCTGTCCCCCGTGAAGGTAGTTTATTCCTGTCATTCATTACTCTCATTACAAGGGATTTATCTCGTGTGTGTTCAGGTGCAATGCACTCCCGTTAAAACAAAATGCTCAGGACCGGCAGTTTTTGTTTTTTTCTTTTTTTCGTTTTAACGAAATTTCGTTATAACCGAACTGTAATATGCAATGTATAAGGAAAAGAATGAAACCACGCATAAAAAATTCTATTTGTTGAATCCTCATCATACGCTGGAAAGCTATGTGAGATGGGAGAATACCTTTTTAATTTCGTTTAAATATTACATTTTTAAAAGAGCATAAAGTTGTTTGTGTTGTCACACATGTGTAGAAAATGACGGTGTAGGATTTTGTTATCACAGTTCGCTATTCCAAGGTTCTTTTCTTACTAAAGTACGTTACTCCGAAGGCTCCTTATTCCGAAGTTTCGCCATTCCCGGGATTCCGATGGTTTGTTTATCTGAAGGTTCGCATTTCTGAAGAATCATTATTCCGAAAGTTCATAATTTAGATCAAAATAATATATTGTTCATTTTCCGAAGGTTCGTTGATCTGAAAATGAAATGAGGTTTGTCATTTTGAAGGTTTATAAATCAAAAAGTGAGAAAGGTTCACTATTCAGAAAGTCCGTTGTCCCGAAGGCTTTTTCATCCGAAAATGAAATAAGGTTCGTTATTCCGAAGAAATTTTGTTAATGAAAAAAAAATGAGAAAGGTTAGTTATTTCGAAGATTTATTTATCTTAAGACGATTATAAGGATTGAAGTTTTGTTAGTGTACTCTCCTTTTTTCACCATGGATTAACGATATTTTTTGTAATGTTCCGATTAACGAACGTTTTGAATTCCTATCATGTTCGGACTAAGGAACCGTATAAGAATGAGAATAAGGACCATATTTTATTATCGGATTAACGAACCTTTGTTATGGAATAACGCCAAAATGTGCTTAATATTTCATTTCCGAACTATTACGGACATTTAGTTGTATCAGAATCTGTGTGTTTGATCTGAATTCAGATTATTGTATTACAATAACGCAAGTTCCCCTCGGAAACTGTGCGTGATACACGGAGTGAACATTCAATGATGCGTTCGCTCATGCAGAGACGCTTTAAAAATGCTTGTTCCGCTACGCATTTTCGAATGCGATCCGCATTTCGTTACAACGGAGCACATTTCCTTTGTTTTTCTTTGTCAGTGGTGCTCAGAAAAGACTTCGTGATAACGAAAATTTTGTTATAACCGTCTTCGTTATAAGCGAATTTTGTACCAAAGACTTTAATGGCGATAATTTTGGGACCAGAAGTTTTGCTTCGTTATAACGAAATTTCGTTATAACCGTGTTCGTTGTAACGGGAGTGCACTGTATCTTTATTTGTATTCTTCGTCTCTGTCTTAATTTGCTTTCTTTGCATTGTTTCATCAATTTTGTAACTATTTTACTGTTATACCGTTAACGCTCATTTCAGAATTGCCCTACTGCATCATTGGGCATTAACAACTAGTATATCAAGAATGTGGGAAGAGATTGTCACCTCCTTGGTATGATCACCGCAGAGCATTACCTCCCTTGACAATTACTCCTTATTAAAATTAGGCTCCAAACAGTCTCCCCTCTTACAATAACTCTCCCCCAGAAAATTACGTCTCTCTTTGTTATTTTCGAACAACGTTAGCTATTTGAATTGGAAAAAAACAACATTTTTTCACTACATATCGTCTGGTTTTGGTCGAGACCTAACTTCAGGTTTTAACCATCTTTTGGTGAGAAAATTAGAAACCCCTTACGAAATATTAAAGAGCATGTTATTCCAAGAAGGATTCAAGTTTTTGTGAAAAAAAACCTCTTGAAACGGCCGGGATATAACAGAGCAGCCCTATAATGTAAAAAGGATTCTGTCAACTACAACTCTCTATAGATCTATTAAAGAAGAGGGTGCTGGACAAAAGACTTCGTTAACAACTAGGGTGTTTTGTAAAAAAAAAGAAAAAGAAATACCGTTAAACTCGTAATATTTTACTCTTTCTAAGCAGACTAACTTATATTTGAACTGGATTTCCCCTTAAAGTGTCGAGAACATTTGTGACACTGCACCTCAAAACAAACAAAAAGTCGCCAGACATGAATTTTTAGTTAAGACCATATTCTGAAAGAGCAGACTCTAAGCTTTAAAATGATGTATAACTCAAATCAAATGGACTCTCCTCACCTATCTAAATATTGGAAAGAAAGCACAAACTCAGGAAAAGTGTGAACCGAGAAAAGAGGCTCTGAAGTGCAGTGTCTAATCAAGCGCGTAATCTTTACCAAACCGTGCTGGCTGTGCAATGAATGGGACAAAAAACAGGAAATAAACCACCAGAGTAACAACAATGAAGGGATTATCAGATTAAACTGAAATTAAGCATGCCTCATTAACACATTCTGTCCATAATTAATGCCAACTTTCAAAGCAGTAGCACTGTCCTTTCAAAAGTTATTAGAGTCGAAGGTGAAGAGTGTGGACAAGGTTTTTCAGAAATGAAAAAGGGATTCTAAAGACACACCTAATCACACTATTCTACAAAAAATGTTCGAGATAAACTGCTAAAAAAACACACTTTCCTGCCCGTTTTATGATCCCAAATTTTAGCATAATGTAAAAGAAGACCCGCTCCTTCAGAAAATATGAAAAAGTCAAGTTCGGCTAGGTTTACCCATTTCACTTATTTTCAGTCCTCATGCAAAATCAGTGTGTGCGACTTTATGTTCGTTTTGAGGTGCACGGTCACATTTAATTTGAAAACTAGCACAATTCTACTTGTATGTAAAACAAGCTGTAATTTTACTCTTATGACAGATTAGGACACCGTTTGATAAAAGTTACCAGTTATGACATCTTGTTAGTCTCTAATAATTTCAATAAAACCATGGGTTCTGCTTGATTGATAAACTCGAGTCACCGACTTGTTACCATGGACCTGCTTTGATCGACCTACAACGATTGGTAATTGTGTGGAACTGACAGCTTGTCAGGACTGACTTTATAAAACCGTGCCCGGATCCTATCGGAAATTATGGCTTTATCGAAGGGTCCCTCGCTAATGTCAAGGAAATATGAATTGCAGTGAAATCAACTCTCCTTTTCTTATGTTTATCTTCTAATGTGTTATAACGGTAGAATATGACAAGCCAAAAGAGTAAATGATGACAGTGTAAGAGAAAGGTGCATCTTCTGATGTGGTGTTATGAACTTATGGAAAAATTACAAAGGGTGGTACTTCTTTCGGGGGGGGGGGGCGGGGAGGGAGGGTTGTCCAGTAGATAAGTATCAGGAGGGGGGGGGGGTCGGGGTATGGTTATGGGGGGGGGGGGGGTAGTAATCCGGGTGGTAGTCATCCGGGGGTAGTTATCCGGGGGGGGGGGTAGTTATCCGGGTGGTAGTTATCCTGGGGGTAGTTATCCGGGGGTAGTTACCCAGGGGGTAGTTATCCAGGGGGTAGTTATCCGAGTGGTAGTTATCTGGGGGGTAGTTATCCGGGGGGTAGTCATCCATGGGGTAGTTGCCCAGGGGGTAGTTATCCGGGGGGTAGATGTCCGAAGGGTAATTGCACTTGGGGGTAGTTGCCCTAGGAGGGTAGATGACCGGGTGGTAGTTGTCCTAGGGGGTAATGGCCCTGGAGGGTGATTGCCCTAGGAGGGTAGTTGTCCGGGGGGTAGTTGCCCTAAGGGGAATATACCTGGGGGGTAATTATCCGGGTTGTAGTTATCCGGAGGGTAGTTGCCCAGGGGGTAAGTGCCCGGATACGATGAAATAGCTCTCTTTTTATACAGCATATAGGCTGAGAGTATTATCTTGGTCTTGTGGTCTCTTTATATCAGCACTTTTGTCAACTCCTTATTTCTGGAGATACTTCATCTTCAGTTCCCCAGCCCCACACAAACAAAACTCAACTTATGGTGTCACATACTGCAAACAGCGCATCATAGTATGATTGCCATTAACCCTGGACACATACACACAACGTTGAAACACAAAATTGCCAGCTGAATGAAATGTTTTTCTTTTCTATTTCTTTTCTTTAACAATAACATACACGTTGAGAGCATTTACATGTTGTGTTCCTGTGTTCTCTTTTATATCAGAATTTTTGTCAACTCCTCATTTATGAGATACTTTGTTTCCCCCCCCAAAAAAAAAGGATAATACTTTCAGGATGTCACATACCATATACAGTTACAATGTAGTTCATGTTTATGATTTAGTTGCCATTCAAAACCGTGGCAAATCAAGCCATGCATCACACTCTATGGAAGACTAAAGCTTACATAAATTACGTATAATGTAGGTCTAATAAGCATTGCACATGTTTCAGTCACAGTCTATGATTCTTGAACTGACCAGTATTTGGCATGAATTGGTTTCATACAAACATCAAATATTATTTCATACTTTAGTCTGTCATACAGTATGATGCATGATTTGAGGCATAATAACTGAAGTCTACTCACAACAAAGGGTTTATTTCAGCATTTTCCAAAAATATATGTGTATATATATATTTTTTTCTTATATTATATGGTGGATATACATAACAAAGGGTAAGCAGGTTGTGTGGCCAGTAAAACGTAATACAATTTCACACAAATTTCAAAATCTCTTCAGTGTTCCTGCTTGAAGGTTCACTGATCGATGTAACTAAAAAACTAAAATTAACTAAGTAACTAAAATTTTCGACTTGTACCCCTTTCAGTAACCCTCTTGGCTCGGACCAGGAGCGGACCAAGTCGAATATTTTTCGTTTATGAATGGGTGGGGGCCAAAGTGGCCCGCGCCAGGTGCGGACTATTTTGGCGCTGCTGCAGCTAGCACCAGGCGCGGACCAGGCGCGGGCCTGACGCTGAGCGAAGAGTTTATGAACGATAGCAGCTTCAGGCGCGGGCCAAAATTCCTTTCACGGTCAAAGGTCACAGCCTACGCTGCTCAGTTTGTAAGCGCGCGACACGCACATCAAATATCGCGCGAGAATGCACTTCCGCTCTGTCCATGAGGTGTTCAGTTACCATGGCAGTTATCCCTTACTTGACCGAGTTTATGAATGGGTCATCTAAAAGTAGCGCGGCTCTGCTATAGTTACTGAACGCAATTTGTAATGCTTGGCGCGGGCTAATTTAGCTCGGACCAGGAGCGGGCCAAAAATGCATGAATTACTGAAAGCGGTATTGGTCCGCTCCTGGTTCGCTCCAGGTCCGAGCCAAGAGGGTTACTGAAAGGGGTATAATATTCCCATTCATGTCCAATTGCACCTTAAATTGGGGTCGCTTTTGATCCCGATTGTGAAAAATATCGTATCGTATCTCAACAGCCCGCATTGGTTTGTGGTATCAATATTGAAACGTATCAGAACGTAGCTGCACGTACCAGAACGGGGATTCCGATCGTATTCGTGTTAGATCGGTACCAATCGTGGACTTAATCGGGACAATTCATCGGGGCGCATTTGAACAGGAGACAAGATCGTGACAGATAGTATTGCTTGAAATAGACCAATCGTGACCATATCGCATCCAAGCGTACCAACACGTATCGACTCGCATCACCTCGCATCCAATCGTGAAATTGCAGACGAGTTCCACCAAACTTTCACGATCAGTTACGAATGTCGAATCGTGGCGTTTGTAACGGATCGCACGATAGTGGAAACGCCGTTTAGCAACCATTTGACCTTGGGGCAAAATATTTCAGTATCTTCCATCAGACACTTGGGGAAACTCATGGTTTCGAGTTCAAAGAAAATTGGAGGTCTGGTTACAAGCATTGGTTGATCTGACGTGGATTGACCCAACTATTTTTTTATTTAAGAAAGAGATTGACAGAGAGAGAAAGAGAGAGAGAGAGATGGAAAGAGGGAGTGGGTAGAGGAAAGAAATGGTCATATGAGTACACGCAACACCACAGAGTTTACAAATACTATGTACTGGCCAATATTTAAACTTTGGTCAAGTTATACAGTGTTTTCACAAACGCATGGTGAAATTCGTATGTACTGGTAAGCAAGGTCATGATACTTACCCCGTATGGTATAGTGAGAGTAGGATATAATTTCAGATGTTGCCAGAACATACCGATCTGACGGATGAAAAGATAAAAAAAAAAGATAAGTAAAATGCCTTTTGAACTGCTACGCAATTGACTTATCTCTAATAAAACAAAGATTTCGTGTTCCAGGCAGATAAAACTTTTCAGCCTATCGAGTGGGGCATTAAGAATATATCACCAAGGTCATGAGATTCGCATTTGTCTCAACAATTAAATGATGAATAAAGTAATCATCTCTTCTTAAAGAAGGGGTTTATTATCTTCCTTTGAAATGTGACCGTGTACTTCAACCATTCTATTGTTGAAGGCCCTCGCTGAAGTTATATCTCCAGGAAAATATTTCTAGCAATTATTGAGTGTATAAGACAAAATGAATGTTATCTTCAAGGTAATGTTGGTGAAATTTAAATAATGAAGATGATGAATGGATAAGGTGAACACTTTTAATGTAGTACTTGTAAAAACATAAATTTCAGTCAAGCTATAACAAGAATTATCAATTACATGTGTAAATTGTAATTGAATCTTGTCGTTATTTCAACACAAATGCAGGACAGTATTGAAAATATAGCTGTGTCCATGTCATAATTACGGGCGTGAATACAACACCAGTATCCCTATACGTACTGGCAAAACATCTCTTTATGCAGAAAGATGAAAATGTGAACATGGTTGGCAAGGTGTATAATGACATGCTGCATTCTTTGATTCATATCGTTTTGCTCCTGACGAGTTTTGATTCTCGGTCACCAAAATCGACCATAATACGACCAAAAGCATGCTGATAACGTGTCCTTTAGGGAAATAATGTTATGCTTTGAAGTCTAAGGGGTTTGATTGGTGTCTTACAGAACGGATTTATGCAAAGGGATCAACGAACCGTGTAACACTCTCGGTCTCGCTCATGTAAGAGGCATGTGTCATTCGGAGCACAGTTGCAGCGTAAACGAAGACAACGGTCTCTCTCTTGGATACACTGTCGCACACGAGATGGGACACAAGTAAGAAAACAAGGCTTGGGAGTGTTTTATTCTATCACCTCTGGGAATGATTTCCGCTGTTTAGGAACAACTTTAGTATTTTGATACTTGACACAGATAAACACAAGTGCGAAGACGCTGATAAGATTTTGGGCAATCCGTAATTGTGATTTCCCTTGGAATGTCCAACAGAAATATGATTTAGTTTGAAGGGTAGTCGATGATGTTTATTTGTGAGATTGCTGTGGTCAAACTTTGAACTTCAAGCTGAAATTGCACTGAATCGGATAGATAATAATATTTATATTATGTTCTAACATTCAGCTATCGAGGTACGATGAGAATGTTCTTAAGAGGTTATTCAAATCTATTTGATGACATATGTTATTAAGGAGTAGCACCAGGGTAGCCGAAATAATAACGTCGAATTTATGTTTTCGATTGATTGTTTGTTTTATTTTTGATAACATAGTTTTGGAATGCATCACGACGGAGCTGACAATTTGTGTTTTCCATTTGACGAGACAAACCCTCACATCATGTCGTCACGTGTTCTTGGCGGAATTACACCTGTCACCTGGTCAGATTGCAGCCGGGAATACATCACCCAATTCCTAGAGTGAGATAAAACTGGGTGCACGCACGCGCACGCACACACACACACACACACACACACAGAAAACCAACAAGATACACTCCGATAATCTTGTAATGTGAAATATTCGTGCATCGTTCTCTCTGTCATACGGTGCGTTCGAGCGCTCTCCTGAAGCGAACCGAACCGTACCGAACCCGTGCCAGAGGAGCGCTCGAATGCTCCTCAAGTGTTCCGTACCGAACCAAACCGAGCCAAAAGCGGACCACTTCCCGATGTGCTCCAGGAACTTCAGAAGGGTACCAAAAGTGTACCAAAAGTTCGCATGTGAAGAACGAACGTATCACGCACATACGACATGATGCAAAGAGTTCATTCTCTTTGATCGGGTTATCTGTAAGTAGTTTAAAGGCACAACATAGTTCTGGTACGCCTACAAAATTGTCAAATTTCGCTCCAAAATGTACATGATTGTATGCCCACGAAATGTGTGGAATAAATCTGTAATAACAAGACATTCGTTGGGTAAACGACGAAAATGCGAAACATTAACCAAAATTGTTCGCATCTCAAAACTTACTCGATCGGGGTCATGCTAGCTCGGACTCGGGGACAACTCGGCCTCACTTTGATGGCAGGGCCGAGTTGTCGCACACCTTTTGATTGTACAGTGTTGTACAATGGGAGCGCTTCGCGTTCTTGCTGGTCGCAGTTATGGGCCGAGTTGATACAACGCGCGCTTCAAAGAACCTCTTTGGCGCGCCTACAAAGTGAACGTGCGTTGATTTGTATAATAGGCAAAGATAGTAGAGTTCAGTTAAGCGTCTTTGATAATAGGGGCTTTTCACACGCGAGTTGCTTAATTACAAACTTACTTACAAACTTGTTTGCAATTAAGTTTTAAATCGTTCGTTCACACGCAGGAAGGAGCTTTCGCGGATTCTGCGTTTTGAGTTTCAGAGCGAGGAGGGGAGGTGTTGCTTCTTGCAATGTTCCCGTCAATCACTCTTGTAGATTGTGTAGTAACTCGGGTTTTCTCCGGGTTTTCTCCGGAAGTGGTTGAAGGGTCACGTAAGCTCCGCCTAAAAAAATTAATTGGGTGTCAATCACGTTCAGACGCTAGTTTCGTTCCGGCGAAACTTGAATTGAAAAACACCTATGGACCGTGATTTGAAACATAATCGTAATTAAGATTCAAATCACCCTCTGCGATTCCAGTTTCTCTACACAAGGCAAATTTGCTTAATTAGAAAATTGATATGCGTTTGCTTAATTACAAAATTGTTTCAAATTAAGCAATCTCGGTACGTTTGAATGCCTGGATAATTAGTTTGTACGATTATTTATATCATTTTCACCATTTCCAAGTGTCTATACATTTTTGTTATACAAAAAAAAAGAAACAGCAGGAACTTAAAGACTAGCAGATTATTAGAGCATAGTAGCCATTGTGACGTAACTAGGGCCTATCGGAATGAGATCTCAAAATACCTTGTACACTGCACTGCAGGGCCTATATAGTATTTCTTCATCTATGGTATCAATGCTATTATCTCAGCCACACTCTAATTTCACAGATAGTTCACATTAATTCATCGATACCTGTGAGGTAATCCTGCTTGGTGAAATGGTCGCTTCAGAGTACATGATGTGCGGCTGGCTTCAATGCAGCTCTACCGATCCTGCCAAGCCACTGCGCTACAAGCCCTTCATCATGAACTGGAAATCTCCCATGTATATAATATCATGAAGCCAATTTTCTTTCACCGCGATTATTGCTTTTCTACTGTATGATGCCGTTACAATCATGACAAATAAGTCTAACAGGATTAGGCAGGGACGGCTGAATACATAATACAAAGTATACGTTGAGCCTTACCACTTGTCCCCCTTATAAATAAATAAATAAATAAATAAATAAATAAATAAATAAATAAATTAATAAATAAATTGATTAATTAATCAATTTCATTTTTTACTCGAGTAGTGATAAAGCCCGGAAGTCCGCACTAGAAATAAAGACTGGGCCCCTCACTTTTGAAAATGTAGCACCGGCCCTAGTATGTAACATTATGTTAAGGATATGAAACGTAATTACCAAATGAATAATATAAGATTTGACTGCAGCGGCATCATGTTTTTCTCTTCTCTTTTTGATACAGTATTTTCATTTGAACTAACCATTTTGTTTGTCCTATTTCACACATTCAACGCGAGCCTGGTATTCGCTCATAATTATGCTTCTTTAATGTTTGCGCACTCGACTGCGTATTGAGAATTCTTGTACGAGTTTCGTCCTTGTTGCAGCTATAAAGTTGATCACTGGCTTAATTGTCAATAATGATAACCGCTATTAAGCATTTCTTTTTAATTTCTACCACAGTGCGTGCCAAAGTGAAAGTGATTTCTTCATTCCTCTTTCATTCTCAATCCTCTCATTCCTTCATTCTGTGAGGTCTATTCTTTCTTTTCATGTTCAGCTCTCACGAAATCGAAAATGAATATCCACAAGATAGATTTTGGTAAAAGTTTACAATTCATACTATAATCCATGACGTGGAAACAACAGGTATGGTAAGGGTACCTTCGTATCAAAGCTGTTAGCGTATAGAACGGAAAAGTACGCGTGTGATTATGCGCCATAAGCTATAATAACGAAGACACGAAAAACGAACTTATAAGCAAACTAACAAACTAAAATAAACACGGTTTAGTTACACATCCGCTTGGTAAATTGCGAACACGACGCATGATTGTGAAATCCACGTGTTTTACCTTATGGAGGGAAGGGTGCCGATGTTGAGGTACCTTTTTAAGCCGCGCAAAGAAAATGCATCGCACCTACTAAAATGGCGTTATTTCACTACAGAGATTTAGAATTAATAGGACGGTCACGATATTCGAAGCTGCAGTATTTATGGCACTTTCGAGGCAAAACTTAGGCGAACTTGTTATATTCTTTTGGAATAAATAAGCTGCAGATCCTTAGGGTGACGATAGGTGGTACCCTCAATCATACTTATAGTAATATACACTCTCGATCAGAACTCTCTTACTTGTGACAATTGTAACAAAATAAGCAGCAATACACAATAAACATAATGGTTTACTCACCTGTGGAATTAAACATTACTGCTTTTATGCCGCCTATAACTTCAGCCGGGAAAAACACAGGTCCCTCTCATGATCCTTATTTGCACTTAACAATGAAGTGCAAATCATTAATTCTCAAAGTACAAAAACAAAACAGCAGCGATCTCGACATCTCTTTCACAATGAAGACATCACAGAAACCTCCTTAGTCGCATCACGTCGTGCTGCGAAAGACCGGCATGACGATAGTGGCTGTGGAGGACTCAGAGCGCTTTTAAACAGTGTGTTGCCATCTACTGATCAATGAATGTACAGGATCCGGACAGAGCTTTTTTATCGGGTGCCATGGCAGCTTCCACAAACCAAAATGGCAGCACCCTAGTCCACCTCTGGACCCTTTTTATCGATTCTTTTTTTTTTCGCCGACTATAAGCGTTGAGCCAAGTGAGTCAACGTCATTTGATTTACCTTCTATTATTTCTACAAGCGTCCTTCAAAGTTGCTATTCCTAACTTGTTGGTGACGTGCAAGATAGAATCCCAGATAGAAGGACGTACTTTAGTAGTCGCCATATTGTCACAAATGTACACACTAGTAGTTATGTACATGTATGATGTACTGTATGCACGGTTGTTTTGACATGTGTACGTATACAGGTTGACCAGATTAGTGAAGAATTTTGTATTTGGTATAGATACAGTACATACAGGTTGACCAGATTAGTGGAGAACATTCTACAAGTGTATTTGGTATACCGGTATCTACAATACATGCTTGTGACTGGAAACACATTAATAGTATAGCTCACTCAACCTAGAATAATCTCTCACTCAATCTAGAATGATCTAGGAAGTGCCTACATAGTTGGCTAAGTGATACACCGCACTTAAAGCCGAATATGGTTGGTAGTTATTTTTAGGGACGATTTAATGCAGTCCATGCGCTGTCTTTGTAGCCCAATGTGATTGGTAGTTATTTTAGGTAGGATGCTATGCACATAGTTAGGCAGTGAGTCAGCTAGGATTTCTGGAACAGTCTTGAACTTGCTAGTATATACAAGTGTGTAGCCCCAGGTTGGAGCAAATTACAGAATATTCAAGAAAGGGGTGAATGGACACATATAAGCCACAGAAATTCTGCGGTAGGCAAAGTACCCAACACCTCTGCTCTGGGAGTTACGTCACTTCTGGCTCTGAAGCGACTTGTTATAGTCAGTCCTGTGTTACCTGCTGAACTGCTATATTTGTGGAGATAAGGCTTGGGAGACATTTTGCCTGCAGAGAATTAATTTGCCTACATTGGAGATAGACTCCATTTTTATGTCAATGGACATTGCTATGGCAAACCTGTGACGGGCTGGATTTCCAGCTGGATATTATTGGCTGAATCATCATTCAACGCATCGCGATGCGGTCGTCATAACGTTCGGATTCTGCACGTTTCGCTGTGGACGTGTACCCTGGATTTTTACCCTGGATCTATACCGTGGATTATTGTAACCTGCGCCTCTGGATTTACGTCAGAGGAATCATTCATTGGTGTATCAAGGATCATTCATCTGTGCATCGAACATCGTATTTGGACATTTCCAGGGGATTACATGGACCTTGTGATGTAAGATTTGGCTGTAATGCATGTAAGTGATTCCATTACGGATTTATAATTGTTTCTAGTGATCACTATTGTACTGATGTGAAAACTGATTACGAGTCTGTACCCACCATATCACTCTTAATAAACCGCCTGAACATTAGTTGATTGTTTCTTTTGTGCGATCATTCCCAGTGTGATTTTGGTCGTAACAATATCATCATTCCCAATCGGAACAAAACTCGACCTCGAAATCAATTTCGACGCTTGTAGAAAAAGTAGAAGGTAGACGAACAGCGCTCTGATAATGAAAGATTTAACATTGTACAATAATAAGGCTGTCCTTGCGAGGAAGCTTCATGCGCAACGTGTTACAGTGTACTCAGTGTACTTCAGTATTTCCAGGGGGAGATCGGGTGCGCGGGTGTTACGGCACAATTTGTCGCCCCCGGCTCGGGGCGACAATTTGTGCCGGAGTTGGCGGCACAAATTGTTGCCCCTGCATAATTTGTCGCCTTGCGACAAATTGTGCTGCTTGTGCAGTTCCCAGTTTTTGACCTCGATGGCGATAGTTTGTGCTGGCAAGATGAAACATAGCTGCACAAATTGTCGTCGGCCATGCACAATGAATTGTTTGGTTGGGGTGGTTGCTCCGGTGTTATGTTTGGGTGGGGTGGGTATGACTGGTAAGTTATGCGTATGTGTGTGTGTGTGTGGGGGGGGGGGGCTGTGCATGGTATGTGCTGTGTATGATTTGTAGGTGCGTATTATGTGACTTGTGTATGCGTTTGCGAATAGCTGTGTGTGTGTGTGTGTGTGTTTGGAGTATAATACAATAATATGTGGAAACTGTATGCATGTATGGTGGTTGTATAGTGGTAGTGGTTTGTTTGTGTGTATACGTGTGCATTCATCCATAATATGCAATAACACACACACACACGCACGAAAGGACACTCAATTATCATGTGCGCGCGTACATACACACTTCTTTGAAACCTCACCGTGATTTTTTACATGGCTTGTTTGCATGGATGTAGCGGTGTAAGTTATGTGTTGGTATTTCAGTGACTATGTCAAGAATGATATCCCCCCCCCCAAAACAAAAAAATGTGCTTCGAGGTCGGGCGACAATTGTACCGTCAACCCTCAGCACAAATTGTTACCAGACGACAATTTGTGCCGTCAGCTTCATGCACAATTTGTCGCCTGTTTCAGGGGGCGACAATTTGTGTCGCAACACACGGGCATGAATGCAACGTTTTCCCCGAAAAACTGCTGTTCGATCGTCAAGGTCGTCCATGCGAACAATACATCGGTTGTGTATAATGGCTAACACTGCGTGTGTGTGATGGATGCATGCATGCATACATATGCATGATGTAGACTCCCTACTTATTACACGGTAGTCTGTACTTCCATACCTGATTACAGCTTTAGAGGAGATAAGGCGAGATAAGACGTTTAAGTGATCGTTGTAAATCTAATTTTATGTCTGATGTTGATTTCGATATAGTTTGACATCAAGATTACCCCAGTCGTTTTTACCAACTGAAAATTATTTTTTTTACATATTTTTCGGATTTTTTTGAGTATTTTCTTTTAAACTGCATATTATTTTGATTTTAAAAAATACTCTAATAATAGCAAATTTTATTCATATTAAAAAAAATACTCTGAAAATAGCATATTTTGAGGGTATTTTTTCGAGTCTTTAGATAAGAAGAAAAGTTTTTCTATATTTTTTCATCTTCCCTACAAACGTTCTGGTCAGTTTGCAAAAATACTCTAAAAATAGGATATTTTTTGGGTATTTTTATCAAATTTGAAATACTATTTATATTTTTCCGTATTTTTCAGCTTAATTATTGAAAAACAAATTAACTCTTTATGTGCCATGGTGGAAACTCCCTGTGTACCACGTTATTCTGAGACACGAAGATAGTCATGCTTAGAGAAAGAATTCTGTTTTTCCAATCTGTATACAAAATTTCTGTTAAGCTGGACATAATAGTGAGCAAAGTTAAAGAGGAATGCCAAACTTTGCTTCCATATACAATGTATAACAATTCTATGTTCAATTTTTCTTCTGAATTACCAGTTGCTACATTACTGTAAAGGAATGACTTTTGCACATAAAATAGTGACAGAAACTTAAAGTATACATGCAAAATCTAGTTGGGAACACCGCTTGATAGTCATTCACCACATAGAATGCAAGCCGTATGTGAGAGGAACAAAAGCACGAGAAACGCTATGATTGTACCGCGGGATTAGCTATTTATCGATCGGTTTTGGCGGCTTTGTTTATTGAGCAGAATATGCGAAGTTGGCACGCCGCCGACTGAGTCGGACGTGCGAACGTGGCACATAAAGAGTTAATAAACAAAGCATCAAAATATGCTTTAAAATAAAAAATGTGGTAAAATTGTGGTAAAAGTGAATTCAGTTGGTATAAATTGAAGTTAGTTGACATTTCAACTAGCAAATTATTATGTAGACCAGGTATGTATAATGCTCTTGTGTGTGTGTGTGTATGTGTGTGTGCGTGTGTGTGTTAATTTGTTTGTAAACAGTGTTGACACTTGAAAGCTATGTACCTGACTGGGCTTGCTTACTAGTTCATTCCAGATTTATACCCATTAACCATAATACCAGTTGGTTTTTACTGGTTTCTACTGGTCATGCATATTCATAAGCTATTCAAAATCTCTTGGAATGGAAAAAGAAAACATACAGGTCTAATTGTTTTTATGATTACAATAAGCTTTGAGCTGTATTAAAAAGTTTACTCAATATCATTGTTGTGTTATTCATTATTTCAACTTGAGCTCTAAGGGGGCATTTTCATTTTTCAATATCAAAAGTGTAATTTACTTGGTAACCACGCCTTAAAACATTGTAACTAAATGGCCCTATATAAGTGAGTGTGATGTGTTTGGTACCAACTAGGTGTAGGGTGTAGATACATAGTTTACATAGGCCTAGGCTCTAAGACTAGCTGTAGGGTTATGTTTCTGAAAGGTTAATTGGGATATTGATAATGTCTTCACACATACAGAATGTACATTCTATGTGTTCTGGGATACGCTCAAACATCATTACAATTCAAGAAATTATTATTTATTTTGTCCAAACTCAAAAATGTAAAACAAAAATACTTGAAAAATATATTTTTGCAGTATTTTTGTAGCCTCAAATCATAAAGGCATTAAAATTAGCTAGAAAACATATTTTTATAGTATTTTTTTTTTGCTGTAGCAGCACGACGTGAAAAAAAAGTGTGTGTGATGGAGCGCTGCGCGTGTTGTGGGAATTGTGTCGGTTGAATGTTTCGTTCCTATTATCTCCTGCGTGCTAATGCAACAGTCACACAGTGCTTTACGATGGGTTACGTACACCGCGGATAGATGCGTATGAGTGGACGCAGGGGGACGTAGCGTGGACGCAGGCATCCGCAGGGACGTATGTAGACGTAACTGTCCGTAACTCGTCTGTAAAGAAACGTAAAATGAAGGCGGCAAACCTGCGAAATTTTGAAATGTTCAAATTTCGCAGAGGGACTCCACGAACGCAGACTTACGTAAGGTAACCGTAACCAAACGTAACTACCCGTAACTGAACGTAACTCTCCATAGCTTGAACGCAGACCATCCGCAAAACATTTTACCTCCCTTCCGTTTGCGTTCGTTTACGTCCACCGTAAGTATTCGAAATCAACCGCAAGTTAACGTATCACACAACTTTCGTCCGCTTACGGATATTTGCGGAGAGTTACGGATGCTGTACACGATTACGTCCTTCGACGTTTTCTGTTTTCCACTCGCATGGGAGCACAGAGACGCATGGGAAGCCACACAACTCGTGTTGACAAGCTGCAGCGCATTTACCTGAAGGAATGCTACAACACACTCGGAGCGGTGGAGAGGCAGAACCGCAAAGTCAAGTTACTAAATTTCTCCCACATATGGTCATTTTAGGTGGCACCCGTATACGCATGACATCGCTTGACCATTGGTGCTGAACATTTTTTTTCCTTGTACTATATGAATGTATATTTTTCGAAACTCGGAAAGCAATTTTTGGGTTGGGGATGAGGTGACAGCATTTTTTTTTTCACTTTTCTGGCCGGGAAGGTGTGGGACAGCGATAAACGATATAAAATGAGAACGAATTTAGTATTTCCCTATAGTCTTACCCAATTTACGCTCCATGGATATTACATTTTTTTTAAATATTGTATTTGGGTATGGGAGGGTGTCCGAATGTCCTATTCTGGAAATGTAATAGGCTTTGCTTTATTATAACAATCTCCTTAACATAACCCAGATCACGAAAGTCATGAATATCGCTGCACAATGACAGCGTAACCACAGTTTGTCTATTCCATGACTGTAAGTAATATTTTCTTACTCTGTTTAACTACTCGATCTAGATAGTATTCTATTTGTGGTATAATTATGTTATGTAGTCTTTACATTTATGATGTTTATCCATATTTGAGCTGCACAAATAAACACACAAGTTCAAAATTTCATATACCTTTCATTACTGTAAAGCAAATTAAAGAAATGCGAAAACTTTTCACAACTTGTACGTAAATTCAATTTCAGTTTTCCCCAGTGTACAATGTAAGACAGTCCAATATGTGATAAATTTGCTCTCATAATACATTGACTTGGCAGGGATCGTCATATTGTACATAATTATTTATAACAATCTGTAACTATCCGAAAATATCCGCAGCTCTCCGTAAATAGTCGCAACTCTCCGCAAGTGTTCCGAACTATTCGGAAGTTTATGCAAGTTGAAAGAACAAATTTACGTGAAAATTCGTAAGAATATCCGCAAGTGGACGCAAGTATCCGCATTTGGTCGTATCTCTCCGTATCGCCCGCATATTTTTTCCCGTATGTTTTGTAAAAATGCTCTGGTGACAGCCAGAGATCCCCGGGTGTCCGCAGAAAAAAAAGACTTATTTGGACGTAACGCCGGACGCAGAGCATTATGTGACTGGGGCCTTACGTAGACACACGAACGCTCACACACAACACGCATACGTAGGGCCTACGTAGCCCACGAACACCAAACCCCTCAGATACTCATGCAGGCACAAAACTGCGCCCACAAACACGCACCATCACATACCCTTTGATATACACATACGCCACTATATACCACATATATACCCACGTAAGCACACAGGCACACGTATACACACAGATAAACAAACAACTACCACTATACAACCACCACACATGCACAGTTTCTACATATTGTATTATTATACTCCAAACACACACACACACACACACACACACACACACACACACACACAACAATACGGAAACCCATACACAAGTCACTTATTGTACGCACCTACAAATCATACACATTACATATCATGCAGCTCATAACAAATACACACACACACACACACACACACATACGCATAAACTTACCAGTCATACCCATCCCACCAAAGCTTAACACCGGAGGAACCACCCCGAGCCCGGGGCGACAATCCTTGACGGGGTGACAATCCGTGTCGCAACAAATTTTTTGCCATCATGGATTGTCGCCTTCGAGGTCAAAAACTGGGGACTGCACAAGCGTCACGGATTGTCACCAGACGACATTCCGTGACGGGGGCGACAATCCGTGCCGCCAACTCCGTCACGGATTGTCGCCCCGAGCCGGGGGCGACAATCCGTGTAGGGGCGACAATCCGTGTCGCAACAGGCATGCATGACATTTAAATGTGTGCACCATCTTGCACCCCCTTTACTCGCAAATAAGTTTGTTATGCGTGATGCAATAGCCCAACGCGTTACACGCAACTCGGGTCAGTGCAAACTTGAGATCCCGAGATGTAATACCGAATTTTACAGGAGATCATTTGTGTGCACAGCGGTATCTCATTGGAATAATTTGCCATTAGAGACACGATGTTCTCCCAACTTAGGTTTGTTCAAAAGCAGATTATGATATGTGTGAGTCTAGAGACACGATGTTCCCCCAACTTAGAATTGTTCAAAAGGAGTGCGTTTTGATATCGAGATTTTTTTAAATAAAATCAATGACTAGTACTTTCACAGTTTTATCGGTTGTTTGAATTGTGCAATAAATGCTATTGTTGTAGTTTTTCCCAATTCATTTTTGTTCATTTAGAAACGTTGTAGTATTTACATGTCTTTGAAATTGATCTATAAGCGTTATATGTTTGATTTTTATTGTATTGAATGTATATAATATTTTTTCTTTTTCTTTGTTTGTTAGTAACTGTAATTCTGGAATGTTTTATGTGTTGTGTTTTTAAAGGGCCCCGATGAAAACCAGCCAGTACTGACTTGGGCTACCCTTTTCAAAGATGTGAAATAAATAAATTAAAAAAAAATAAAAATTGCTCTCCCTGAAAAATCTCGGGGAAAGTCATCAGCGCTGAGCAATTGCACCGCATGGATCCTTTTTTTCCCCTCGGGTTCAGCATTTGTCGGTATCGCGCCCTCACTCGGCTTAACGCTTATAGTCGGTGATACAAAGAATCGATAAAATGGGTCCAGTGTGTAGAGTTCTGTGGTCCAGAGCACAGAGCAAAAAGCTGCCTCCGCTGTTGGACTACGCCCTCTTGGGTGCATCAAAGAGGTTAAGGATCTTTCCGCGGAGCCCTCTTGATGTGCGCGTTGAATGATGGGATATATAACGCCGAGTTTCTTGGTAAAACCAAATCTTTCACACGTACACGCGGGGCAAATTGATGCGCTAATTCTGAAATGAGAACAAGTTTCTTTGGTTTAGCATCGTGCTGCTGATCGCGCTCATTGTCGGGTTTTTGTGTCCACACGTGCAAAAAATTCGAGCTTGCAAATTAGCGGGTTACAAAACTCGGGTTTTGTAACCCGCTAATGTGTGTACGTGTGAATCCCCCTTGTATGGTACGCTTCGCTTTTGGTCGCTTTTGAGTGCTCGAACGCACCCATAGTGATCCTACAGTTCATATACAGGGTGTTTCTAAAAAAATGTTACCGAAGTTTAAAGGTCAGCTATGTCAAGAATACATAGCTTATTCTTGTGAAATGTTTATTGAAATAAAAGTGTACAAAGTGCCTCATCACTTTGCTTGCGTCACCATTGCCAAGGATCACAGAGTTAGACTCCTTTGAGAGTGAAGGGTACGAAACCTACTTTTTTCCAAGTTTTGGTTTGTAAAGTACGAAACCAACTTTTCTGTAAGATTTTTGGTTTCATCGTTTGTTTTTTTACACCAAGTTTTAATTAAATGCTATCCCCTCTGTTAACTTTTTGCAAGTAAATGTGATGTTACATAACCAGTGTCTAGCAGCAATCTCTGATGAGCACGTCCTTTCCAGCATTCTTTTCAGTGAATGAAAATGAGAGATGAGTGGCATTGATTGCTACATTTTCATCCAGCAGAGAAGTATTCAAGTAGGACAAGTGCAGTCTTGAATGTAACAGGAGACAGCAAATGATATCTGATCATGGTGCAACTTTACAATCGAGCAAAGGACATTGGTGATAACAACCTTTCACACAACATTTTAACGATAAAAAACAATGGATACAAGGGAAGTATTCCTTTTGCGGTTCCCAGACAGAGATCCTCCATCCAGAAAGACTATCTGGGCAAATGTGCACAAATACCAACAATACTGAACAAGTCTTAAAAGAAAAAAGGGTAATTCTGGCAGGCGGAGGAGTGGGAAATGTCCAGAAAACATTGCAGCAGTCAGGAGACAACTGGAGGTCCATCCTAGGACCACAACTGCATCTGCAACTTCCGTTGTATTGCACTATTGGCTCTTAACGTGTATTCTTACAAAGTGCATGAGCGTCATCAACTGCTGGAGAGGAATTCCAGAGGAAGCTCAACTTTTCGAGATGGCTTATGGGCAGGATTGAGGGTGATGCCAATATCATGCGAAACCTTGATGTTGGCGACGAAGCCGCATTGAACATGGACGGGAAAGTGTGGAGTACGCGGCTGCAGGACATCCACCAGAGTTCAATTACGACCTAAACAAGAGCAGAAAAAAATGGAGCGTTTGGGCTGGACTGTGTGGAAGTGGCCAAAAAATTGGGCTATACTTCTTCAACAGAAACATGAATGGTGGCATGCACCTAGACTTGATGAAAGAGGACATTGTTCACCTGGAAAAAACTTTGAAAGACAAGATCGAGGAGTGTTTCGGCACTTTTGGTGGTTACAGGATGGTGCTCCATCTCACCGTGTTCGAGCTGTCTATGAGAGGCTGGTAGAGCTATTTGGCCAACGCATAATTGCCCTCAACCTTGAGGAATCTTGGAATGAACTCCACGATCTCTTTTGACTTGACACCCTGTGACTTTTTCCTCTGGGGATACCTAAAGAGCAGGGTATACACATCCCCACCACCTGATCTGGATGACTTGCAGGTGCGTATTCGGCATGAGATCGATGCTTGGTCATTATCCTGCAAGTATTAGAAGAGCAGTGCGAGACATGCAGCGTCGTTCAAAGCTTTGTGTCGAAAGGGGAGGTGGACGTGTCAAAGATGTTGGTGTACAAAAGGTAAGGGCAGAATGACGTGCTCACCAGAGATTGTAATTTGCAGTCAATCGCAAAATCTTAACAGAGGGGATGGCATTTAATTAAAACCTGGTGTAAAAACAAACAAACGATGAAACTAAAAACTGACGGAAAAGTTGGTTTCGTACCTTACAAACTCAAAACTATGAAAAGTAGGTTTTGTACCCTTCATTTCACAAGAATAAACCATGTATTATTGACATAGCTAACCTTTGAACTTCAGTTACCTTTTTAGGAACACCCTGTTATTATAGGCTATTCATGTCTCTGCACTAAGCGCACACACACACACACACACACACATACACACACACCTTCGTAATTGTGAGGAAAGATGTGAAAAAAGACAAAATGTTGATTTAGCAATGTTTGAGTCAAATATAGTGGTGAAGGATAATATTTTGCCTGTTTGTATGCCATTTGTACACGTCCACGTTCTTTTCACTTAAATATTACTGTACTATGATATTGATATCTTCAGGGTAATCATAGAGCTGATTAATTTTCGTCGTGCCATGAAACTGATGTATTACATAATGGCAATGACAGTCACATGTACTTCAGACATTCTTTCTTTGCAGTCGCGGTTGGGGTACCTGCTTGGAAGACCTACCGTCTTCTCCGTTCACCTATCCGAGCCTGCTTCCGGGTGTCATGTACACCGCAAACCATCAGTGCCGGTTGCAGTACGGACCAAACGCCACAGTCTGTCCCATGTTTGAGGTGAAACTTTCAGAACAACAAATATTCAGTCTTACACTGGACTCTGCTTTAGGAATTTTAGTCACATTATGTTGTATACTTAGGTAAAAGTCTAAACAGATGTTAGCCAGAACGTTACAAATTTCCGACCTGTGAGTATATTATCAGAATGTGCTGTGAAGCCAGTGACATACTCCGGAATGGAGGGAGTCATATTTGACACTAACTTTTTTGATCACGTACCACATCAATCGGTTACCAAATGAAACGCTGTTGTGTTCTTTTTATCATTATCATTATCATTATCATTATCATTATTATCATTATTATTATTATTATTGTTGTTGTTATTATTATTTATTCGACCAGGTGAGGAATATAGGATACATAATTATCATAAGCGTTACAAACATGAAACAAAAACCAGAATGAATATTACAGAGAGATACACTGTACTGTGCATGTATCACAAAATAAAAAAGGAAATAACTGGAATTTATATGGAATTCTTTAAAAGAATGGCAGCCTTGTGCAAAATATATTCCGAGGATGGTCCCTGATGCATTTTGTATGTTCGTTGCATTTGCATAATGTATAGTTGCTTAAGAGCTTTTTGTTCTTGTATCTACTATGTCATGGACCCGAAAGTCGGACTTGTGTACAACACTATGGTGTAGTGTGGGTGTAATGTGCCAGTCACGTGTTTCCGCTGCTGCGCCAGGCACGCGGTGTGGAAAGGACAAGGTGAGTCCAGCTTAGGTTCTCGTTTCGTTCAAGGATAGTACATTGCACACTGCTGCTATTTGATTTATCCAAGAGACCTCGTATTTGCTGGTAGAACTGAATGCATTGTGTAAACTTGTCTGCTAAAGATCGTTGGTTGTCTCTGTTAAAATGCTGGTGCAGCTACGTCGAGTATTTCTATAGTTTAAATCGGAGGGACAGTGTACTGATTCATTGAATTTCCAGAAAATAAAACATAAATGTATTATGTTTATGATGAAACAATGTTAAAACATATCAGAAGTGTTTGAGAATGTTTATTTCATGTTCAAACTTCGTTTGCCATCAATATCTTGGTCATGCAAAGTCACGATATTTTCTCTATAACATGTTTGCTACGACAGTGATCTGTCACTTGTTCTACTCCCACTTTGTCTAATGCCTGTTTCTAGTCAACCCACATGGTCTAGTTCTGTTTCACCTACAACCATTGCGACCATTTACCAGTAGCCCAATCGCCACTCAGGCTAATTATCAGTTCGTTTAGTTTCCAGTTGGACTATGCCCATTTCGTCTTATATCTAGATGGTTTATTGTCCTTTGGTCTGCATACCACATTATCTAACGATCTGGTTGTCTGATTTCACTTTATAGTGTAATTTCAATTCGTCTTGAATTGCTTTGCATTTTGTCGAAATACCATTTCGTCTAATAACCACTTGTGCTTCACCCACTATGGCTGATGTCTACATAGACAAGGCTCGACATCAGGCCACCAAATTTCCAAAATGGTTATCTTTTCGTGGTCCTGTCGGGCAGCTAAAATTCAAAATGAACTGTTGTATTCCTCTACATTTCGGGCCACTGCAGTTCTTTTTCGGGCCAACTGAATTTGAAAGTCAAATATTTTAGAGGCCCGAACAGGTCAACAGATCAGAGAAAAGAGTTAGTGTCGAAACCCTGACAGAGTGTATTTTATCACTTTTTTGGCGAAGTTGGGCTAATTATCAATTAGTCCACTGAGCAGGTCAAATGACCACATAGTCTGATGCCCAATAGGTCCAAATACCATTTAGTCTAGTGTACACTGCGTCTAATGTTCACATGGACTAACTACAATGTATGCAAGGTGGGTTTCAGAATCCGAGAGAGCGCGGTTACGTTTTGCAATATGCGTCATCCTTCGGTGTACATACAAGCGGAGTGTAAGTCACAGAGAGGATATATCCAGAATCATAAGAACTTAGTCGATTCCTTAGGTTGAATGGCTGAAAAAGAATGTAGAAATGACAAACTAAATCTCAATCTGCCTAACCACCAAAGGTAGGAGAGACAGTCCTCTTAGTGCCACGTTCGCACGCCCGACTCAGACGACGGGGTGCCAACTTCGCATATTCTGCTCAAACGCACAAACCCGCCCAAACCGATTGATGAATCGCCAAAGTACAATGAAAGCGTTTCTCGCGATTCCGTTCATCTCACATATAGCTGCAATTTTGATTGACTAGCAAGTGGTGCTCCCTAGTGGGATATGCGTGTCAATTCTAAGTTTCTGTCACTGTTTTGTGTGCAAAGTCATGCCTTTACAGTAATGTAGCTACTGGGCATTTGAAAGAAAAACAATCATTGATTTGTCATAAAATTTACAACAAAGCAAAGCTTTGTATTTCCTCTACGACTTTGCTCACTGCATGTCCAATTCAAGAGAAATTTATAACATACACAGATTTGAAAAAATAATGTTCTCTCAAAGCTGACTACGTTTGTGTCTCAGAATAATGAGGCACACAGGGGGTTTCCATCATGGCACATAAAGAGTTAACATGTAAGGATAGAATATTTTCATTATCGTACTTTTGTAACAATTATAACGACTTCATTCTGCTTCTTAATGTTCAGGTTCAGGTTCAGTGACATTTCTTGCCATCAAATATGAATATATATAAGTTAACATTCGTAAATAAGTAACATTCGGTCAATTTTCGGTCAAATTTGTACTAGAAGTACAAAAACTTCTGACGAATGTGCCCTTAAAGGGATAGTACAGTACTGGTTGAGATGAAAATTAGGCTTTAACTTTTTTGCGAGATACCAAGAAAACACTTATGAAATAGTACAGAGCATACCATTTTAAGAGGAATTCAAAGTTTATTTGATAAAAATCGGGTCTGGAATAGCTGAAACATCCAAAAACAAAGTAAAACAAAACGATCGTAATAAAGCGTGGGTCCCACACTTACTTAGCATCGCTCTGTTTTGGATATCTCGGCCATTTCAAAACCAATTTTCATCAAAAAAACATTGAATCCC
Source organism: Diadema antillarum (assembly GCF_040938485.1). Lineage (NCBI taxonomy): Eukaryota > Metazoa > Echinodermata > Echinoidea > Diadematoida > Diadematidae > Diadema > Diadema antillarum. Next base: position 422,301 of record NW_027271837.1, on the reverse strand, counting down.
TTTTGGAATTACATGCTCTTTCATATTTCATAAGAGGTTTCTCACTATCTCACAAAAAAATGATAAAAACCTGAAGTTAAGGCTCAACCAAAACTATACAACATAAAGTTTAACATAAATGAATATTACATTCCATAATATGCAGTATCACAGTAAATATATAGAAATACAAAACAGAGGTAAGGACAAAGACAAAGACAGAGACAGAGACAAAAAGAATAATAGAAACAGAGACAGGGACATTCGGACACTGAAATTCACAGGGATATCAACTTGGACTTACATAACAATAATAAAGGGGAAATGGGACCCAACAAACGTGTAATACAGAAGCGATGCATGCAGCTGGAGTAACAGAAAAAAAAAAGCAATCACAACGCCAGTCGTAAATAAAGTGTCATAGAATAGACCAGTTCGTAATTCCACTTTGTGCATGAGCAGAAAAGGTCATTCGTACCAACAGGCACTTTGGTTTGTAAATTCACTGAGATAAGCATCGCTCAGCCAATTACATTTGCGAAATGTACATGCTTTATGAGAGAAAGGAAATATTTTGGCAAGTTCGTTGTGATTTGTAAACTAATTTGTCCTATCTCTCGGACATTATTTCAGAGAAAACATGGACAGCAACGGTAGATAACATGTCTCACCACTAAGTAACGTTAAATGTATGTCCACAAGTGTCCACTTCTGTAATTACTCATTTTGTGACACAAAATTTGACATAATATGACGTTTGCTGCTCCCCAGCATTGGTGTTAATTCAAAGGCAGTAGAGTTTGAAAAGGCACCTCAGTCAAATAAGGCCGAAATGAGGGAAACGGTTCTTTTGTCAGTGACGATGCGTGATTACACAATTGTCACTGTCCAACATCTGAATGTACTCTCATTAAGATGCACATAATCACGTGGCGGCGGTGATGACAGGATCAAAGAAAGACCTCCGTTCATGGTCCACGTGTAGAAGGTCCATGTCTAAATGGTGCTTGCCAGCACATCCACCTGACAGCAAGAATGGTATTTCGCAATTTAAAGGGAAATAGGCTGTTATTGCATTCAATACAAAACAATGAAACGTCAACGCATGGAGTAGTCTAATCACCTGATCTAAACGCAGATTTATTCCTTGTTTGAACATCAATTCCATAGATTGTTCTGTCGGTCAAGCTTATGCCCCAGTCACATAATGCTCTGCGTCCGGCGTTACGTCCAAAAAAGTCATTTTTTTTTTCTGCGGACTCCCGCGGATCCTTTGTCGTCACTAGAAAATTTGTTCAAAACATACCGGGAAAAATGCGGGCGATACGGACAAATACGACCAAATGCGAATATTTGCGTCCACTAGCGGATATTCTTACGAATTGGCACATAATAGTTCTGAACACTTGCGGAGAGTTGCGGATATTTTCGGCTAGTTACGGATAGTTACAGATTGTTATAAATGATTATGGACAGTGTTGTTTTCTGTGACGATCCCTGCTAAGTTAGTGTACTATGACAGCAAGGTTATCACATATTGGACTGTCTTACATTGTACACTGGCATGACTTGGGAAAACTGAAATTGAATTACGTACAAGTTGTGAAAAAATCCGTAATCCTTTAAAGGGATCGTATAGTTTTGGTAGAGACCTAATCATAGGTTTCTAACATATTTTGGTGAGACAATGAGAAACCTCTTATGAAATATGAAAGAGCATGTAATTCCATGAGGAATTCAACGTTTATTTGATGAAAATTGGTTTTGAAATGGCCGAGATATCCAAAACAAAGCGATTCTAATAAGTGTGGGACCCACACTTTATTACTATCGCTTTGTTTTACTTTATTTTTGGATGTTTCAGTCATTCCAAACCCGATTTTCATCAAATAAACTTTGAATTCCTCTTAAAATGGTATGCTCCGTACTATTTCATAAGTGTTTTCTTGGTATCTCGCGAAAAGTTAAAAGCCCCTTTCTGATCTCCACCAATACTGTACTATCCCTTTAATGTGCTTTACAGTGATAAAAGATATATGAAATTTTGAATTTGAGGTTTAAAATCTATTTGTGCAACTCAAATATGAATAAACTTCATAATTGTAAAGAATACATAACGTAATTATACCACAAATATAATACAATATAGATCGATAAGTTAAACATTAGAGTAAGAAAACTATTACTCACAGTCATGGAATAGACAAACTGTGGTTACGTTGTCGTTGTGCAGCGATATTCATGACTTATTGGGTTATGTTAAGGAGATTTTTATAATAAAACAATGCTTATTAAATTTCCAGAGAAAAAAAGACATCAAGACTTTCAAACACCCCTCCCACACCCAAGTACAATATATATACAAAAAATGTAATACATATTCCATGGAGCGTAAAGTGGGTAGAGAAATACTAAATTCGTTCTCAGTTTTCAAGTTGATTTATTTCACTTCCAACAAACAAAATAATTAGAAATACAATGAAACACTCGAATACATAGATGTCAGGAAATCAGTACCACAATGCGATGAACAGAATAACATTGTAAAGAGATACAGGTAAATTATCAACAGAGATACAAATAACTGTTACGTCACTGTTGTGAAGGCATAAACAATATTGCTGGAAATGGAGGGGACTGCTAAAAAGCAGGGCTTGTAGAATGCAGTCCCCTCATACAGAAAAAAAAAATATAATTGCAAAAAACAACAACAACAACAACAACAATTTCCCTAAACGGTAGTACAAAAAAAAAAAGACAGACAGTGTAATACACACATACATGCACACATACATGCACACATACCAACGCACATTAACAAACACAAAGCGGCTCTCTTATAAGGAAAGATTGATGAGAGGATAGAAAGATAGTAAGGAAGGTAGGAAGTCCGAGGTGGAAAGGGTGAGGGAGGGAGAGGAGAGGGAAATGGTGGGTCTTAACCAGGGCACTGGAGGCACAGAAGCACGGGCTCGCTGATAAACAAAGAGTAGTTAGGTTACCGACGCAACAACGATTTTGAAAATCAAAAGTAAAAAAAAAAAGAAGAATGAATTATTTTGCTGCATACGAAGTTTTGAAATAATTCTTTAACTTTAAAGAAAATGTTTTAAAACTTAAAGCTTCTTTTATATTATTGTCAAGAGAATTCCAGAATTTTGGTCCAGAAAAGGAGAAAAAAGATTTTGCAAAAACCGTCCTAGTCAAAGGCAAATGATATTCATGGGATTGACGGGTTGGATATGCATGAACAGTTTCATTCTTTAAGAACATGGAATCAAACACAAAGGGGAGAGAATGGTTAGTGAGTTTATACATGAATTGTCCTAAGTGCAAACGATAAAGGTAAAAAATTTTCAAAATATTATTTTCGTGAAATAAATTATTAGTATGACTTCTTCACGATTCGTGACAAATGACACGAAGAGCTTTTTTCTGTAATGATAATACTTCTCGGTAAATTTTCCGGCGAATTACTGAACAGCATACATTTTTTTTTTTAGTTTTTTTTTTTCAAAGTTATTGACAGTTTGTTCGCTCTTATCCAATGGAGTAACTTCGTTAATTCACCGTTTAAAGTATCAATAATCGATCAGAATCAGATAAAACACATTATTATCATCCGGAAATAATAAGAAAGAGAGGATGTTTGAAGAATTTGACATATCATTGACATAGAGAATTTTATATAGTTATCGCTGTCCCACACCTTTCCCGGCCAGAAAAGTGAATGAAATGCTGTCACCCCATCCCCTACCCAAAATATTGCCTTTTCGAAAACAATATACATTCAAAGAGTGCAAGAAAAAAAGTTTAGCACCAAGGGTCAACCGATGTCATGAGTATATGGGTACTACCTAAAATGACCATTTTGTGGGAGAAATGTCATAATTTGACCATGCGGTTCTGCCTCTCCACTGCTCCGACTGTGTTGTAGCATTCCTTCAGGTAAATGCGCTGCAGCTTGGCAACACGAGTTGAGTGGCTTCCCACGAGTCTCTGTGTTCCCACTTGCGGTTACTTTCGGATACTTACGGTGGACGTAAACGAACGCAAACGGACGGGAGGTAAAATTTCTTGCGGATGGTCTGCGTCCAGGCTACGGATAGTTACGTTCAGTTACGGATAATTACGTTTGGTTACGGTTACTTGCGTAAGTCTGCATCCGTAGAATCCCTCTGCGAAATTTTGAACATTTCAAAATTTCGCAGGCTTGGCGCCGTCATTGTGCGTTTCTTTACGGATGAGTTACGGACAGATACGTCTACATACGTCCCTGCGGATGCCTGCGTCCACGCTGCGTCCCCCTGCGTTCACTCATCCGTATCTATCCGCGGCGGACGTAACCCATTGCAAAGCACTGTGTGACTAAGGCATTATGTATTATGTCGCTTTGAAAGCGATTGAAGTGCCTAACCAACTGAGAAAAAAAAAGAAAGGTCATTTGTACCAATGAGTACATGAGCTAATTACGAACTGGCTTGAGGTGTGCGTTTCATTCAATTTGTGTCCCTCTACAAATAAAATTTGTAAGATCGTAACTGCTGATCTGTAATTCAGAGTTGAGATGTGCGTTTTATTCGATTTGTCTCCCTCTACAAATTAGATTTGTAAGATAGCAACTGCTCATCTATAATCTTTAACAAACATATCGGGGGAAAAAAACACACTGGACTGAAATATGTCATCTACTGCTTTCCGGGGAGCGACATTACCACAAGGCTATCCCTAGTTGCCGGCAGCGGCACGATGAACTGCAAACAAATACCCAAGCGCGGAAATTTGTACATTGTTATGTTAAGTAGTCCAAGGCGGACAAGGCATTAATGAAAGCAAGAGATTATTAAGGAGAAGGGTGATTTTTTTTTTTCAATTTGTCTCCCTCTACAAATGAAATTTGTAAGATCGCAACTGTTTATCTGTACTTTTTAAAGGCTCTGTCACACCTTTCCGGGCAAGCCTTGCGTGCGACTTGCGCAGAGCATTTTTTTTTTTTGCTACCCGGAGGTCCTTGCAGATGAATCCGCATATGACAGTACCTAGCACGTACCTTACCCGTAGTTACCCGTAGTTGCGCACGCAGGTCCTATTTACCCGCAGCCAAGTTTATGCTTTCCGGGCAAGCTAGGCGGGCTTGTTGCGTGTGGGGATTTTCCAGCACGCAGGACAATTTTTGCAGGCGGGCAAGGATTTGGGAGAGTTTCGCCTGCGGTTTACCTGCTGGACCCGTGCTACTTACGTTCTACTTATGTGCATTCCGTGTGACCTGCGTGTCAGGCGCATGGGTGGCGAGTGAGGGTGACAACTCGGTGAAGGAACCCCTCTGAAGAAATTTGATATGACAGAAGTCCCACGGAATGTCATTAACTTGGCCGCAGCCGACTCTAACCTAATCAGCAGAAAGGCAGTAACTGACCCTCAGCATGCACACAATTTGCTCGTATAGCTCGCTCCACGCCCGCAGAATTGACCAGCTATATTGATATTGGCAAAATTTTTCCTGCATGCTGGAAAAATCCCTACTCGCATCAAGCCCGCTTAGCTTACCCGGAAAGGTGTGACAGGGCCTTTACAAACATGTTGGAAAAACAAAGAAACCATGGAACTCGAACCTTCATCTACTACTTTCCGCGCAGCAACACTCCCACCAGGCAATGTCTGGTTGCCGGCAGTGACACAATGAACTTGGAACAAACACCCAAGCCTCAAAATTCTAACATTGTTACGTTAAGTAGTCCAAGGCGGACAAGAAATTATGGAAAGCAAGAAATTATTAAGCAGAGGGGTGAACATTATGAAATATGAATGATTCTTTAACGTAGTTTTAAAGTTGTCAACTTTTATAGGTGAATCCGACTTCAGAGTACTGTAACAAATGGCGGTCATTACTGGGGTTTCCAAAGAAGAACAAAAGCACTTTCAATGGGTTATGCAATGAGCCAGGTGCGTTACTATGTCAGTGTATACATTGTCTTTTGTTAGGCACACTTGAAACCCCCAGTTAGAAATTACCATAAAAAACAGTCCCCAAACCGAATTGGTCGATAAGTTGTGCATTTATTTTCTTTTTATTTTTGGGCAAGTACATCTGTAATGATGCAAGGACGGAGCTTGTGCTGTCATATTTTTTTATTGTTGTTTTTTAAAAATTGCTGTTTTGAATGAAATTGGTTAATATGTCTTTCTGTTAGTGTGTATGTGAATGTGCAATAGGTATACCACAGTGTCTGACAAACCTATGAACAGGAGAAAGTAGACTGTGATTACAGTTACAAGCATCACTTGGCAGCATGAATACATGGTTCACGTTCAAGAGAGATACAATCAGAGGTATACAAAAGAAGAGATGCCAGAGACGCCAGATCTTAATCCTCCTCCATTGCTGTGGAGGTGATGCTATTGACATACACATGTGTAGGGTCTGACAACAAAAGGTGCTATTGAAAGTACAAAGCAACTACACATACAAGATGTAGGATCAAGTGTACAACACTGGACACTGAAAATGTCAATGCAGAGTAGGCTACAGTATCAAGATACAAAATTCAACCGCTAAAATATACAGCTAACTTACCAACAAATTGAATGGAAGAGGTCTAGCAAGCTCCTTGACACAAACAAAATACAATATAAACAACCAAACTGCAAAAATGCAACAAGAACCCGGAAAAAGAAACAAAATAATAAGAGCCCTAAATGAGTGGGGCTACCTATGGAAGCGCGCACATACACATACACAAAAAAAAAAAACATCGCTGCGATATAAAATATTTTCGTCAATTGAACTATATAGTTACATAGACAAATTGGATCTCTAAAAACTTCTTAGCAGTTGGGTAGGATGTGACTACTAGTGGAGCAAGAGAGAAAAGGGACAATCTTACATCCTGCCGGCCATACATCTTCTAGCTAGAAATGAGGAAAGCCATTCATTGTTCTTGTTATTCTCCCCTTTTCCCCTTTTCTGTCATTAATGCAACACTCTGTACCGATACATGCTTGTAGTTGACATAAAGATGGCGCTGTTCGTCCTGTCGGTTTCGTGAGCCCTTTTTTTGCGTTGTGTCGAAGTCATGGCCTTCATTTGCCAAGTGTCGAATTCATGGGCTGTATGACTCGTGGGCTGTATAACTCGTGAGCTGTATGACGTATGGACCTATTTTCAATGTCGGTCTCATGGGGGGTGACCCCAAAATGGCCAAAATGGCCGTAGACCAAATGAAACATAGACTAAATGGAATTTAGATGAACTGACAATACACCAAATTGGTGATATTAGACGAAATGAGAAAAAACAACAACAACAACAAATAGACGAAATGATAATTAGATAATCCGGTCATTCAATAGACAAAACGACAATTAGTTTATCTGGGCATGAGACTACGTGAGGATTTGACCAAACGGGCATTTGACAAAGTTGATAGTACATCAATGAGTTTAGCCGTATTGATGTACGACGAACTGGGAATTAGACCACGTGATATATTAGAACCAAGTGACAGTAAACAGGTACTGCCACAACATTGACAACGGCAGCAAATTTGCTACTGGAGAAAATGAGAGCATTTCTATATCAGAGCATAGCACGCAAAGAGTACATAAAATTCTGGAATTAACTCTTTGCAATTTAGATGTATGTGCTTAAGGTGAAATCATGTCTCGTAGAACAATTGTTATGGCAACATTATGGTGGAGACGTTTAAGTAGGTATGCTAATTGGTTTGCAAATCGATAAAAATGCACGTGGTAATGTAAATGTCAATTTAAATTCTCTCTGACGCAGTATCAGTCAATTTATTCTTTTGTACCCGAGTCACCTATCTACTCTAAAAAATGCGCAACCGATTACTCACAATTTTCTCTTTGTCATTTTCTCTGAAATGCGATAGTGGTGTATCTCTGGGGAATGTGTGGAAATCGACGAACACCCACAGATAGTGATCCACGGGGGATGGGGTTCGTGGAGCGAGTGGTCTGAGTGCTCTCTGACATGTGGTACTGGGGTAGTGTTTCGAGAGAGGGAGTGTGACAACCCTAGGTAAACTCCTATAGCATGCTCAGCCAACGGTCAGAAACACATGGCCTGATGTGAGACTTTACAGTTTACCTAATTATCATAGATTTTTCGTTAAAATCTTTTAAGATATGATTCTTACTATATCATTATTACTCTCAAATATAGATCTCCTTGTAGAGTTTATGCTGGTAGGCCCTATAAGTGATGTCTGATGTTAATTTTTCAGCCTATTTTCTTGATATATATTGCGAAAAGAGATAACAAAACATTATTACTTTGTGTCAAAAAATGTAGGATTTGGAAATGTAGATTTATAGTCAACCACAGAACAGATTTAAGTAATGGTATTAAGAAATGTGAATAAGGGGAGCTTTCAACGTTGCTCCACACATGATAAATGTATTGCACAAGGTATACAGTATCATCTAATATTTTTCTCGAACAATCTTATGAGGGAAAATAAAATTACATGTAATTGAATTTTGAAATTCAAAATGACTACTAGTAATGAATGAAAATGTTAATATCACTCTTTGCCTTTGTTGAATACATGCAAATATTTGGGTTTCTTCCCACTTCAATCACAGTGTATAATATTTGATATTCTGATTGTGTATCCGCATGATGTATGTATATTGTTTGATTCACTCTCTAGTGTAGTTAAGGACAAGTTCACCTTCATAAACATGTCAATAGAGAGAATGCAGCAATATTAATAGGACACATTGTTGAAAATTTGAGGAAAATCGGACAATCTGTTCTAAAATTATGGAATTTTAACGTTTCAGTGCCGTCATCGCTGGATGAGAAGACTACTACAGCTTGTGATGTCACATGTGTAAAACGATATGAAAAAAGCAAATTCGACATATTTTCACTTTTCTCACAAAATGAAATAGCAATAGACTTGCCTCTTTTAAAAGACAGGAGGAATAACATTGTCCTCAACTAATCGTTATGTCAGTGACAAGTCGAGGGAATGTGCATTTTTTTTCCAAAAAAATGCAATTTTTTGAAATTCCCTTTATACTTTGCTTGTATCGTCTTACGTATGTGACAACATAAGCTTTAGTAGTCTTCTCATTCTGCAGTGACTTCGCAGAAACTTAAAGAAAAATCATAACTTTTGAAAGGATTGTCCGATATGTTCTACTAGTATTGCTGCAAGGTAAACTTGTCCTTTAACTTGATTTGTGTAATTCACGTACACACTATATTCCATGGATTTTCAAGATGTACATAATAAAAACTGCCGCTTTGAAAAGCACTTTTATACAACTGAATAGGCCAACCCTGCAGGATACTGTAAAGAAAAATCACAAAAAAAAACACATTTTGATTAATCTATAGAATATTGATTCATGTATCTATCCATCAATCATTTTCTTGTACCACGTCAAAACTCATCTTCTTGGTTTGTCTAGGCCATCACCCGGAGGAAAGTACTGCGTTGGAAAGAGAAAGAAGTATGCTCTTTGCCGCCTGGTGGTGTGTATTCCCTATATGTTCCACTAATCTCCAAAATTATAAATCACAAAACGGAAATGGAAACTTACGTAGTACGACGTTTCTCCGATTACCAATCGGCTTCTTTGGGCGTGCTTCAAGTGTAAGAATGGTCCTTGTAAGTCGTGCAGGAATATTTCGCACTGATGCGCTTCCAGTGCCTGAAAGACGGCTCGGAATATCCCGGTCCCAGGCATGTGAAAGGTTGAAACGGAGGCCCCCCTTCTTGTTGAGGCCGGGTTCCTCCATTCGTTCCCAAATCGATTCATTTACGCCTCGTTCGAACCAACGTGTGTTGCGACACGGATTTCCGCCCCTGCACGGATTGTCGCCCCCGGCTCGGGGCGACAATCCTTGACGGAGTTGGCGTCACGGATTGTCGCCCCCGTCACGGATTGTCGTCTGGCGACATTCCGTGACGAGGGCTGGCGGCAAGGATTGTCGCCCGCCCTCGAAGCACATTTTGCTGGGTAATATCGTTCTGGACATAGTCATTGAAATAAACTAACACATAACTTACATGGCTACATCCATGCAAACATGCCATGTAAAAAGTCATGGTGAGGTTTCAAGGAAGTGTGTATGTGCGCGCGCACATGATAATTTAGTGTCCGTTTGTGCGTGCGTGTGTGTGTGTGTGTGTGTATGTGTGATAGAAGAATGTGTTTATCATGTCAGCTTTTTGCATATGTGTTTTTTAACTGCTCGTGGGGGAGGGATACCTAGTAAGCTGTTGCTGGCATAAACGTTGACATTGGTTTTATGAGCAGCTTTGACTTTGATGAGTTTGTTTGGCGGATTTGTATATGAATTTGGAGTGGTGCTTGCGTGCGGGCGGACGCTGCTTTTCTGCATACGGTCCATTATGTCTTATGAATCAACATTGGGAAGTCGTTTCATCAGGAAGGAAGGTGGTATTGGTTCGGGTGTGTGTGTGTGTATGTGGGGAGGGGTTACATTTCGTTATTGCAAAAGTTCGTTATTCTGAAGGCTCTTTAGTCCGAAGGTTCTTTGTTCCGAAGGTTCGTTATTCCGAATTTTATTTTTGGATCAACGAACCTTCGGAATAACGCCACAGACGTTCGGATTAATGAACCCTTTCTCATTTTCGGATTAACGAACCTCTAGGTATAGGGAATTGTGTGTTTCGGATAAATGAACCTTCGGAAAAAACGAACCTTCGGAATAACGAACCTTCGTGTGTGTGTGTGTGTGTGTGTGTGAGTGTGTGTGTGTGTGTGTGTGTATGTGTGTGGGTGTATGTGTGTGTGTATGTGGGTTGGTAAATGTGGGTGTGGGATGATTTAGGTTTTGGTTAATCAGGGGTTGGTGGGTTGGGGATGTGATTTGAAGAAAAAATGAAATTAAAACCTAAAATGGCATTAAAACGCTTTATCCTGGCGAGGAAATTAAGCGCATGTTTTAGAAACAAGACACCAAACAGGTTAGTCATCGCATTCTTCATCAGCGACCAGGATGCGATGTGATGTTAGATTAAAAATCCGTTTCTGAAGCAGAACATACACACAAGGGTATACGTCTGCTCCTGGTCGAACGGATTTCAAAACTAACCTGCTTGTGATGGAATGCGACTAGACTGGTAGTTGCTGCCACAGTGCATGGTAACCGCGCAGCGTGTATGTGCGCGTTTGGCATAGCAACGACGCATCCATGGACTGGTTCCCTCCACGAAGAGCCAAAGATGAAAGGATGAAATCAGTGTTAAAAAACACGACAAATATGAATCCCTGATAGCTTTTCAATTGACTTACATTGCCAACGTCATGCTCAGATTTACTATCACGAAGATAAACGGTTCAGAGACCCACCTCATCTTGTCTTTCACTGTCGCAAACTCACACCTCCGGCCCCCATAGAGACATCCCAGCCAGTAGTTGTGCCTTGTCCGTGATGGAATACTGTATCAGACTTTCCTGATAGTCAGCGGTCTTTCCCGTAGTCAACCAGCCTTTCCTGGTAGTCACTGATCAATAACGAACAGAAGTGAATGAGATTAAAACCTAAAATGGCATTAAAACGCTTTATCCTGGCGAGGAAATTAAGCGCATGTTTTAGAAACAAGACACCAAACAGGTTAGTCATCGCATTCTTCATCAGCGACCAGGATGCGATGCGATGTTAGATTAAAAATCCGTTTCTGAAGCAGAACATACACACAAGGGTATACGTCTGCTCCTGGTCGAACGGATTTCAAAACTAACCTGCTTGTGATGGAATGCAACTAGGTTTTGGTTAATCAGGGGTTGGTGGGTTGGGGATTGGATTTGAAGAAGGATAGTTATAAATGGTATGACAGATTTTGGTAGGATTTAATATTAACGATAGATGAAGGCCCTAGATTTGTTTCGGTTGGGAGGGGGGTTGTTCGGGTTTTTTATGACTGATTTCATTCTAGATTTGTATAATGTATTTGGTTTTTTTTTATGCATATGCCCTTGTAAGTAAGAAGGTGTTACATCATCCAAACCAATATATTCAAGGGATATAGGTTTGGTAGGCCCTACATGTCAAAACTTTCTCGTGAAGAAATTGTTAGTAGGGTTGGTCTATAATCGAGTGATCTATGTTGACGTGAGATTATTTGTAGTATAAATTGATAAATGGATTTGTTTGTGTTTCGAATTGCCATTTGTAACTTTTTTGTTCATGTTACAACCAGAATGGGTTGATTTTTGAATGATTTGAATGAAATCAAGAAATATCAAGGAAAAAAAGTGTTGAGTTGGTTTATTTGCATTATGAGGATTTGTTTGAGTGTTTGTTGGTGTTTGTATTACGTATATATTAGCGGTGCGCATATGGCAGTTCGTTTGCGCTAAAATCAACTAACGATTGACAAATTATTTACGGCGTGTGGAAATTATTCGCTCATGCATAAAGCATGCCAAACTTATTCTGGGACAAAGAATAGTGGTATGGACGTTGTAGTTAAGACTGATGGAAGAATATGACTGCAGTGAAAAAATGAACAAAGACAGATAACATTTAGGAAGGGTACCTCCATCGTATGTATTTTCTCTCGGTCTCTCTCTCGTCTAGCCCGCGTCACCGCTGAAATTGACACACCCATACTATTTTTAGATCAACGCTGGTGTGACCTCTTTAAAGTTTCGTGCTCATACACGCTGAAGGCATTTTCATTGCCACAGTAGCGCCTGCAGCAGTTTCGCATTAACGTACCTTCGGAATAACTAACCTTCGAAATAACGAACAGCACCCGAATAGAGCACCCCTCCATTTCCAAAATACAAAATACAAAATGCAATACACATTCCATGGAGTGTAAAGTGGTTAAGACTTTATAGAAATACAGTCTTATTCATTTTATGTACTAGTAGTTTATTGCTGCCCCACATCGTCCCCGGCCAGAAAAGTAAATGAAATGATGTAACCCTATTCCCTACCCAAAATGTGATTCGAATAACATACATTCAGAGAGTGCAAGAAAAATAAGTTCAGCACCATGGGTCAACGATGTCATCTGTATATGGGTGCCACGTAAAATGACCATTTTGTGGGAGAAATTTCATAACTCGACCATGCATCGGTTCTGCCACTCCATCGCTCTGGACTGTGTTGCAGTATTCCTTCAGATACAATGCGCTGCAGCTTAGCAACACGGGTGGTGTAGTTTACCATTATTCTCTATTCCTATGGGAGATGAAAATGGAAAACGCCAAAGGACGCACTTGTCCGCAGCATCCGTAACTGCCCGTAAATGTCCGTAAGCGATCGTAAGTGTTGTGATACGTTAACTTACGGATAATTTCGGATACTTACAGTGGACGGGAATAAACGCAAATGGACGGGAGGTAAACCTATTTGCGGATAGTCTGCGTCCAAGCTACGGATCGTTACGTTCAGTTACGGATAGTTACGTTTAATTACGGTTTCTTGCGTAAGTCTGCATCCGTGGAGTCCCTCTGCGAAATTTTGAACATTTCAAAAGTTTCACAGGCTTGGCGCTGTCATTTTGCGTTTCTTTACGGATTATTTACGGAGAGTTACGCCTACATACGACCCTGCGGATACCTGCGTCCACTTATCCGTATCTATCCACGGCGGACGTAACCCATCGTAAGGCACTGTGTGACTGGGGCATTACGTAGACACACGAACGCGCTCCCACACAACACACATACATAGGGCCTACGTAGCCCACGAACACCAAACCCCTCAGATACTCATGACGTACGCATACAGGCACACGTATACACACAGACAAACAAACCACTACCACTATACAACCACCACATGTGCACAGTTTCTACATATTATTGTATTATTATACTCCAAACGCACACACACACACACACACAACTATACGGAAACTCATACACAAGTCACTTATTGTACGCACCTACAAATCATACACAGCACATACCATGCAGCTCACAACAAACACACAAACACAGACACACATACGCATAACTTACCAGTCATAACCATCCCACCAAAGTTTAAACACCGGAGCAACCACCCCAAACCCGGGGCGACAATCTTTGACGGGGCGACAATCCTTGTCGCAACAAATTTTTTGCCATCATAGATTGTCGCCATCAAGGTCAAAAATTGGGAACTGCACAAGCGTCACGGATTGCCGCCAGACGACAATCCATGACGGGGGCGACAATCTGTGACGCCAACTCCGTCAAGGATTGTCGCCCCGAGCCGGGGGCGACAATCCTTGTCGCAACAAACGTGCCTCTCTGTTAAGCACCACCACGTCCCAGCAGTATTAGGACTAGTTCTCAACTTTGCCGTAACACCCAGCAAATTACCTATCTCGTAACTGATCACGGCCGAAGAATCAGCAATCAGACAATGGAATATAAGAACACGCAGAGGCAGAACAAATGCGTCACGACATAAGCCGTTTGCTTAGCAGAACCGAACTGCCCAAACCCAACATCTCGTAGAGAGGACAAGCCTAGGAAAGACTGGCCAAAGACAAAGACATCGTCATCGTTCTTTGCGGACAAGGGGAAATTTGTGATGGTTCTGCACAGTAAGGATTACGAGGATAAGTGCAACGAACTAATAAAGGATCAAAAAACGTACAAGAAAATCGGATACTATCCCACCAACGCTTACAGGAAAGCAGTGGTGTCTGTGGTGAACAACCTACACAAACACGGAGGAATATCGGACGAACTAAAGTGTTTCCTCACACCACCTACGGAACCTGTTGTACCAGCCTTCTACGGTCTACCTTGAGTAAACAAACCAGAGCCCATCCCGGTACGATTAATCGTGAGTAGCATAGACTCTGTCACCTAAGATCTTGCTAAGCATGTTGCTCGGCTTCTCAGTCCTTCGGTGGGGCACTCTCCGTGTCATGTCAATACACAGGATTTTGCTGACAAGATCACAGACCTCAAGTTTGAGAAAGAAGAGATAGTTGTGTCCTATTATGTCACTGCTCTTTTTACGGTAACAGTGTGTTGAAACACAACTTACTTTTCTTTAAAGACCAGCACTACATTAAAAAAAATAAAAAAGGGGAAAAATGCTGTGCTATGGATCCATCCATACTTCCCATAGTTGCAAATCTACATTTGAAAGATTTTGAAACGCCAGCACTGTCATATTGCACTGCTGATTCCGTACCAAAAGTCTGGCTAAGATGCGTTGATGACACATTTGTTATCTTGAAAGAAGGTAAAGAACAAAATTTTCTCAGCCACAACAGCTCTGTAGACTCAAGCATCTCTTTCACAACGGAGATTTGCAAAGACAGAAAACCTGCCTTACTTTCTGAACGTAGAAGTGCATGTTCTCAACGACGCGACGGTACCCTGAAAACTTCAGGCTGTCAGAAACCAACACACCCTAATCAATACTTACATTTCGAGTCTCACAAATTGTTAGTAATCAGACCTCTTTTTTTTCCACAGAACGGAAAGCGTTATTTGTGACCCGATCGAAGTTAGAGAAAGTTGATATCAACCCTGGCAAAATGCGGGTATCCAGACTGGTAAATCCCAAAGCTGAATGCCCTAAACAAGACCGGTACAACAGCAAACAAGGGAACGGTCCATCCAACAACCGGAACAGGAGATCACCATCACCATAGCTTATATATCCGACCTCTCAGAGAAGATTAAGAGGATATTGGCTCAACACGGTGTCTCAACAACATTTAGATCCCACAATAGACTAGGACAGAAACTGGTCCACATCAAAGACAGAACACCAAAGACAAACAGAGGAACATAGTATATGGTATCAGATGCTAACAAGAAAACTGTGAGGAATTCCACACTGGAGAAACACAGCAGTCCCTGAAAGCCCGTATGAGCCAACAAAGACGACCGAGCAACGTTGGCAGCGTCCCGGAATCAGGTGTATACTCACACCTTATAGAGACCAACTATTCATTCAACAACAAGGACGTGGTAGTGCTTGATAGTGAGACACGTTGGGTCGAACGAGGCTTTAAAGAATCGATTTGGGACGAGTGGAGGAACTCAGCCTCAACAGGAAGGGGGCCCCAGTTTCAACCTTTCAAATGCCTGGGACCGGGCGATTCGAAAGATTTCGAGCCGTCTTTCATCACTGAAAGCGCATCAGTGCGTGAAATTCCTGTGCGACTTTACACATTACATGTATATTGGGGATCATTCTTCCACTGGGAGGACGCCCGAAGAAGCACATTGGTAATCGGCGAAACGTCACACTACGCAAGTTTTCATCCAGTTTTTTTTTATTAGTATAAGAATTTTGGTGATTACGCTTCGACTGGATGTATTATATCTACATCAGTAGAAATTTATTTTGAAGTGTACTTTTTACTAGCTTTTTCATATCGATTCAACATTGAAAGATATATACTGTAAAAAGATTCTAAAAGCAAATATATGGTGTTCACCAGCCTTATCATACGTTGTTACGCAATCATATTGAGTATCTCTATCGTTAGGACTCTAAAGGGCTTTTTACACTTGTAAATTTTTGCTTAGCCCCGGACCAACGGTGGGGCTAAGGGGGGGGGGGGCCTTAGCCCCACCGTTGGTACGGGACTATCCTTAGCCCACTTTTTGTTTACACTCGTTTTTGCCAAAGTGGGCTAGCCCCACCGATAGTACGGTACTATCTGGCCCTGCAAAATAGCAGGGGTTAGCACCGCAATTGCGGTGCCAAGCAAGTGAGTGTAAACAGAACGAAAAAATAATCCTGGGCTAAGCGACGGAGACGAAGTCCGACCCTCACTGACCAATCAGAAAACGAGGTAATCAAGTGCTGCCGGTGCGTGCGTGTACGTGTACAGTACACAGCGTAATTATGAATATTCATGTGGTTTGGAAAGTCCGGGGCTAAGAAATACGAGTGTAAAAAGGTCAGTTTTCTCCTTAGCCCCGGACAAGAGATAGTACGGGACTAATTGGCGAGTGTAAAAAGCTGAAAAAATTGGTACGGGACTAACGAGAGTCCTGGGTCAGAGAAAGTCCGGGGTTAAGAAACGCAAGTGTAAAAAGCCCTTAAAAGGGCTACGATAAATGTGCCCTGCAAAATGAATGAATAAATGAATACACATATGAATCATTGATCTGTTTGTGTCTTCGTGTGTCAGCATTACCATTGATATTAAAATGTCACGTATTTTACATTTATATATATATATATACCGTATGTCCCCCAAAAAAATTACAACGGGACCCTCCGCAATGATATCTTCAAAAATAGTAAATCAATCTAAATACAAATTCAGGGTATGAAAATATAACTCATTACCAACAGCTTTAAAAAAACACCATTCGATTTGTTTCAGTGGTCAAAGAGAAATGAAGAATTTTGTAGAGGATGTCAGGAATCTCTTCCCTCCAAGTTCTGTCTATTGTATTCACACACAAGAGCATCGAAGTGCTAAACTTGGAAGAATCAGACTCATGACATGCTGTACAACATTCCACATTTCTCTGTGACCGCTAAACGGAATTGAATGGGGTTTTCTGCAAAATAGAGCTAAGATGTTGTATCTTAAGACCCTGAAGTAGCATTTATACAGTTTAATCATATTGGGTGTTATCAATGCGAAAATCTGATGGTAATTTTTTTTTGACATACTGTATGGTAGGAGTGTCCACAAGGATTGCCCAGCATTCGAGCGATGCAATGCAGATCGTATGACGTGGTTGGGACAAGTTTCCCATATGTACCAGTATACATTGAAGGTAAATATAACAAAGTTTATTTCATCTCATTTCTAAGCTATGGTCATGGTAAAGAGAGAGATGCATATTATGAGGTTTCTCTATAACAGTGTGAACTTTGTCATCACAAATGTAGGTTTTGCACAGAATCCACCAAATGTCAATATCTTAATGTGCCAGATTATGACATCTTAGGTTAGCTGTCATAAGAGAGATCCGGATTTACATGCATTTACGAGAATGAAACCGCCGAACGTATTATCAAGTCATACATGTGTATCTTGAAAATAGGTATGTAATATGGATTCTTACGTCTGTCTCTGGACTTTGTTCCATTTTCGGACGCATACTCACGAATCTGACATTAAAATACTGATCCTTACGTAACGAGATCCATACTCTTTCCAGTTTTCAAAAGATAAATAAGCAAAAACAGAGAAACTCATCGATATAACTGACATTTACGGCTTTCTCCCTTCTATGTTTGACAGCTAGACCCTGCGAGTTGTTCTGTAAGAAACATGGATTGGTGGCAGAGAACCTTGCCCCCAGAGTTCTGGATGGCACTCCATGCTATCGTTCTTCGAGGGATATCTGCATCGATGGTTTTTGCCAGGTTGGTCGTAAATGATCATGCTTGTTTATTGTCGAGCCACCGGAGGTGCGGGGAAACTAAAGGGATCGCCTGTGGCGTCTGTCCGTCCGTCGTCCGTCCGTAACGCTACAAAAACTTGAATAACTCTCTACTTAGGACTTCTATTTCAATCAAACTTGGAGGTAAGAGTGGTTATACAAAGTTACACATTTTGCCAAAAATGAAGGTCACCTCAAAGTCAAAGGTTGCAGGCAAGGGTCAATGAACTTTAGGGCACAATGTTAAGTTTTTACAGCACGTTTCGATTATGGCTCATAACTTTTGATCCCTATTAGTCTGAGAGCTGGCTGCTGGTCAATTTACCCCATCAAGCCCAAAAGGTTTGACCCCTCAGAGTTGCTGGGGCCACCCTCCTCATTTAAAAAATGCCCGTCAGCCTGGTCCCTGAGGGCGGGTTCGGCCCCCAGGGACCCCCCGAAAAGGCCCTCCGGCGGGTGTAATTTACCCCATGGAGCCCATGGACCAAACTTGGCCTATATGAATGTCCTATGGGTGTACATAATCAAAATATAAAAACTGACAAAATATCTGGTCGGGAAAGGGGTTGCCAGACCGCTTGTTTGCAGGCATAAAACCTTGTTTTTGGTCAAGGAGTCTGCGCCAAGACTACACTGTCCCATAGGCCCTGTACTGTAGCGTCTCCCAACAGGCTGACGGATAGTGCCAGTTAGTGCATGTAGTAGTCTTGGCGCAGACTCCTTTACGCGCAACAAGGGTTATTGCCTGCAAACTACCCGTTATACCCTGGGACCCAGGGTAGTTTGCATGCATAAATTGACCACACACACACCCACCCCCCCCCCCACACACATACACGCACACACACATACACACACAATTATGTTTACACATGACTCTATGTACAACTGTATATACCATAACACTAAACATGTTACAATTAATAGGTTTCTCATTATGCAGCCATAATACCTTGCACATAATAAATGTCAAACCTATAAGATGTTCATACCTTTTGAATGTTTTACATGGATACTATCAATACACCTTTAAGGAACACTGAAGAAATTTGAAATTTGTGTGAAGTTGTATTAGGTTTTATTGGCCACACAGCCTACTCTTTCTGTATGATGTATTCACCTTATGAGACTCAAATAGAGCTTTTCAGAAAATGCTGAAAAACCTTTGTTGTGAGTAAACTTCAGTTTAAGACCAACCACAACAGCGCTAAAGGCCAGTTGTATAACACATTTAAGTAAACATTTTCATCAACCGTGCATTAAACATAACTTTAATAAAGTTTATGTCACCAAGTGGGATGTAGCTTAGATTACTTCTTTTTCTCCTGCTTGATATCCTCTTTTAGATACAAATAACAAGTCTCAATCCAAATATAAGATTCCTTTGAAAACCTCAAACTAATAACTTTTTGTGTTTTTGGCTGATAAAAACCACCCTTTGATGTATAAAATAGGCAAAGATTACAGCATCCATGCCAACATTTCCTTTATTTGACTCTAATAAATTCCAAATCAGAATAAACTGCATAACATAAGGAAGGAGCTTAATGGTCTTGGAAATGATATTGATCAATTTTCATACTCAGTAGTGCATGTCACCTCATAGTTTTGGACAAATATCTGCATATCTATAATACTAATGAACATGTAATTATCGTGTTCTATATACATGTATTTCTTCCTTGGAACCTCAAATAACAAGCTTCACAATAGAATGCTAACTTTCTGTAATGGAAATAAACAGGCCAAGAGCATTTACTTTGATCTTGTGTTCTCTTCATCTCTTCTGCGCTTTTTTTTTTTTTTTTGGTCATCTTCTTATTTCTGGAGATATATTTTATTTATAATAGTTCCCAGCCCCACACAAATGGTGTCACATACTGCAAACACTGCCAATGACCGTGACCAGTACACACCAAGTTGAAACATAATAGCTCTCTTTTTATATAGCATATAGGCTGAAAGTATTAACTTGGTCTTGTGGTCTCTTTATATCAGCAGTTTTATCAACTCCTTATTTCTGGAGATACACTGTACTTCATCTTCAGTTCCCCAGCCCCACACAAACAAAACTCAACCTACGGTGTCACACATGCACTGCAAAGAGCGCATCAAAGTATATGATTGCCGTTAACCCGGGACATATACACACAACGTGAAACATAAAATTACCAGCTAAATGAAATGTTAGCTTAATTTCTTTTCTTTAACAATAGCATGCACGTTGAGAGCATTTACATGTTGTGTTCTCTTTTATATTAGAATTTTTGTCAACTCCTCATTGAGATACTTTGTCTACCCCCCTCCCCCCCCCCCCCAAAAAAAGATAATACTTCCAGGGTGTCACATACCATATACAGTTACAATGCAGGTCCTAGTTCATATTTATGATTTAGTTGCCATTCAAAACCATGGCAATTACACATCAAACCATGCATCACACTCTATGGAAGACTAAAGCTTACATAAATTACGTATAATGTAGGCCTATGATAAGCATTGCACATGTTTCAGTTGCAGTCTTATGATTCCTGAACTGACCAGTATTTGGCATGAATTTATTTCATATAATATAAAACATAATTTCACATTTTAGTCTATCATACAGTATAATGCATGATTTGAGAAACTGAAGTCTACTCACAACAAAGGGTTTATTTCAGCATTTTCCAAATATATATATATATATATATATATGTATATATATATTTGTCTGATATGGTGGATACATAATAAAGGGTAAGCAGGTTGTGTGGCCAGTAAAACAGAATACAATTTCACAAAAATTTCAAAATCTCTTCAGTGTTCCTGCTTGAAGGTTCACTGATAGTATCGATGTAAAACATTCAAAAGTTATGAACATAATAATTATAGGTATGTGCAAGGTATCATGGCTGTATGGAGAAACCACTGGTCATGTTTTGTGTTACGGTATTCTTAGTATACATAGAGTCATGTGTGAATGTGTGTGTGTGTGTGTGTGTGTGTGTGTGCGTGTGTGTGTGGGTGTGTATGTGGGTGTGGGTGTGTGTGTGGTCAATTTGTGCATGCAAACTACCCTGGGTCCCAGGGTATAACGGGTAGTTTGCAGGCACAAACCCTTGTTGGGCGTAAAGGAGTCTGCGCCAAGACTACTACATGCACTAACTGGCACTGTCCGTCAGCCTGTTGGGAGACGCTACAGTACAGGGCCTATGGGACAGTGTAGTCTTGGCGCAGACTCCTTGACCAAAAACAAGGTTTTATGCCTGCAAACAAGCGGTCTGGCAACCCCTTTCCCGACCAGATATTTTGTCAGTTTTTATATTTTGATTATGTACACCCATAGGACATTCATATAGGCCAAGTTTGGTCCATGGGCTCCATGGGGTAAATTACACCCGCCGGAGGGCCTTTTCGGGGGGTCCCTGGGGGCCGAACCCGCCCTCAGGGACCAGGCTGACGGGCATTTTTTAAATGAGGGTGGCCCCAGCAACTCTGAGGGGTCAAACCTTATGGGCTTGATGGGGTAAATTGGCCAGCAGCCAGCTCTCAGACTATATGTACGTTTGTGCCCAAACCTAGACGGTAGATTTCCATTGCGGATTTGAAGGTCACCACAAGGTCAAAGGTCACAGACAGGGGTCAACGAACTTTAAGGGCCCAATGATAAGTTTTTTACGGCGCGTTTCGATTATGGTTCATAACTTTTGATGTATAGGTCCGTTTGTATCCAAACTTGGATGGTAGATGTCCCTTGGGAGTTGAAGGTCACCACAAGGTCAAAGGTCACAGACATGTAATGAGACTAGTTATAAGACTAGTACTCCATATCATGTCCATATGTCCAGCATCAATAAGCCAGGCTCTGGTCACATACCCATTAATGTAAAGTCCCTTCAAGGACTCTGCTCACTTGCCACGTTGGCTATTTTCCAAAAGTGGTCTCACTTGCAATAAAGTCATCATCACATACAGTCAAGCTGGAAGTCTCTCTCTCTCCAATGTTATATGTAGTCAAGTAGCACTACTAAGAACGTAACATGGTGTCAGGAGTGAAAAGCTGTAGTCATGGATGGTATGAAGATACCAGACGCCTTGTCCCTGCAAGGAAATGTGGCAGAGAATTGGAAGAGGTGGAAGCAGAGGTTTGAGTTGTACCAAACAGCGAGTGGCTTGGACAAGAAAGAGCAAAAAGTACAAACATGTACTTTCCTCCACATCATTGGAGAAGATGCACTGGAAATTTTCAACACCTTCAGTTTTGAAACGGAGAGTGAGGGATTCAGTCAGACCAAGCCTTGCCAAGATCATTCAGAAATTTTCTGAGTACTTTGAGCCACAACCTAACGTCACATACGAGAGACACGTGTTTAACACGAGATTCCAACTGGAGGGTGAGACTATCGATCAATTTGTCACCGATCTCAAGACTAATGCAAGTCTTGTGCATTCGAAAATCTGCATGACAGTCTCATCAAAGATCGTATTGTCGTCGGGATTAGAGATGATGGCACGAGAGCACGATTGCTGCGTGAGAAGGATCTCACACTTCAAAACGCTGTAGACATTTGCCGAGCAGCCGAAGTTAGCAAGTCGCAGGTGACAAAACTTGCCACCGGGGCTGTGGGCAATTTGGAGAAAGATGTCCAGCAAGTTGCAAAGAGAAACACCGGCAAGACTTCCGACATAAACCCAAGCAAAGTCAATGTGGTCGCTGTGGATATGTTCATACAGGAAAAGCGTGCCCAGCGATGACAAAAAAGTGTAACAAATGCAACAAAATGGGACACTTTGCGAAATGTGCAAGAGCAACGGTAAAAACAAGCGCGTGCACGAAATCGGAATGTCAGAATCAGATGACAGTCCAAGCAAATACCCTGTGAAGGATAACGCCGAAATACCCTATAGAGGATAAAACGGGAGGACCGAGCTAGCTCGCCGAATCTGGCTCAGTGCCAAGCGAATCGCCCTCACGTGTAAAGTCTATGGCAACCGACAAAACCGCTTCGACTTGTCTGCGTTTAAACACAAACGGTATTTTTTGCTTGCCGCGGATTGTGCTCATTATCCCTCAGAGGGAAGATTATTAGTCTTTTCTTTCATAGACACTTTTGCAGGGTAATCCAGGGCGAGCTAAATTCACACGTTCTCTGTCATAGCACGAAATGTTCGAAAATTTTGTCCACTTAGCCTTATTCAATCCAGTCTGCATTTGTCAGGCTATCGCTACTGGAACTGAGAAAAACGCACGCACACCGCTTGCCTCCGTATACGCAGATAGCCCACGTGGAATGGCCGACAGGTGATCGTATTGCTCTCTGGCTCGCCTTGCTTACCTGGCCGCCGCTTTCGTGGACTAATGCTCGCTGCTGTGAGAAGGAACCTAACTCATCCCACATTGATATATTGTACATGAAATCAATACTGTAAATTTTGGAAATACATTGTGTAGGATGGCATCGATGCTTACCTCTTTATAGTATGATCTCCCGGGGACATTAGAAGATGTGTCAACGCAGGTAATAAGAAAAATCAAAATGTGCATTGATCACGTCCCTGCGTCGATCTTGGGAAAGTGCTGTGACATTGAAAAGATTTATTACCCTGGCCGTTCTTGCAGTCTCGATCGGCAGTGTCTGTTGTAGAAAATCACTGCGAAACACATTGTACAAGTCGTACCACGCAGGTTTCTTGGGAGGGGGTGGGGAGTGATGTTGCTTTTCTGTTTGTATCTTAATTTGTAAGTCGGGTTTCCTCGGTACCAGTCAGCTGCCAGTGAGATCATGGATGATTAGCACGGTACAGTTTGTCCCTGTGCACCAATCAGGCATAGTTATATTCTCTTTCCACCTCCCTGAATTATGGAATATACACAGCCATGACTGCATGGACGGCACTTTTTGAAGACCAAGGAGGCATTTTGTGTTATATCTACTTGGGACTGTGGGAGAATTATAACTGAAAATTGTTCCAACTTCCATTTGAGAGAGGAACTGTGTATTTTTTTTTGTGTGTGTTATCATCCTGAAACGACTATGTGAACTTAGTGTAGTTTAGATTAGTTTCGATTTGTGCACATTGTCAAAACCCTCTTATCGCGATGTGCGAGGACTGTGCGTGGTATCTCGCCGGCTGCAAATATCTTTTTTCGTTCATGGAAACGCCATGGGACATGAATTATTCATAAGTTGAGCTGAAATTTTGAAATGCGCAAGCGCGTGGACTTCGGTAAAATCCTATAGCTTGGCCAATTTGTACACGAATGAATGGACTCACACACTGTACATACATGATCACGTGTGATCACTGCGTGCGTACGTACGTGCTCGATATTCCGTTTACATTCGATTCGCAATTCATGAGCGCCCTACGCAACCCCGCTGGTAATATGCGGCAGGAGTTGGAGAGCTAGAGGAAAGCATCGTGATTGTCAGCCAGGGCTGTTGCCCCAGCCGGCGGCGTGGCGAGCATGGTTCAATTCGAAGAAAATGCAGTCGATTGTGGAGAGCTCGCGTGAAATGTACAACTTTCCAAGCTACAACCTCTACAGCCATATGGGCTTGGAATTGATGCCACATTACCACTATTTGTACATGCATAAATGACCAAATAAGAGCTCTTCTCAATCTGATATCTTTTGCACGCCCTTTTTGTCGATCGGGTACTATAGTATTCCTAAATACACCACTACCACAGCAGGCCTACTTCGTATTTAGCTATGTGAAGCGGACATGTATTCACTATCGACTTCTTAGTGCTGCCAGTGACTCGAGCATCGCGAGTGCACGTTTAAAATACAACATTAAGATCATTACCAATCCACATGTAAACCAACAGTAGATCGAACTTCAGTTAGAGTTTGGTTCTGCGTTTTCAAACTGATAAGTCAATTAGACGTACGTGATATGTGAGCGTGATTGTATCCAATTGTATCCAATGTACAGAGTGCTACTAGGTGTTTCAAAAAACATTTCCCACTTTTGATCATTAATAGTTCAAAAACTATTCATCCGATAAAACTGTCATTGATATGAGCAATAGCTGAATAGTGTACAATTTGGTTGAAGGTAATTTGCACGTGAAAGCATAAATCAGTTTCATTAAATCTAAGATTGATTTTGAAGTAAGGTTTCAGATTTTGGTCAAATTTTAACCCTCTGTACAAAAATTGAACTTTGCACAGGAACCAATGATGTGTATGTGAGTGTGTGCTGACAATGGCCCTGAACAATGGACATGCCTGAACCACCTGTTGACTAGGCGTCAGTCTCGCGCTCCCTGGCCCATGAATGCTTAATCAATAATTCATGTGGATTGCCCTGGGCACTGCTAGTCTGAATTCATGCACGGGTAAAGTGCTTGCAAACACCACATATCGTTCCAGCTGGCAATCGTTTTCAAATTTTGCTTCACATGTCACTAAATTTTGGACATAAATAAGAATAAATTATCTAAAGTTCCTCATTTTGATACAACTGTCCACTGATTAAATAGTCTGACAAAATTTTCGCTTTTTCGATAAGAAGAGATCATTTTTGGTAAAGAGTTCAGCAGCACAAAGTTATCATTGGGGCGATTTGTTTCACAGTAGATTAATTTAAGGCTCCATATACACAAGTGTATACTCTTTGCTTCCTGTCACCATGTTTACGACACTGAACAGAAGGTATTCATTGCAATTTCGTTTTTCAGAAGTAGGGAGAGCACTGTCACGACTCAGCGACAGTATCGGCAGGCGTTTGACTTTACACAGATACTGCCAGAGGCTGAATAAAGACTAGTTGTGATAGTGGAATTTCTCATGAATAAATAATGAAGCATTCAAACCCTGGCTATTGTTCAGGACCATTGTCAGGGTGTTAACCACACACTCACATAAACACCCATAGACCCCTGTGCAAAGTGAAATTTTGTACAGAGGGTTGAAAATAGAGCAAAATCTGGAACCAAACTGTGAAATTAATCATGGATTTCATGAAACTGATTTATGCTTTCATATTTAAACCACCTTCAACCAAATTGTACACTATTCAGCTATCACTCATATCAATGACAATGCTATCTGATATATAGTTTTTTAATTATTAAGAATCAAAAGTGGGAAATGTTTTTTGAAACACCTAGTATGTGTGTGCAATGTGATGTTCGTTGCATGTTGGAGCTATAGCTATCGCAATTGCAAGCAAGCGACAGTTCAATTTCCCGCATGCAGTTGTTCACTGATCGGACGAACCTCGTGAGTGCAGTGACATGTTTACGCACGAACGTGTATGTACATATACATGCACAACACACACACACACACGCACACATACACTGGTACTAGTAGCTAGCTCGCTGCATCGGGCGTGCGCTGCATGCACACGCGATCCACACAACGATAATAAAACGCATAATAATAAATACGTTCCATGTGCAGTAGACCTGTGCGAGTCGAGTCCGTTCATTGTGTACAAGCTGGCCAAGCTATACAGTTCACGGGCTTGCGCATTTCAGTCTTTCAGCTCAACTTATGAATAATGCATGTCCCATAGCGTTTCCATATACGGAAAAAATATTCGCGTCCGCTCCCCGGCTGGTATGTGACGCTGTGACATGTCGCTGTGACATGCCTGCATGTGGGGGTATACAAACGGCGCGGACTGTGCGCATGATGGGTGCACAAGGCCACCCAGATCATGGTCAGCGTGCAGCGCTCGCACGAGCCTGCAAAATCCGCATAATTTTGAGTCATAAATCGAAACGACCGGCAACGAGAATAGCGATAACGATCGCAACGCTTCGTTGAGCCGCTGAATAGCCCTGAGAGGGTAATTCAGGTTTATCCCTGACAGGGTACTTGCTTGGACTGGATGATGACATGTTTGTGGACATGGTGGAACACAGTTAGCATGAAACCAAAGCGAAAAAGCAAGACTGGATGGTGAAGTTATCCATTGCTGGTAACATAGTGGAGATGAAAATGGACACAGGCTCACAGTGCAATGTACTACCACTATCTGTGTGCAAAAAGTTAAGTGCCCAACTGAAGCGTTCTAAATGCAAACTAGTGACCTACTCCGGGGAAAGGCTCAGCCCTGCAGGTAAATTAACTTGATTGTCACAACCCACTCTCTGATGACAAAACAGACACATACAAACATACAAGTGTGATTTCAATTATTTTGTTCCTGATACGGGATACATGATTTCTGCCAAGTATGTAGAACGTTTGACATGAGGTACTCTGTGAACATAGAGGTAAATTGTACCCACTAGAATTTCAGGTGCTCGACCAGAATGTCGCACCAGTACTGGGTCTGGAAGCATGTGAACACCTGAAACTGATAAAGCGGATTGAAACATTGGAAAGTCACGTGCAGCCAGAGGTGCTGCACAAGTTTGATGTTTTCGACGGGCTGGGATGTCTGGAAGGGGAACACCACATCCATCTAAAACCAGACACCCAGCCAGTAGTACATCCACCAAGGAAAGTGCCTGTGGCACTCCGTGAAAAAGTGAAACTGGAGTTGAAACGCATGGAAAATCTAGGAGTGATGGTGAGGCAAGAGGAGCCAACACAATGGGTGAACAGCATCAATATGGTGGTGGTCGCGAAAAAGTCAGGCAAAGTGCGTATATGCCTGGACCCGAAGCAGCTAAATGACGCAATCAAAAGAGAGCACTACCCTATGAAAACAGTGGAAGAGGTAGTGTCCAGAATGCCCAACGCAAAAGTGTTCAGTACCCTCGATGCCAACTGTGGATATTGGCAGCTGAAACTGAACCTAAAGAGCTCCAAACTATGCACTTTCAACACGCCTTATGGTCGTTACAGGTACACAAGAATGCCATTTGACATTAATGCCGCACCAGAAATTTTTCAACGTAAGATGAATGAGTTGTTCGAAGGATTAGATGGCGTAGAAGTCATCATGGATGACATCCTAATCTGGGGAGCCAGTGAGGAGGAGCATGACCAACGTCCGGAACGGGTCCTACAGCGCGTTCAGGAGAGAAATCTGAAGCTGAATCCGTCGAAATGTCTGTTTAAGGTGATGGAAGTGACATATAACGGGCATGTGTTGACGCCGGATGGTGTGAGGTTAGATCCAAAGAAAGTGGAATCGGTAAAACTCATGGAGACGCCGACCAACAAGACCGAACTGCAGCGATTTCTCGGCACAGTGAACTATTTGGGAAAATTCCTTCTCAATCTAGCGAATGAAATTGCCCCTCTACGCACGCTCCTTGAAAAAGAGGTGTTGTGGCACTGGGAGTCGCCACAAGTGACAGCATTTGAGCGTTTGAAAAAACTAGTAACAGCCGGTGGTGGTAAGCGCAGATGCATCAAAAGACGGTGTAGGAGCAGTCGTCCTTCAAAACGGTAAGCCTGTTGCATATGCCTCAAAAGCGCCAACGGCAGCTCAGCAAAGGTACGCACAAATTGAGAAAGAGCTATATGCCACGACATTTGCATGCGAGCGCTTTCATCAGTACCTGTTTGGTCAGACATTTAGAGTAGAAACAGACCATAAGCCACTAGAATCGATAGTGAAGAAGCCGCCAGCAGAAACACCGCCACGCTTGCAGCACAATATGTTGCTCAAACTACAGAAATACAGTACAGTATGATCGTAGAGTACAAAAGAGGCAAAGATCTTGTCAAAAAAGGCACACTCAGTCGCAGTTACCTGCCAGTGACAGAAGAAGATTGCAGTGATGAAAGTCCCACGAGAAATTGCTACATATTGGGACTACCGCGATATGCTGACAGTAGAAGATGGTTTAATTTTCAAAGCTGACAAAGTACTCATCCCTACAAGCCTCAGACCAATGATGCTTGACAAAATTCATGAAAGCCACCAGGGCATAGAAAAATCAAAGAGATTGGCTAGAGACATCATGTTTTGGCCAGGAATGTCTAAACAAATTGAAGACAAGTGTCACGATGTAGCACGTGTAGTCAGTTCAGACACAAAAATGCTAAAGATCCAATGATTGGACACGAAATCCCCTTGAGACCATGTCAAAAGGTTGGCACAGACCTATTTGAGTTAGGAACTGAATCATACATTGTGCTAGTAGACTACTACTCAAACTTCATCGAAATGAAGAAGCTAGCAAGCACAAAAGCAGCAACGATAGTGGCATATTGCAAAGAGCAGTTTGCGCGCATGGAATGCCAGATGAGCTAGTATCGGACAATGGTCCACAGTACACGTCTTATGAGTTCAAGAAATTCATACGTGAGTACCAAATTCAACATACTACATCATCTCCGCGATACCCTCAGTCAAATGGTCGCGCAGAGAAAGCAGTGCAGAGCATGAAAAACCTGCTAAAGAAAGCAAAAAGCGATGGTAGAGACCCAAATCTTGCCATTCTAGATTATCGCAACACACCGAGTGATAGCATGCCATCGCCAGCGCAGCTATTCTTAGGTAGTCGCACTCACACTAGGTTTCCAACTGCCAGCAAGCTTCTAAAACCACACACAATTCAATCGATTCCAAAGAAGCTACATACAAAGCAAATGAAACAAAAGCATTACTATGACAGTGGTGCCAAATCACTGCCTCCTCTCTCACCAAATGAACCAGTCTTAATGAGAAACGAAAAACTGTGGAAACCAGCAGTAGTGGTTAGCAGATTAGGCAAACCCCGATCTTACATTGTACGAACCACTACCGGAGCGCATTATCGAAGGAGCAGGAGAAATCTCGCAAAATCTCGCATGAAACCAGAAGACACCACCGTGGATGAAGAAATGGCAAATGACAACACTGGGCCGAGGAGCGAGGACGTTCCAAAGCAAAGCGTAGAACATCCGGTGGTCATCAAAACAAGATCAGGTCGCGTTAGCAAAGCACCTGAGTATTTTGTAGCGATACCGTGACTGAGATAATATATGAGATGTTAACCTGTTGAATGATTTGGACTGATACGACAACGATTTTGGATTTTGGATTTGTGATTGGACTGATTATTGAGTTGAATGATTTGGACTGAAACGACAACGATTTTGGATTTTGGATTTGTGATTGGACTGATTAATGAATAATTAGAGTTCAAGATTCGCGAACACAATGAACTCTGTGAAACGAAAAGTTACGATGGACTCAGTTTTTGGACTCAGATAATATTGCTACCTGATTGTGATGTGTTTTCCTGTCCGTTTTGGATTCATATGCTGTTGAATATGGTCATGATTGTGTTTAATTCAAAGTGATTGTGTTTTATTCAAATTGTGCTGCTTGCAAACATTACAAAACAGGGGTCAACAAACTTTAAAGGCCCAATGTTAAGTTTTTATGACACGTGTCGATTATGGCTCATAACTTTTGATCTCTATGTCCGTTTGTGATCAAACTTGGATGGTAGATGTCCCTTTTGGAGTTGAAGTTCATCACAAAGTCAAATGTCACAGACAGGGGTCAACGAACCATAAGGGTCATCACATCTTGTTGTAGAGTTCACGCATTATTTCCGATTCTGGAAAAAAATCTGTCCAGTATCGAGTCAGTGTCCGATTAGTCGGTTTAGTGTCGGGCAGTTGTCGAAGTGTCGAGTTGGTGTCAGATCACCTCCACCACATGGATCGGAATCGGCAGACAGATATCGGACGGATACCAACGTTTCATTAGCCAAGTCAAAGCCGGATCTTTATCGGATCAGCAAGTAAAAAGGCTCCAGAATACCTTTGTCGGTTCAACCCATTTCACACAGATTTTTTTTTTTCTCAACGGAAGCAAAGATTATTGCTTCAGGCCATCCATTGAAATGTATTAGATGGCAGTCTGATGAACCCGATTTGTGCTAGTCGACCATCAGGTCAGTGTCTGACACGCCGGGCGTGAATCGACGAGGCAAGATCGTGCGACATATGTCTGACACTGACTGGATAGTTGACTAACACAAGTCGCATTCATCAGACTGCGGTCCATTACATTTCGTTGGTTGGCCGGAAGCAAAAAACTTTGCTTCTGAAGAGTGACCAATGAGAAAAAAATCTCTGTTGAATAGGAGTATAATCAGAACCTTAAAATGTTTATATTTTGGGGATCAGAAGAACCTCTGATTGTAAGTGGGAGGAGGGGGGGGGGGGGGGGGGATACGATACACATTATGTGTATGTAATTGCCGGCGTGTGGGTTGAGTTCACATACTTTCTCTTCTTATCGAAGGGGACTATTCAATTGTTCAAATACTCCCACGACATTTGACCGAGTAAACTCACGGGGTCAAATACCCCATTTTCATATTTTTTATCTTCTTCGCACCTCTATAGAAACAAAGATTCCCCTCCCCCTCTCCGCCACAGATTATTCATTTTTTTGGCATAATGAACTTTTTTTTTTCCATTGCCGGGTTAACGAACCCTCGGAATAACGACCCTTATATATGTTCGGATTAATGAACCTTCGGAGAACGAACAATCGAAATAACGCCATAGATTATTACATTTTTGGAACAACGAACTCTATTTTATTTTCGGATTAACGAACCTTCGGAGTAACGAACATCATCCCCAAGTGGGCACCACTTAAGGGCCACCAGGTGGACAATGCCCTGGAATGGGCGGGGGATAAAGTGCGGCCAAATTTGCACATTTTCATCCTCTTTTTGAAAAATCATTGTCGGATTTTCACCAAATTTGACAGGTGGTATTGCTAGAGTGTAGAATATTTATTTTTACAAATAGTCACTTCACCTCACTTGGGGGGCCCAGGGGCACAGTGCACGGGGAAGGGTTAGGGTAGCCCCCGGATTACGTAACCTTTATAAATTTTATGTAGAACCATAAGTGATAAGCTATTCAAGTTACTGCCATGAGTAAGTATGTTCTGCATAAGTGACAAGCTATTCAAGTTACTGCCATGAGTAAGTATATAGGTGACTGTTATTGTCAAGTTTGTTCAATACACATCCAGGGATGGGGGGGGGGGGGGAAAAACTGTGGTGATGGGAACAAATTGGGCCTCATTTCATATTTTCATCTTCAATTGAAAAACATGGTCAAATTGTTTATACAAATATCAAACATATTTATAAAAAGTGGGCACCATACCCCAGGGAACACATTGCATGGTCAAACTTTCTACATACTTGGCAGAAATCATGTATGCCGTATTATGAACAAAATATTTGAACTCACACTTGTATGTTTGTATGTGTCTGTTTTGTCATCAGAAAGTGGGTTGCGACAATCAAGTTAATTCCCCAGCAGTGGAGGACAGATGTGGGGTGTGTCACGGTGATGGATCCACCTGTCAGACGATCAAGAATAGCTTCACTATCCGATCAGGTCGAGGTAACTTACTGTTTCCGAGTACACCGCCACACAAAATTTCGATTTAAAGTTCCTTGCAAGGCTTTCCACAAAGGTGATGGGTAGCCTTTCCGGTTGCAGCTCGTTTTTCTGAGTGTGTAATTCCGGGAATAAAAGTAAGGTTTGTTATTCCGAAATATTAATGTTCATAGTTCCATCGGTTCATTATTTCGAAAGTGAATAAGGTTCGGTAGTCCGAAAATGAAATAAGGTTCGTTATTCTGAAAGTGAAATTACTTTTTGTAGTGATGTAATACCGTGGATGATTAAAAAAAAAACACGGTAGGATACTATGAAATTGGGTATGGTGTTATGGGGGCATGATACGCGTGCATGTTTTCTGACAAAGCGCTTGTTGCATCATGAAGTGGCGTGATCAAGAATCTTGGATTTTGATTTCATCTGAGTAATCTATGCCTGAGCAAATGGATTTTAATAGATAAAGATTACAATGTAGTAGTGTGAATAATTACAATGAATATGATATACTATGAATAGGAAAAATATTGATCTTAGTAATGTTAATGATGGTCAATGGTAACAATAATAATGGAAGTGATTATACTTCTTTGAATATTTGTCATTATTACGCAGCTAATATCGTTAATCTTTATTGTTTGCATGTCATTATGATAATCACTATGAAAATTTGGAGAGGTAGTGCACTTCAATAAGTTTTTATGGAACAGTGTGTGTGTGCGTGTATATATGCGTGTGTGTGTTTAGGTAACTGATAGAATCCTTGCAAATATTGTTTGGATGCCCATCTCATTATTCAATAAAAATATATATTGCACACTTTCTCTCAAGTTGAATTTGAACTTGAAAATACTCTGATTAACAAACTTTATTTCATGTTCGAATTGAAACGAACCCCTATAACGTACATGTAAGCGAAATTTGTGTGTTTCCGTATCACGAACCTTCGGAATAAAAAACCTTATAACATTTCCTGATTGAAGAACCTTCTCAATAACGAACATCACCCGCCTTTCCTTTCATTGACTCATCAATTTCCTTAACAAAATATATAAATGAATACAAAATTAAGTTGAAAAAAAGACTAACATATAAGTTGCAATATCCCAGCTTGAAGTAAAGGATTAGGGAGAAGAATGTAAAGTTTCATGTAATGCATATTACGTCTTTTTCAATTAGACATTGTTTTAAGTTAGATATTCAAACTACATTACCAAGCTAGTAATGGATAAGCGCTCGAAAATATGACGCCGACACTCTTAGAAAATATATAGCTCGAAGAAGGTTGTGCTTTTTTCAATATAGCGCATGTAACTTCGGAGTAAGGGGAGAAAAGTTACTAATATCCTTCGCTGCCCTAACGGCAATGAAACATGACAAAACACGGGAAACGCACATCCCATGCTTGCACTGTGACACTAAACCATTGTAAGATTTGCAAATAGTAAAACATGTTCACTTTGTGTGAGGGATGATGTTATAGGACTCACAGTGGCGTGCTCATTTTCTGGCTATGGCAGGCTACGTTGAAGCGATCGTCATTCCCGCCGGCGCGCGCAACATAGTGGTGGAGGAAATTGCCGCTGCCGGCAATTACATCGCCATTCGGGACACTGCAGGTCGCTACTACTTGAATGGTGACTGGATAATCGAGTGGAGTGGGGAATACGAGGCAGTGGGCACTACCATCAGCTACCAGCGCGTTGGAGACAAGGAGCGCGTCGAGGCACAAGGACCTATCACAGAGCCATTGCACATCATGGTTAGGAAACCCCTGTTTCCCGGCTCATTCTTTGTCGTTTGTCGGCTTCCTCTCCTCTTGCTCGTCATATATTCCGCTTCTCTTCTCCATTAACCTTCTCTTTCTTCTCTTCTCAAGTGTCCTCTTCCGTTTCACATTAACCTATTCTACTGATTGATGCTACCACTTATGCCAGATATATGGAATGTCTGGCACTCCTGAAGACGGTACAAAAAGAGAACATTTTTGTTCGTTCCCATTGTCAAACACATCAAACCATTACGTAGTTTAATGAAATTTGATGTCATGTACTGCCATGTACACACATACAGTACGTCATAGAGAGGGATTGTTCGTGAACGTATCGTTGTAACCATTGTAATATGTGTCATTCTCTGTTGTTTTCGTCCAGCTGTTGTTCCGAGCACAGAACCCGGGTGTAGCGTACGAGTATACAGTACCTAAACTGGCCAACGAGACGACTGAATCACCAGTTCAGCATTTCTCCTGGGCCTTTGGGGACTGGTCACCTTGTTCAGCGTCATGTGGAGTCGGTAAGAGGTGATGGCTTCCCTGCTTGTAACTAGGCTTGCATCTCTGCATGTCATCACGTTTAGCAGGGCCGGCGGCGGGGGGGGGGGGGGGGGGGGGGGTTCTCGGTACTTTTTTTTTGGTACCATACAAAGGTGTCACCACTTTGCCCCTCCCCCACACTTTTTTTTTAATCCTGGAAGTGCGTAAGTGGCACCAGAAAGAAATAGATAGAAACCTAGAAAAATCCTAAAAACTTTCATCGGTTGGGGATGACAATAAATTTGAATGTTTAAGCTTCTACCATTAATCATAACATTGAATGAGATGAGGCTCTTATCATTGATTTTGAAAGCAACTGGATGAAAAGAAAAATAAAGGAATCACTTTGGATCAGAAGGATTAATCCAGCTCTCAATGGAGACTCTGGCAATACCCTCTCACCCATCTATGGTCCAGTGATCAACAAAGACAGGCAACGGCAGCACGACAACACCTCAATGCAAAAGGCTTGAGAAAGTAGTCAGGAGTAGGACGAAAGCTTGCCCACTACAATTAAAGGTTGGTAGAAGCTTAAACATTTAAACCTAGAAAAGTGTGAGCGTGCGGTATGGCTTTTTGTTTGCTTGTTAGCTCATGAAACCCGGAAGTGGCACCAGAAGTCTGAAGTTCCCCCCCCCCCCCACTTTTGAAAACGTGGCGCCGGCCATGTTTAGAGTACATGTAGTTTTGTAGAAACAAACTCTCTTATCTATAAAAGACATATTGTTGACATGTCATCTTCTACATAATCATATACTCGTGGTTTTAGTGATTAACAATATAAATGCTTGATACTGTGACAATGGATATAACTCAGAAACAATGGTCATGCACATGGTTGCCCGAAGTGGCGGAATTAAAACTTTGTGGCCAAATTTTGACCTATTCATCTCACTCATCTTATCCTATTACGTTATACACACTGGTATTGGTAATTTTGCATTATTTGTTTTTTCATAACCACTTTTGTGATAATGTTTGATGATCGTTTGCTTTGGAAAACAATCGCTCATGAGCATTGCTTGGAAGTGTGTATCACGTTGCTCTGCTCAGTCCAGAAGTGGCCACCCCCCCCCCCAAAAAAAAACCCTAACAACCCAACAACAATATTCTACGTATTTGTAACAAACGAATGATATGAGTCGTCTGCTCACAAGATGCGGTAAAAGCAAGATGCAAAAAGGAAAGGTGTGAACAATGAGATACACTCTGAAGGCCTCTTATGCGAGAACATCACTAAGTGCATTTTACTCACGCATGTTTACTGGTCCAAGGGTCGCAGAGATCTAATGTGGTGTGCATGGAACGTGTAGCTGGGATGGTGGATGATATGTACTGCGAAGATCAAAAGGCAGACGACATACAGCGAACGTGCAACGTGCACCAATGTCCAGCAATGTAAGTCCGCTAATTTCAAAGAAAATGTTCAAAAATCAGGAGTATCAATATGCCACTTTCTTTTTCAGCACTCGATATTTTGACAGATTGAGCGGATAATGTGATATATCCTCTTGGAAATGCATACAGTTTTGCTTAAAAATGAACGACCAGCCTTAAATACTTCATCCTGTCTGTCGTTTTGCTTACGTTGATTTTCAGTGAGTTGGATAAACTATCACTTATACCACAAGTTTATTGTTACAAACATGTATATCATGACTGCGTTGTCATTTTGAATACATAAAGACACCAATTTCAAACTAGACTTAGATATTTGTCAAGACTGACAAATTAGGTGATCCAATCCGTGATTGGAAACGATTTTCCATGTGATTGTTTAGATGTTTATCAAACAACAAAACCTACCCGCACCAGGATTCTAACGCGGCATCTTTAAAAGACGATCATTGTTATTGCACACAATTTCCATAAATCGCAGCTCTAGGTTCCCATATCACCAAAATTTCTAGACGTGATCCCGTAAAAAAACCCCGAAAAAACAAAACAAGAGTATATAGTGTCAACTATAACATATAAAAGCTGGGAGAAAAATCCCCCAAGATAAGTTGGTTATTGCTAAATGAACAAAATGATGTCAATTTGCATTAAAAAAGACTGCCATAAAGATAGCTTTAAGAATCATTTCTAGTTCACCTGAGCTGAAGGCCCAAGTGAGCTATTGCGATCCGTCTTTGTCCAGCGTCAGTCATCCGTCGTGTAATCTTTTTACACTTTCATATTTTTCTTTAAAAAAAACCCATGACAGATTCCCACCAAACTTGGCAGGTATAGCATCCCTAGGGCGATCGGGATATAGCCGGTGGGGCGATATGGTTCAAATTGGGGCCTAAAGTTTACATTTCTATTTTCTTCTTGAAAATCTCATGGTCAAATGTCACCATACTTGGCAGGTATCATTCCAAGGGGGATAGGGTATCAATGTGTTCAAATGGGCAGCGTACTCCCAAGGGACCCGGCCTTGGAGGGCCCAAATCCCCCAAATTAAGGAATCTTTCAAACCCTTCTCAAGAACCAGAGGTGATAGAGCTAAGTACTTTAAAGTACTTTGCCTTTTAACTAGAGGCTGCAAAAATGCGTGGAAAGTAACTTGCGATACTTTCGGGACCCCGGGTCCCGCTCTTGTTTTTTTTTTTCACATTTATGATGTTGCCAAATTAAAAAGTCATGATTCGACAGAGAATTTATTAAGCTACAAATTCTGAAATCTGGGTGAAAATTGATCAAGGGCAATTGAGATACGCTCATATGAATTATAGATTTAATGACGTCATTTTGAAATGTTGTACTTTTACTTTATACAGGAATGTCATAAACAGAAAATAAATTTTCCAGCCTCCATGACGCGTCATATCACATAAACAACCAATCGGCTTTCAGGAAATGTAGGGAAAAATCAAGAGGGGTGGGTGGTCGTCGTCCATCCTAAAGAGTTTTAAAGAATTTACATACGCATTTTTCGCATATTTGCACTGTATATTGCCATTGTCACTTGCCCGAAAATTCAACTTTCATGGGGCCCCTATGACGTCATATCAAGTTGGGTAGACTTTATTTTTTTTAATGGACATAATCTCCATGATATCATAGACGGAACCCATGCAAAAAATACAATTATTGCTTCACATATGCGCGTGTAGGTGCAAACGACAAGTGCGCGGGTGCATTTTTTTTAATGCAGTAAAATGGTCTATACCAAATTATTCTAAAGCTCATATGAAGCATTGTACAATTATGACTGGCGCATACGCGTACGTAAGTGTGCGTCATTGCATTTTATTTTTATCGTAGGTAATCAGCTTATTTAGTGACTAAAATCCAAGAGTCACGGCGACATCGTTTTCAGTTTATTGTCTATTTAAATCCTTACTTGTTGTCTAAAGGCATATCAGCTCTTCTTGATGCCCATGCGGTCACGCGCTTTGCATCCTGTGTCATAAGCAGAGGGCTGTGGTCATGGGAAGTGTTAAGGAAAGAAAAATGACGGTGACAAAACGAGAAACAGACAGTTTAAAAAAAACACATAGACAACCTTCGCTTCTCCCTTTTGATATCTCCCAGCTGGTGGGTAGGTCCTTGGCAACATTGCTCCGTGAGCTGTGGTACGGAAGGGACGAGACAGAGGTCAGTGTTCTGCATTCGGGGTATGATGAACGGAGAACACGGCGTGCTACACGACTCGGATTGCATGCAAGAGGGCCAAGAAAAACCTGCAACAAAATCTGCATGCGAAGACCTTCCTCGATGTGAACTAGCTACTGGCATCTGGTTCGCCGGTGATTGGTCCGAGGTAAAGTTGCGCTTCTTTTCTTAAAATGGGGAGGGACCCTGTTTTCTTGGCGGAAATAATTTGTAACCCATTGATTTCGAAAACTTGGTGGATCATATACAAAAACTAGAGGGGCCCTCTAAGGCGGCAGACCCAGAGTAGTTGCAATACTATATAATGTGGTCAAAACTACAAGGTCACGTAGAATTTGCAAGGGTCAATTGATCATCACCAAAATCTCGGCGTGGGTAATGAAAAAGACATACAGTAGTATATGGTGCTGTGTCCAAATTTCGCCCAAGACTTCAAATTTCGCCCAGTGAGATAGTGCACTGAGAAATGGAAACATACGCACTGCAGTGTGACTGGGACCGAGCAAAAATTTTCCGTGATTGAGGAATGTTCCTCCAGTGAAAAAAAAGTATCAATATTAAAATATAAAATCACCAATTACGGGCCATTTTGTGACGACGGAAAGCGAATTTTCACAAATTCAGAAGGAAGAGTCCCTCAAATAAACGTAAATTTCGAAATTCTTATGAACATTTGAGCAGCGATGTCCGTCGTCTGGGAGTTCTGTTTTCGTATGGTAGCGGAAAATCGCAAAGTGAGAAACGGGAAAATGTTCAGAGTGGTCGTCTCATCATACTATACTATGGGGTCAAAACTACACGGTCACACAGAATTTGCGAGGGTCAACCGATTATCACCAAAATCTAATCTATTTTTTCCTGTCACTATCCAAACATTCCCTGAACATTTGGTGCAAATCTGTTCACCCGTTCTCTTGTTATCTTGTTATCTTGTACACAAACAAACAAACAAACAAAGATACGGGACCCTTATCATACCCCCTGCCGATTTTTATCGGCGTGGGTAAGTATGGAACTTTTAGGATATTGTAAGGAACCGGTTAGCCGTATCCACTCTGTTTCCTTGAAGGCGTTTACTATGGCAGCCAGACTGCAGGAAGGCGTTTATTATGGCAGCCAGACCGCAGCACGTACGGTTGTTGCGGCACAAATTGTTACCCCCGGCTCTGGTCGACAATTTGTGCAGGAGTTGACGGCACAAATTGTCGCCTCTGCACAATTTGTCGCCTGGCAACAAATTGCGCTGCTCGTGTAGTTCCCAATTTTTGACCTCGATGGCGACAATTTGTGCAGGCAAAATAAAACGTAGCTTGTCACATGCGCACAAATTTCAAATCCATGAACGGATAAGATGTTTGTGTGCGCATGCGCTGGCCGTAGTATTCAGTGTATGTAGCTCTCCCAAGGTCCTCTCGACGGAGTCATATTCAGTCATCAATTCGAACAGAAAGGGACTATTGGCAGAACCAAACGTTGCCCGAAGCCTGTTTTCAATACTTCAACTTAATTGGTAAGTCTTCAAATTGAAGAAATTTTTGGATTTTAAATTGATAATTACCCGCGATACTAAATCTGTCATGATCCTGAATGCTACAATGCGAAGCCCCATTACGCTATGCGTATGGGGCTGCTGGTCGCAGTTAATTGCATGATTACTAAGACATGAGAACACTTTGGGGCGAGTAAGTTGACATGAAGGACTTTGGCATCCACGTTGGTGATAACGTCGTCTACCCATCCCCCCAGACTCGCAATTTAGGCGTTATCTTCGATGTCAATATGTCTTTCAATGCCCATAAGATACCAACTTCGCAACCTTAGCTTCATTCGTAGTTATCTGACCAGAAGTGCAACAGAACAGCTTGCCCACGCCCTCATCTCTTCTCGCCTTGACTTTTGTAACTCTCTCCTCCTCGGCCTTTCCCAACGACAGCTCTCCAAACTTCAACGCCTCCAAAACTCTGCAGCTCGACTTGTCACCCTCACTAAGAAATCCTGTCACATAACTCCCGTTCTTCAGTCACTTCACTGGTTACAAGTTGAAAAGCGTATGATCTTCAAAGTTCTCTTGATACTGGTTTACCACACAGTCCATTATTGATGGACTTTCAGCGCTTTATAAGAGGCCACTATTATTGTTATTATTATTAAGTCTCACAGTGTTAGTTATATGAAAGGTACTTTAACCTGAAACACAAACGTAAGACAAGGAAATTCAGGGAAACTTTTGAGGTACCAAAACTTTATATTATCTTCAATTTTGCAATGTGAAAATGTGTGTGTGTATGTGGGGGGGGGGCTGCATGGTATGTGTTGTGTATGGTGTGTAGGTGCTTATATGTGACGTGTGTATGCGTGTGCGTGTGTGTGTGTGTGTTTGGAGTATAATACATGTAATATGGGTGGAATCTGTGTGCATGTGTGCATGGTGGTCGTACAGTTTTTCCTCGCAAAAAACGGATAGTGCGATCCGACCATTGTCCTATAGTTGCACGTTTCTCCTGTATCTGTACTGTACTTTGTCGTTTTCCACGTGTTTTGATCCGCGAGGTCTCCTGTAAAGTCCATTGCTGCAAGAGATGGAACGGATACAACGACTGTGTACAGCACATCGAACGCATACTCATGGCATAGCCACATGACAATTACCGGGCATAGCCACATGACAATTACCAGGCATAACGCATGTAGTTACAGATGACAAACGGATAGGACGGTCATGAGTGATGATTACAGCATATCTACAGGATATCTACAGCACATCCACAATATATGAACAGGACATGAAGCTGAAACGTATATGTATTGGCCTTCCTGCAACTGGCTCCTGCAAAGACACACAAAAACATTGTAGGACTTCGCCCTTCTAATTTAATGCCTCTCTGTCTTTGATGAACTGCCACCGGCTCCAATCTATACATCGATACAGGGCAGTCTAATAGGCAGATCTGAATCTGCAGAATGCCAACATGGCCCTGCAAAAGTATACTGCCGCCTGGAGGAGGCATCGCAAGCAACAGAGAAGGCAGATGCGGTCCAAGAAGTGGCAAATTGGTCCTGAGAGACGCAGGCAATTTGGCTGGTATGACCAATTGACATGGACACATGATTTGATAAAGGCGAAACAAATTCGAACTACTTTGCTAAGTCTCCCCGAATTTACAATGCAAAAATGTTGTGTTTTTGGTGAAAAAGTGAGAGGCA
This sequence comes from Diadema antillarum, assembly GCF_040938485.1. Classification (NCBI taxonomy): domain Eukaryota; kingdom Metazoa; phylum Echinodermata; class Echinoidea; order Diadematoida; family Diadematidae; genus Diadema; species Diadema antillarum. The sequence continues at coordinate 380,599 of NW_027271837.1, read as the reverse complement.
CATCAAAAAGAAAGCAAAATGCATCATATGTTTCAAGATCGGAAGACCATCATCTACTTGGGGAATAAAAAGTTCTTCTTTCGGAAAAGCAAGATTTTTAGTTAGTTTACTATCATGGCTGTTGTAAGATTGTTGTAGATAATAAGGAACTGCAGAGATCTGAACAAATCTAGGGAAGCATCATCATCACCTATAATACACTAGTTTTAGGTTTTACCACCAAAAAGGGCAGCCTTGATCAGATTCACTATCATGGGGCAGTGAAGTATAATTCGATATGACTGGGCAACGGCTGAGATACTGTTGGATATTCACGGGTTAAAAGTTGTGAGTGAACTTTGAGTTGAAAATGAGACGATGAGTAAAACCCATCAAACTTAAAACCAATGACGTCAAGGTTCAAATAGCATTAGGGAATCTAAATGAGCCATCTTCATGTTATACCTTTGATATGATGTACGTCGTATCACAGAAACTGTTTGAGAGAAAATAGAGACTGCTTCAAACCTTGGTTTTAGACAAGTGCGCCCTCGGCAGCACAAGCGCACCTTCCTTGGCGCTCCTAATTTGCAATCTATTTTCACAATTTTTTGCCCGTTTTCCAGTGTTGTGACTCAGTGGATTTTCTGTGTAGATGCCATTATATGTCAAGGATAATGTAGGAGGACTTCACGTCACCAAAGACCATCTCGAGTAAGTTGTTTTAATAATCATTTTTCTGCCAATGGAAACATTGTGGATTGCTCTCCGTCCTCCTCGGCTTCCTCGCTCTTCCTCGAGAATAGTCATTGGAGCAGTGTATTACCCACCCCGTAGCCCAATTGCTGCATCACTCCTTGATCATATCGGATCTACAATTGACGTTATTCTAACCAAACAACCCGATACTGCGGTCTTCATCATGGGTGACCTTAATCACCTGGACCTCAGCGGAGTCATGTCTAACGCGTTCGTCCAGGTTGTTGACCAACCCACTCGCGGTGATGTCATCCTTGATAAGATATTCACAAACAGATCTAGCAGTTATCGACCAGCAGAGATCATACCACCCATAGGACTTAGCGACCACAATTGCGTCCTACTCTTGCCAACTTTCGAGACTCAGCGGAGCAACACCACGCGAAAACGTCTCGTGCGGCCCATGCCAGATAGCAGCATTCGTCAGTACGGAACATGGATATCTGACCACGATTGGTCAGAGGTATATGATGCACACGGTGTACAGGCTAAGTGCTCGGCCATCTATCAAACAATCCATGAATCAGTCGACAAATACTTTCCGCAGAGGTCAGTGGAACTGCATAGTGAGGACAAAGTGTGGATCACTCTTATCAAGTCCCTGATAGCCAAAAGACAGAGAGCATTTAGCGAAAAGCGCGAGTTCCTAAAGAGACAACTGAGAAACAAAGTGATACGAGAAATCCGCAAAGCGAAGAAAAACAATTACGCCAATCGAGTGCAAAGATTGAAGAAATCTTCTCCTGGTGAATGGTTCAGACATATCAGAATGCTGTCTGGAAATGCCCCCAAGATGAGCATCACTGTTCCTGATATTGCCCCGAACGACCATAAAGCTATCGGTGACGCTATATGTCAGCACTTCGCGTCAATCGGTGGTGATCTTTCTGTGCTTGACTAATCGCGCTTGCCCGCATACTTACCTTTACCGCCACCGCTCCATGTAGAACCGCATGAAGTCTTCACACAACTCAATCATGTCAAACAGCGGAAGTCTTGTGGTCCTGACGGGGTTTTTGCTAGGTTCATCCGGCTTTTCGCCTATGAACTCTCTCGTCCCCTGTCACATATCATGAACGCTTCCTACGGTGATCACGAAGTGCCTTTGGAATGGAAACGAGCCAATGTTGTTCCAATTTCAAAATCGTCACCCGCTACAATCAGCAACCTTCGTCCCATCGCCCTGACAGACCACTTCGCGAAGGTGGCAGAACACTTTGTGGCTCGTGACACATTACGTATGATGCGCCCCCAGCTAGATCCAGCACAGTATGGGAACATGAAGGGGGTGTCTACTACACACTGTCTTGTTAACATCTTGGACACCTTGCACAAACACGCGAACACCACTGGTTCCCTTTCGACTCTCCTGCTAACTGACTTCTCTAAAGCTTTCGACCACGTTGACCAAACTGTCGCCGTTGGAAGACTGATCAATATGGGAGTGGTTCCGTCATACGTCGCCTGGATCGCAGATTTCTTGTGTAGCAGAGAACGGCGAGTAAAGTACAAGAACACACTCTCTGACCCATGTATCCTCACGTCAGGAGTCCCGCAGGGTACGAAGCTTGGACCAGTTGTCTTTGCAGGCCTTAAATCAACGACGTCTTCAACAACGACGAGGTGAGCCCCGCGCCTACTGATATCCGACACTACAAATACGTGGACGACTAACGGTGGTCGAATGTCGGAAGATCACAGCCAATCTTCACTGCCTGATAAACTAATGGAACTACAACAATGGGCAATTGATAGTAACATGCGTCTTAACTTGAAGAAGTGTGCAAACATGGATATATGTTTTGCAAGGGCGCTTCCACCACCAACCATAATAACGCTTAACGACCAAGTGCTGGAGAACAACAAAGTTGTTAAGCTACTAGGAGTGTTCATCCAATCAAATTTGAAATGGGACACCCAGGTCAGCAGCATGGCTATGCAAGGGCAACAGTCGACTCTTCATTCTGCGCAGACTTAAGTTCCATGACCTCCCCCAGTTGACCTCCTAACAGTCTATCTGTCCACCGTTAGACGAATTCTAGAATACGCTGTTCCTGTTTGGGCCGCGGCTCTCACCAAGAAACAGGTTGACTTGATTGAGCGCATACAAAATCGAGCCTGCAGAATCACCACTGGTCGAAAACTATTCCAGCTATTCAGACGCTAGGGGACACTCTGCACCTCCCCACCCTCAGTGACAGGCGCGAGACCTCTGTGTTTCCTCGCGAGGACCCTCCTGGATCCATCCTCCAAGTTGCACCACCTGCTTCCGCCACCCGTAATCACTCACACAATACAAGAAGTAAACAGAAATTCACCACTCTACGTTGCAGAACTGAAAGATATAAGACCAGTGCTATTCCTCACTTAATTCGCTTGTTAAATGAATATTTATGTTGTGTGTGTGTGTGAGTGGGTGTGTGGGGGTGTGTGGTGTGCGTGTGCTTGCCTATGGTGTATCTTTTAACAACACATTGTAAATTAGGATCCTTTTCAAATACATGTACATGTGTAGATACTGTATAGAGTGTGTGTATGTGCTAATGTAACCGAGTTTAATGTGATAGAAGTGTTTGTAGCACCACCTGCACCAACAAATGGAAGGGACAGAAACCCAAATCTCAAGAACAGAATATATATATTTTTTAATGTCCTTTTCTGATCTCCAAACATATGGTTTGTTTGTTTGTTAGTTAGGATGTTCTTTCTCTCCCACCTGCCGTTTTTTTGTAACAGTTTTAATCATTTTTTTTTTTGTCTGATTGAAATGCACGCTTGTTTGTCTTATTTTTTAATGACTTGAATCATGTGATATGTGAAGTCTTGTTTTTTTTTTCCTGCTTTATGTTTTAACAAGTCTATTGATATAAATGTAATGTTGTAAATGATTAAGGTTTTTTTTTTCTGGTGAATGACATGATTGCAATATATATTTCGTCATATAGTATTTGAGAAATGTTTATAAAAACCTCTGCATCAACAAGTGCAAGTAACCAGTATATGTAAAATAAGCACAGAATATGTTTTTATGTTCATTGTTGATTTCATTTCCAATTTTTCATTTTTCCTCTATGCCATGTTCCATTTTTTAAAGTCTCAGGCAAACTTTTCTGACTCAGCCATTGCAATACTGCCATACACAATAGTGCAATACAGGGTGTACCTGCCTTCTTATGTTCTGTGTTATGTGATCTGTGATATATGAATTTTTTTTTCTTTTTTATGTTTGACCAATTGTTTTGAAATATGAAATCAATGTTTTAAGTAACAATGATAAATATATAAGGTTTTTTTTTTTGGGGGGGGGGGTGGAGGGGGTGAAGTGATATTGATTGTTGTAAGAGTAATTACGTTTGTAAACGGTGGGCTTTGTTGTAATGATATCAAATGTGTGGTTATGATAATCACAATCAATATTGGATATTGTTAGTGAACAAAATGAGGTAAAAGTAAAAAAAAGTGAAAGTTGGATAATGTAAAGCTGAAAAAAAGGAAAAAGAGAGAAAATGAATAAGAAGAACAAAAAAAGAAGAGAAAAAGGAAAACAGAGGAAGATGAGAAAGAAGTTGAATTTAGAGATATTTTTAAAGTAATCGTGATTATTTATGGTAATGAGAATAGTGATGTTAGAAATTGTAATATGTATAATGGGAATTGTGTTTTTGTTTTGAATGTTGATATTGTGTGACGAATATGTTGAGATATTCATTTTTCATTCTATGTACTTTATACAATCTTGTACATATTTTATAGTATCGTGCTTATTTCTGTAAAATGACTGCAATCCAGCCTGCGGCTGCAAATGGACATTACTCAATAAAATACCCTTTCAATCAGTCAACCTTGAGTCAATTGTCCAAACTTGAAAAATGTATTGCTGACATTGATATTCTGAATGCCGTCAAATGTTCTATGACTTCAGGATCTTCAAATACAATGGATGAGTTCAATGAAGAATAATTATATGCCTTTATTGAGGAAATCAATGTTCATCCAGCTGTAAGTCGTCATACAGAACAGTCTGAAAAAATATCAATCAGAAACAAAAAATAGAGAAGGTTAAATTTGTGAAGTAACATCGGGAATGTACGAAAGTATGTATTCAAGTGAGAAACTTTTAGGTAAATCTGCATGTAAGTGATATTTAGGACCAAAATGAAGAAAGTGGTGTCAAAGGTCTAGCAACAAGTAGCCACCATATTGAGGAGAAGGCTTAGTCTTGGTATATTAATGGGAGCTGATATGAGATGTGAAGTGAAGTGTACAGGGTAGTAGAGGCAGAACTGCCCCAGCAATGGACGCTCCAAGATGATGCAATAAATTTATAGCACCGATAGCCGTCACGTCAATGGAACTCTGACGTTCGATGTACGTCTCTTGCCTCACCTTTTTGTTCCTCGTGCTTTTTGTCCTGTGGGCAAGCAGTTCTATTCGTTTCTCATGCATTTGCGCACATTTCACTGTCCTGTCCACAATCGCCACGGGTGCGTTGTTTCTTCGTTTTGTCCGGCCCCTGAACCGTGCATGTACATTCCTCTAAAACGGAAACTTTGCACTCTGTCCATCGGATTGACGATTTGAACAACGGATGAGCAAAATATTGCCCGTTTCTTGTAGGATGGGTCCATCTGGCAAAGTGTGACAGGGCTTAAGGGATCACCTGCGAAGTGTGTCTGTCCGTCGTCCGTCCGTCCATCGTCTGTCCGTAACGCTACAAAGAACTTGAATATAAACTCTGTACTCAGGGCTTCAATTTTCATCAAACTTGGCCACTTCGCCGGATATGGCAAACGCATTAAAAACAAAATGTGACCCGCTACAACAAAATGATCCTAAAGTCGGGCGAGGTCGATTATTTGAAATTGTATGATATAATCCCCTAATCTTTGCTGCTTTAAATTGATATATAACACATTTTATAAAAATAATCGGCTGCGGAGATATCGATGTTTAAAAGAGAGCATGTCGAGACATCTGGAAAATCACTGTTTCGAGAAAAAGTACCCTAAAAGTCTTCCTTACGACGCAATCGCAATCAAGGGACACGCAAGTCAGTTTTTACCTCTTGACAATAGAAGGTAAGCCCTAGCAACCCCCGAAGAGTTCATTCAAGCACATCAGCGTCGGCGGTCTCCTCACCAACCAATCAGTGACCAGGATGTGAGAAGCGGCTGAGCATAGCGCACCCCGCCCGCACGCACCAGTCGACTGGGCAGTGTGTGAGCTTCACGCTTCGGTTAGCAGCAAGCAGCAAACTGACCAATGAGATCACTCTGGTCGTTGTTAGGGGCGGAACCTATCTGTGGCGCTCAATCCAAATTTTCGAACCAGTTTCTGCTTCGTTGAAACGCAAAAAACATGGCTCAGAAAAACGCTATTTTTTGGTCTTTTCTTTGATTATTTTGCTTCAAAGTTTCGACAGATGTTAGAAGACATGTTAGACTCCAATAATATATCAAAATCAGAAAATCGTAAGTTCTTGACCAATTTTAATGCTCTGACTTCAAACTCAATTTTCACGGCTTCGACCGTGCGCGACTTTAGGACCTTTTTGTTGTAGCGGGTCACAAATGTCGATTTTTGGCATCCGTTGATATCCTTTAAAATGCGTCTCATGTCCATGTTATTCTTTGGCTGGATGTTTATCTTTCGGTCACATCCGTCAGAGGGGCCAGAAAACTTTGTGCATGCACAAAGTTTTTTTCTCACCAAAAACGGATAGCGTCGATCTGACCCTTGTCCGATAGTTGTAGGTTTTCTCCAGCTGTATCTGTATTGTGCTTTGTCGTTTTCCACGCGTTTCCATTCGCTAGGGCTCCTGTAGAGTCTGTTGCTCGCAAAAAATGGAACGGACTGGAACGGCTATGTATAACACATCGAACGCGTACGCACGGCTCTCTGACGTTTGATATACACGTCTCATACGGTCGCCCAATTGTTCCTCGTGCATTTTGTCCTGTGGGCATGCGCTTCTTATTCGTTTCTCATGCGTTTGCGCACGTTCCACTGTCCTATACACAAATGCTCAAAGTGCGTTTTTGTTTCGGCCGCTAGACCTTGTATGTACGTTCCTCAAAAACGGAAAATTTACACTTTGTCCACCGCATTGGCGATGTGAACAACAGATGAGCGAAATCTTGCCCATTTCTTTTACAGTGGGCTTATCCGGCAAAGTGTGACAGGGGCTGAAGGGCGGTTATACAGAGTTTACCAAACATGGAGGTCACCTCAAGGTCAAAGGTGACAGGCAGGGGTCAATGTTAAGTTTTTACGGCGTGTTTTTATTATGGCTCATAACTTTTGATCCGTAGGTCTCACACACACACACACACACACGCTCACACACACCCGACCATTTCCCTTACACTTACCCATCATCCACCCACTCCCCCCCACACACATTCACACCTGTCCCTCAAACCCACACCCCATCCATCCACTCCTCTCCTCTTCACGCGCACCCCACACACACCTACATACATACATACACACTCACACACAAACGGACACTCAATTATCATGTGCGCGAGCACACACACACACTTCCTCGAAACTTTAACATGAGTTTTACATTGCTTGTTTGCATTGATGTAGCCATGTAAGTTACGTGTTGGAATTCCAGTGCCTATCTCAAGAATGATATTACCCCTCCAAATGTGCTTCGAGGGCGGATGACACAAATTGTCGCCAGGCGACAAATTGTGCAAGGGCGACAATTTGTGCCGTCAGCTCCCTGCACAATTTGCTGCCCGTTTAAGGGGGTGACAATTTGTGCAGGGGTGACAATTTATGCCGCAACATACGGTAATGAGCAGTACGCTTCACATTTATAGTACTTCTCGTTTCACAAATATTGCCGTTCGCTTCAACGAGAACTCGCGAGATTTTGCGAGGAAAGAGGAAGGGGCCTACAAATAATGAGGTCAAACAGATCGTGCTATACGCACAATCTATTTGACTTCATTATTTGTAGGACGTGAAAGGGTAGTGGATTGATTTGATGTCTGAGAAACGCTCTTGCGTTTTATATATAAGTTTCATATTTTTGCCGTTTTTTAAGGTCTCTTGGTAAGCAATGAATTTTGAGCAATTTTCAAAGTTTTTGTTGTCCTGGATTTGATTGATTGTCTTCTTTCCGTGGACTTGACCCGTGCAAAAGATGAATTTCAATTTTGTTCGTGATTTGAGCTTGACAAAAAGCCAAGATGACAGGAAATGTTATAAAAAGTTTTTAAAGGGATTTCAATGGGTTCAAAGAGCGACAGAATTCGTAAACTTTACCAGAAGTTGCCTGGATGTTTTCTTCACATAGGTACGGTGGGAAATCGTATGTGCTCCAATCGAGCTCAATTTTTTTTTTGCATACGTATCAGACCATTTGGAGCATTTTTAAAAAAATTTAAAAAATTGGACGGACGCGTACGCGCGCGTACATATACGCACGCACAGCTCATATGCAATGGAAATTTCCCGTTTTTTCACATTTATCGGTTGCCTGAAATGTCAAGGAATATTTCTACCAAGTTTCAAGTCAATCCGACTCAATATTTCAACGCGCGCGTACGCGTACGCTTTATGGATAAATATGAATTTTGAGAATATGAGTAGAATGCGCTTGACTTGAAATATATGTGACGTAAATTTCATTGAATAAATCCATTCCATTAATGAGATATGAATGAGAATGTGTTTTCATATAATGACGTCATAGGTATGTCACGGTTGACTGATCACTATGATTTTATTAGATCTATCGTCTTTGGGACATGATACATACATGGTATAATTTTGACATTGATAGGAAGAGGACTTTCTGAGCTAACCTCTGCACAACTTTTGAGGAGAAAAAAAGAAAATGAAGAAGACTAGAGATTGTAATTTGTCATTACTGACAAATTAAGGTGATCCGATTTTTTTATAAAATCAATGATTCGAGTCCTGATCGCAATAGGCATGACCATACAGGTTTCATCTGTGTTTGGAGACATTGGCCGTGTGATGTTTGGATTCTCATTTAGAAAAGGGTGTCATGTCTGCCATCTTTGGTATCAAATTCCGTATACACTATAACGAAGATACACAGCAACAAGTACATATGACCTTTGACCCACATTTACACTCCCAAGATGGCATCTGAGGAAAAAGCGGTTATCTTGTGAAATGATTCTTGCAAAATCGTCTATACGTGTGCAAAATATGGGAAAGATAGGACATGTGTTTACCAAGATACAGGATGAAACATTTGTGACATTTGACCCTACTTTTCATACCCAAGATGGTGTCCGATCAAGTAGTTGTTATCTTATGAAATAATGTACGTGACATGAACTAAATATGTGCAAAATATGGGGGTGATAGGGTATGATCTTTTTTAGTTATTGCAAAGAAAGTTGCAGAAAGAAATATCTCAATACATCGAAGATAAGCTTTAATTTCAACCACGTTTTTTGACGTGATCCCGACATCGTATGAAACACAAAGGGCGCACTTGCAATAGCGCGCAGTCTCAGCTACAACATATTAAAATCTGGGAGAAATTCACCGAAGGGTAAGTGAGCTAGTGCTCGATAAAGACAATCATGTCAATTTTCACATCTAGAAAAATTCCCTCCCATAGAGATAACACGTCATAACGAAGATAAAGAAAGAAGTACATATGACCTTTGACCCAACTTTGCACAGACAAGATGGCATCTGAGCAAAAAGTGGTTATTTTGTGAAATGATCCTTGTAACATGGTCTTTACGTGTGCAAAATATAGGGAAAATAGCACATATATTCACCAAGATACAGGATGAAACATTTATGACCTTTGACCCTACTTTACACACCCAAGATGGTCTGATCAAGTAGTTTTTATTTTATGAAATAATGTACGTGACATGAACTAAACATGTTCAAAATATGGGGGTGATAGAGGCTGTTTTTCGTGAGTTTTTTGCAAAGAAAGTTGCAGAAAGAAACAAATATTTCAATACATCGAAGATAAGCTTTAATTTCAACCAAGTTTTTTGGACGTGATCCCGACATCGTATGAAAAAACGAAGGGCACACTCACGATAGCCAAAATCTCAGCTACAACATATTAAAATCTGGGAGAATTTCACCGAAACATAAGTGAGGTAGTGCTCGATAAAGATAGTCATGTCAATTTTCATTTTCAGAAAAACTGCACTCCCATAGAGATAACACGTAAACTGGTCAAATTTGACAAGGTTACTTTCAATCCATTTTACGAGGTGATGCCGTCATCCAATCAAAATTGTGTTAGTACGTTTATGAAAGACCATTAAATAAGCTACAACATACTGAAATTAGGGTGAAAATCGGCAAAGGATAAGTAAGAAACGCACGAGTTAACTTGAAATTTGATGACGTCATTTTGAAAATTTACTTTTTTTTAATTTATTAAGAAATTTGATATCTTTTAATCATTTTTTTTCAGTATCGCCAACCCATGAAATGACATGTACAACTCATCAGCTTTCAAAATATTTAAAGAAAATGGGGGGTCACCGTCCATCCTGACGAGTAAAATCGATTTGAAATTGGCGGTTTTTCGGCATAGTTGCACTGTATATCGCCATTGACGCGCACGCGGAATTTCAATTTTGACGGGCCCGTATGACGTCATATTGAATCGGATCGACTTGAAATTTGGTAGAAATATTCCTTGACATTTCCGACATCCGATCCGCGTGAAAGAAATGAAAATTTCTATTTCATATTAGCTGTGCGTGCGAATATGAGCGCGCGCGTACGCGTCCGTCCAATTTTTTTCAATTTTTCAAAAAAATGCTCCAAATGGTCTGAAACGTGTGCAGAAAAATTTTGAGCTCGATTGGAGCATACAAATATTTCAACGCGCGCGTACACGCGCGTTTTGAGATAAAAATGAATTTTGAGAATATGAGTAGAATCCACTTGACTTGAAATATATGTGACGTAAATTTGATTGAAATAATCCATTTTATTAATGACATATGCATGAAAATGTGTTTTCATATAATGACGTCATAGTGACGTCACGGTCGACTGATCACTATGATTTTACTTGCGCTGTAGTCTTTGCGACATGATACATATATGGTACAATTTTGAAATTGATAGGAAGAGGAATTTCTGAGCTAACCTCTGCATAACTTTTGAGGAGAAATAAAGAAACAAAGAAAGAAGAAAGAATCAGTACAGATACAGAAGGTGATCCGAGAGGATACTCGGATCACCTAACTAGACTTGGAATTTGTCAACACTGACAAATTAGGTGATCCGATCTAATCGAAAATCAATGATTTGAGTCCTGATCCAATTAGGCATGACCATACAGGTTTCATCTGTGTTTTATTGACATTGGCCGTGTGATGTTTGGATTCTCATTTAGAAAAGGGAGTCAGGTCTGCCATCTTTGGTACCAAATTCTGTATACACTGTAACGAAGATACAGAATGAAGTATATTTAACCATTGACCCCACTTTGCACATCCAAGATGGCGTTTGAGCATAAAGTGATTATCTGGTGAAATGATCCTTGTAACATGGTCTGTACATGTGCGAAATATGGGAAAGATAGGACATGTATTCACCAAGATACACGATGAAACATTTATGACCTTTGACCCTACTTTACCTACCCAAGATGGTGTCCGATCAAGTAGTTGTTAATTTATGAAATAATGTACGTGACATGAACTAATTATATGCAAAATCTGGGGATGATAGGGTATGTTTTTCTTGAGTTATTGCAAAGAAAGTTGCAGAAAGAGAGAAATATCTCAATACATCGAAGATATGCTTTGATTTCAACCACTTTTTTGACATGAGCCGTATGAAAAACAAAGGGCACACTGGCGATAGCGCAAAGTCTCAGCTACAACATATTAAAATCTGGGAGAAATTCACCAAAGGGTAAGTGAGCTAGTGCTCGATAAAGACAATCATGTCAATTTTCACATCTAGAAAAATTCCCTCCCATAGAGATAACACGTCATAACGAAGATACAGAAGTAAGTGCATTTGATCTTTGACCCCACTTTGCACAGAGACGATGATCTGAGCAAAAAGTGACTATTTTGTGAAATGATCCTTGTAACATGGTCTTTACGTGTGCAAAATATGGGAAAGATAAGTCATGTATTAAGCATGATACATGATGAAACATTCATGACTTTTGACCCTAATTTACATACCCAAGGAGGCGTTTGATCAAGTAGTTGTTATTTTATAAAATGATGCTCGTGACATGAACTAAACATATGCAAAATATGGTGGTGATAGGGTATGTTTTTCTTGAGTTATTGCAAAGAAAGTTGCAGAAAGAAAGAAATATCTCAGTACATCGAAGATAAGCTTTAATTTCAACCTAGTTTTTAGACGTGATGCCGACGTCGTATGAAAAAGAAGGAGGGCACATTACGATAGCCCAAAGTCTCAGCTACAACAAATTAAAATCTTTGAGAAATTCACCGAAGGGCAAGTGAGCTAGTGCTCGATAAAGATAGTCATGTCAATTTTCATTTCCAGAAAAACTGCACTCCCATAGAGATAACACGTAAACTGGTCAAATTTGACAAGATTACTTTCAATCCATTTTTATGAGGTGATGCCGTCATCCAATCAAAATTATATTAGTACGTTAGTGAAAGAGAATTTAATAAGCGACATCATACTGAAATTTGAATGAAAATCGGCAGAGGATTAGTGAGATACGCTCGATTGACCTTGAAATTTGATGACGTCATTTTGAAAATTTACTTTTTTATTTTATCAAGAAATTTGATATCTTTTCATCATTTTGCCAGCATCAACAACCGATGAAATGATATGTACAATCCATTAGCTTTCCGAATACGTAAAGAAAATGGGGGGTCACCGTGCACCCTGATGAGTACAATCGGATTTAAAATTGGCAGTTTTTTGGCATAGTTGCACTGTATATCGCCATTGACGCGCGCACGAAATTTCAACTTTGACGGGCCCGTATGACGTCATATTGAGTCGAACTGACTTGAAACTTGGTAGAAATATTCCTTGGCATTTCAAACATCCGATTAAAGTGAAAAAATGGGAAATTTCTATTGCATATGAACTTTGCGTGCGTATATGCGCGTGCGCGCACGCGTCCGTCCAATTTTTAAATTTTTCAAAAAATGCTGCAAATGGTCTGAAACGTGTGCAAAAAAAATTGAGCTCGATTGGAGCATGTAAATATTTCAACGCGCGCGTTTTAGGGATAAATATGAATTTTGAGAAAATAAATAGAATGCGCTTGACTTTACTTGAAATATATTTGACGTAAATTTCATTGAAAAATTCCATTCCATTAATGAGATATGAATGAGAATGTGTATTCATATAATGACGTCATAGTGACCTCACGGTCGACTGATCACTATGATTTTATTAGATCTGTCGTGTTTGGGACATGATACATACATGGTATAATTTTGAAATTGATAGGAAGAGGACTTTCTGAGCTAACCTCTGCACAACTCTTGAGGAGAAAAAAGAAAAAGAAGAAGAAAAACTAGAGATTGTAATTTGTCATCACTGACAAATTAAGGTGATCCGATTTTTTTTTTTAAATCAATGATTCGAGTCCTGATCGAAATAGGCATGACCATGCAGGTTTCATCTGTGTTCAGAGACATTGACCGTGTGATGTTTGGATTCTCATTCAAAAAAGGGAGTCATATCTGCCGTCTTTGGTACCAAATCTATATACACTATAACGAAGATACAGCAACAAGTACATATGACCTTTGACCCACCTTTACACTCCCAAGATGGCATCTGAGGAAAAAGTGATTATTTTGTGAAATGATTCTTGTGACATCGTCTATACGTGTGCAGAATATGGGAAAGATAGGACATGTAAAAACCAAGATACAGGATGAAACATTTATGACCTTTGATCCTAATTTACATACCCAAGATGGTGTCTGATCAAGTAGTTGCTATTTTATGAAATAACGTACGTGGCACGAACTAAACATGTGCAAAATATGGGGTTGATAGCCATTGCTGTTGTTGATCTATTGCACAGAAAGTAGACTTAAGAAAGAAAAATAAAGAAAAAATGAAGTTATTTCATAGAAATTTGAAGAAGCATTAGAAAAAATCAGAAAAAGGATAAAGTTAGGAAGGGTGAGTAAGACTAACTAAAGAAAAAGAAGAAAAAAGGTGTTTAAAAAAATCAATAAACATATTTGCAGGGGCGAGCGTCGAACCAGGGACCTTAGGATTACGAGTCGGATGCGCTATGCGCTGACCTATTTCATCCTCCATAGGCCCTGTGTATTAAGGAAAATGACGCTGCATCGAAGCCAAGTGCCAATTTTAACCAAGTTTTTCGACGTGATGCCGACGTCGTATGAAAAAATGGAGGGCACATTCGCGATAGCCCAAAGTCTCAGCTACAACATACTACAATCTGGGAGATATTCACCGAAGCATAAGTGAGTTAGTGCTCGAAAAATATAGTCATGTCAATTTTCAATTCCAAAAAAAACTGCACTCCCATAGAGATAACACGTAAACTGGTCAAATTTGACAAGATTACTTTCAATCCATTTTTACGAGGTGATGCCGTCATCCAATCAAAATTTTGTTATTACACTTATGAAAGAGCATTTAATAAGCTACTAAAGACTGAAATCTGGGTGAAAATTGAAGGATTAGAGAGATACGCTCGGTCGAACTTGAAATTTGATGACGTCATTTTGAAAATTAACTTTTTTTATTTTATTAAGTAATTTGATATCTTTTAATCATTTTGCCAGCATTGCCAACCCATAAAATAACATGTACAACTCATCAGCTTTCAGAATATGTAAAGAAAATTGGGGGTCACCGTCCATCCTGACGAGTAAAATCGGATTTAAAATTGGCGGTTTTTTGGCATAGTTGCACTGTATATCGCCATTGACGCGCGCGCAGAATTTCAACTTTGACGGGCCCGTATGACGTCATATTGAATCGGATTGACTTGAAACTTGGCAGAAATATTCCTTGACATTTCAGGCATCCGATAAGTGTGAAAAAACGGGAAATTTCTATGACATATGAGCTGTGCGTGCGCATATGTCGCGCGCGTACGCGTCCGTCCAATTTTTTCAATTTTTCAAAAAATACTCCAAATGGTCTGAAACGTGTGCAAAAATATTTTGAGCTCGATTGGAGTATACAAATATTTCAACGCGCGCGTACGCGCACGTTTTAAGAGAAAATATGAATTCTGAGAATATAAGCAGAATGCGCATAACTTGAAAGATATGTGACGCAAATTTCATTGAAAAATTGCATTCCATTAATGAGATATGATTGAGAATGTGTTTTCATATAATGACGTCATAGTGACGTCACGGTCGACTGATCACAATGATACATTAGATTTGTCGTCTCTGGGACATGATACATACATGGTATGAGTTTGACATTGATAGGCAGAGGACTTTCAGAGTTAACCTCTGCACAACTTTTGCGGAGAAATAAAGAAATAAAGAAGAAAGAATCCGTACAGATACAGAAGGTGATCCGAGAGGATACTCGGATCACCTAACTAGAGATTGTAATTTGTCATTACTGACAAATTAAGGTGATCCGATTTTTTTTTATCAATGATTCGAGTCCTGATCGCAATACGCATGACCATACACGTTCCATCTGTGTTTAGAGACATTTTCCGTGTGATGTTTGGATTCTCATTAAGAAAAGGGAGTCATATCTGCCATCCTTGGTACTAAATTCTGTATACACTAGATAACGAAGATACAGCAACAAATACATATGACCTTTGACCCACCTTTACACTCCCAAGATGGCATCTGAGGAAAAAGTGGTTATTTTGTGAAATGATTCTTGCGACATTTTCTATACGTGTGCAAAATATGGGAAAGATAGGACAGGTATTTACCAAGATACAAGATGAAACAGTTATAACCTTTGACCCTGATTTACATACCCAAGATGTTGTCCGATCAAGTAGTTGTAATTTTATGAAATAATGTACGTGACATGAACTAAACATCTGCTAAGTATGGGGGTGATAGGGGCTGTTTTTCTTGAGTTATTGCAAAGAAAGTTGCAGAAGGAAAGAAATATCTCAATGCATCGAAGATAAGCTTTAATTTCAACCAAGTTTTTTAACATGATTCCGACATTGTATAAAGAAACGAAGGCACACATTCGATAGCGCACAGTCTCAGCTACAACATATGAAAATCTGGGAGAAATTCACCGAAGGGTAAGTGAGCTAGTGCTCGATAAAGACAATCATGTCAATTTTCATATATAAAAGAATTCCCTCCCATAGAGATAACACGTCATAACGAAGATACAGAAAGAAGTACATATGACCTTTGACCCCAATTTGCACAGACAAGATGGCATCTAAGCAAAAAGTGGTTATTTTGTGAAATGATCCCTGTAATATAGTCTTTGCGTGTGCAAAATATGGGAAAGATAGTACATGTATTCACCAAGACACAGGATGAAACATTTATGACCTTTGACCCTAATTTACATACCCAAGATAGTGTCCGATCAAGTAGTTGTTATTTTATGAAATAATTTACGTGGCATGAACTAAACATGTGCAAAATTTGGAAGTAATAGAGGCTGTTTTTCTTGAGTTATTACAAAGAAAGTTGCAGAAAGAAAGAAATATCTCAAGACATAGAAGATAAGCTTTAATTTTTGACGTGATCCCGACATCCTATGAAAAAGTGAAGGGCATATTTACGGTAGCGTAAAGTCTCAGCTACAACATATTAAAATCTGGGAGAAATTTACCGAAGGGTAAGTGAGCTAGTGCTCGATAAAAATAGTCATGTCAATTTTCATTTGCAGAAAAACTGCACTCCCATAGAGATAACACGTAAACTGGTCAAATTTGACAAGATTACTTTTAATCCATTTTTACGAGGTGATGCCGTCATCCAATCAAAATTTTGTAAGATTACGTTTGAAAGAACATTTAATAAGCTACAACATACTGAAATCTGGGTAAAGATTGGCGAAGGATTAGTGAGATACGCTCGAGTGAACTTGAAATTTGATGACGTCGTTTTGAAAATTTACTTTTTAACTTTATTAAGAAATTTTGATATCTTTTAATCATTTTGCCAGCATTGCCACCCCATGAAATGACATGTACAACTCATCAGCTTTCAGAATATGTAAAGAAAATGGGGGTCACCGTCCATCCTGACGAGTAAAATCGGGTTTAAAATTGGCGTTTTTTTTTGCATAGTTGCACTGTATATCGCCATTGACGCGCGCGCAGAATTTCGACTATGACGGGCCCGTATGACGTCATATTGAGTCGGATTGACTTGAAACTTGGTAGAATTATTCCTTGACATTTCGAACATCCGATCCGTGTGAAAATCCGGGAAATTTATATTGCGTATGAGCTGTGCGTGCGTATATGCGCGCGCGCGTACGCGTCCGTCCAATTTTTTCAATTTTTCAAAAAATGCTCTAAATGGTCTGAAACGTGTGCAAAAAGAATTTGAGCTCAATTGGAGCATACAAATATTTCAACGTGCGCGTACGCGCACGTTTTAAGGGTAAAGATGAATTTTGAGAATATAAGTATAATTCGCTTGACTTGAAATATATGTGATGTAAATATGATTGGAAATTTTTTTCCATTAATGAGATATGAATGAAAATGTGTTTTCATATAATGACGTCATAGTGACGTCACGGTCTATTGATCACAATGATTTCACTAGATCTGTCGTCTTTGTGACACCATACATATATGATATAAGTTAGACATTGATAGGCAATGCACTTTCTGAGCTAACCTCTGCACAACTTTTGAGGAGAAAGAAATAAAGACTAAAGAAAGAATCCGTACAGAAACAAAAGGTGATCCGAGAGGATACTCGGATCACCTAACTAGACTAGGTGATCCGATCTATTTGGAAATCAATGATTTAAGTCCTGATTCCAATAGGCATGACCATAAATGTTTCATCTGCGTTTAGGGGACATTGGCCGTGTGATATTTGGATTCTCATTTAGAAAAGGGAGTCAGACCTGCCATCTTTGGTACCGAATTTCGTATGGTCACTAACGAAGATACAGAATGAAGTATATTTGACCTTTGACCCCACTTTGCACACCCAAGATGGCATCTGAGCAAAAATTAGTTATTTTGTGAAATGATTCTTGTAACATGGTCTTTGCGTGTGCAAAATATGGGAAAGATAGGACGTGTATTCATTATGATACAGGATAAAACATTTATGACCTTTGACCCTAATTTACATATCCAAGATGGTGTCCGATCAAGTAGTTGTTATTTTATGAAATAATGTACGTGACACGAACTAAATATGCGGAAAATATGGGGGTGATATAGGCTGTTTTTCTTGAGTTATTGCAAAGAAAGTTGCAGAAAGAAAGAAATATCTCAATACATCGAAGATAAGCTTTAATTTCAACCAAGTTTTTTAACGTGATACCGACATTGTATGAAAAAAATGGAGGTTACATGACGATAGCCCAAAGTCTCAGCTACAACATATCAAAATTTGGAAGAAATTCACCGAAGGTTAAGTGAGCTAGTGCTCGATAAAGACAGTCATGTCAATTTTCATTTCCAGATAAACTCCACTCCAGTAGAGGTAACACGTAAACTGGTCAAATTTGACAAGGTTACATTTAATCCATTTTTTCGAGGTAATGACGTCACCCAATCAAAACTATGATCGGACAAGAAAGAAAGAGCAAGTAATAAGCTACAACATATTAAAATCTGGGAGAAATGCAAGGAAGGGTAAGTGAGCTAGTGCTCGATAAAGTCAATCGTGTCAATTTTCACATCTAGAAAAATTCCCTCCCATAGAGATAACACGTCATAGCGAAGATAAAGAAAGAAGTGCATATGACCTTTTACCCCACTTTGCGCAGACAATATGGCATTTGAGCAAAAAGTGATTATTTTGTAAAATGATCCTTGTAATATGGTCTTTACGTGTGCAAAATATGGGAAAGATAGGACATGTATTCACCAAGATACAGGATGAAACATGTATGACATTTGACCCTAATTCACATACCCAAGATGGCGTCTGATCAAGTAGTTAGTAGTTTATGAAATAATGTACGTGACATGAACTAAACATGTGCAAAATATGGGGGTGATAGGATATGTTTTTCTAGGGTTATTGCAAAGAAAGTTGCAGAAAGAAAGAAATATTTCAATACATCGAAGATAAGCTTTAATTTCAACCAAGTTTTTTGACGTGATTCAGACATGGTATAAAAAAACGAAGGGCACACTTACGATAGCACAAAGTCTCAGCTACAACAAATTAAAATCTGGGAGAATTTCACCGAAGCATAAGTGAGCTAGTGCTCGATAAAGATACTCATGTTAATTTTCATTTCCAGAAAAACTGCACTCCCATAGAGATAACACGTAAACTGGTCAAATTTGACAAGGTTACTTTCAATCCATTTTTACGAGGTGATGCTGTCATTTAATCAAAATTGGGTGATACATTTATGAAAGTCCATTCAATAAGCTATAAAATACTGAAATTCGGGTGAAAATTGGCAAACGATAAGTGAGATACGCTCGAGTAAACTTGAAATTTGATGATGTCATTTTGAAAATTTACTTTTTTTGTTTTATTAAGAAATTTGATATCTTTCAATCATTTTTCCAGTATCGCCAACCCATGAAATGACATGTACAACTCATCAGCTTTCAAAATATGTAAAGAAAATGGGGGTCACCGTCCATCCTGACGAGTAAAATCGGATTTAAAATTGGCGGTTTTTTGACATAGTTGCACTGTATATCGCCATTGACGCGCGCGCGGAATTTCAACTTTGATTGGCCCGTATGACGTCACATTGAGTCGGATCGACTTGAAACTTGGTAGAAATATTCCTTGACATTTCAGACATCCGATCAAAGTGAAAAAACGGGAAATTTCTATTGCATATGAGCTGTGCGTGCGTATATGCGCGCGCGTACGCGTCCGTCCGATTTTTTATAATTTTTCAAAAAATGCTCCAAATGGTCTGAAACGTGTGCACAAAAATTTTGAGCTTGATTGGAGCATAAAAATATTTCAACGCGCGCGTACGCGCACGTTTTAAGGGTAAATATGAATTTTGAGAATATGAGTATAATGAACTTGATTTGAACTATATGTGACACAAATTTCATTGAAAAATTCCATTCCATTAATGAGATATGAATGAAAATATGTTTTCATATAATGACGTCATAATGACGTCACGGTCGACTGATCACAATGATTTTACTAGATCTGTCGTCTTTATGACACGATACATATATGGTATAAGTTTCACATTGATAGGCAATGCACTTTTTGAGCTAACCTCTGCACAACTTTTGTCCAGAAATAAAGAAAGAAAGAAAGAATCCGTACAGATACAATAGGTGATCCGAGAGGATTCTCGGATCACATGATTTATTCAGCACAACACGATTGGTAATGATATGCACTTACTTGAAATTTATTCGTACGATTAGGTACTCATCTGTTCCCAACTCGTCTATTAGGTACATTGTCTTGTAGTTGCGTAAAACAATTGAAACTAGAACCGGAATTTGTCAACACTGACAAATTAGGTGATCCGATCTCTTCGAAAATCAATGATTTGAGTCCTGATCCCAATAGGCATGACCATACCGGTTTCATTTGTGTCGAGGAGACATTGGCCGTGTGATGTTTGGATTCTCATTTATAAAAGGAAGTCAGACTTGCCATCTTTGGTACCGAATTCCGTATCCACTAACGAAGATACAGAATGAAGTATATTTGACCTTTGACCCCACTTTGCACACCCAAGATGGCATTTGAGCAAAAAGTGGTTATTTAGTGAAGTGATTATTGTAACATGCCCTTTGCGTGTGCAAAATATGGGAAAGACAGGACATGTATTCACCAAGATACAGGATGAACAATTTGTGACCTTTGACCCTAATTTACCTACCCAAGATGGTGTCCGATCAAGTAGTTGTTATTTTATGAAATAATGTACGTGACATGAACTAAACATGTGCAAAATATGGGGGTGATAAAGGCTGTTTTTCTTGAGTTATTGCAAAGAAAGTTTCAGAAAAAAAATCATAAAATATCGAAGATAAGCTTTAATTTCAACCAAGTTTTTTTGACATGATGCCGACGTTGTATGAAGAAACAATTGCACATTACGATAGCCCAAACGCTCAGCTACAACATATAAAAATCTGGGAGAAATTCACTGAAGGGTAAGTGAGCTAGTTTTCGATAAAGACAACCATGTCAATTTTCACATCTAGAAAAATTCCCTCCCATAGAGATAACACGTCATAACGAAGATAGAGGAACAAATTACATATGACCTTTGACCCCACTTTGCACAGACAAGATGGCATCTGAGCAAAAAGTGGTTATTTTGTTAAATGATTCTTGTAACATGGTCTTTGCGTGTGCAAAATATGGGAAAGATAGGACAAGTATTCACCAAGATAGAGGATAAAACATTTATGACCTTTGACCCTAATTTACATACCCAAGATGGTGTCTGATCAAGTAGTTTTTATTTTATGAAATAATGTACGTGACATGAACTAAACATGTGCAAAATATTATGCTTATAGAGCTTGTTTTTCTTGAGTTATTGCAAAGAAAGTTGCAAAAAGAAAGGAATATCTCAATACATCGAAGATAAGCTTCAATTTCAACCAAGTTTTTGGACCTGATCCCGACATCGATAGCCCAAAGTCTCAGCTACAACATATTAAAATCTGGGAGAAATTCACCGAAGCATAAGGGAGCTAGTGCTCGATAAAGATAGTCATGTCAATTTTCATTTCCAGAAAAACTGCACTCCCATTGAGATAACACGTAAACTGGTCAAATTTGACAAGATTACTTTTAATCCATTTTTACGAGGTGATGCCGTCATCCAATCAAAATGTTGTTGTACATTAATGAAGGAGTATTTAATAAGCTACATCATACTGAAATCTGGGTGAAAAGTGGCGAAGGATTAGTGCGATACGTTCGAGTGAACTTGAAACTTGATGACGTCATTTTGAAAATTTACTTTTTTATTTTATTAAGAAATTTGATATCTTTTAATCATTTTTTCAGCATCGCCAACAGCTTTCTGAATATAAAAAGAAAATGGGGGGTCACCGTCCATCCTGAAGAGTAATATCGGATTTAAAATTGGCGGTTTTTTGGCATTGTTGCACTGTATATCGCCATTGACGCGCGCGCGGAATTTCAACTTTGACGGGCCCGTATGACGTCATATTGAGTCGGACTGACTTGAAACTTGGTAGAAATATTCCTTGACATTTCAGGCATCCGATAAACGTAAAAAACGGGAAATTTCAGTTGCATATGAGCTGTGCATGCGTATATGTGCGCGCGCGTACGCGTCCGTCCGATTTCTTCAATTTTTCAAAAACTGCTCCAAATGGTCTGAAACGTGTGCAAAAAAAATTTGAGCTCGATTTCCGCATACAAATATTTCAGTTTTAAGAGAAAATATGAATTTTGAGAATATGAGTAGAATGCGCATAACTTGAAATATATGTGACGTAAATTTCATTGAAAAATTCCATTCCATTGATGAGATATGATTGAGAATGTGTTTTCATATAATGACGTCATAGTGACGTCACGGTCGACTGATCGCTATGATTTTATGAGACCCGTCGTCTTTGGGACATGATACATATATGGTATAAGTTTGAAATTGATAGGAAGAACACTTTATGAGCTAATCGATACGCAAATTTTGTCCAGAAATAAAGAAAAAGAAGAAGAACCAACAAAGAATCCGTACAGATACAGAAGGTGATCCGAGAGGATACTCGGATCACCTAACCGAGAGGATACTCGGTTCACCTAATTCGTGACTGACGTAGACTTCATGCACTGTTCTAGACGATTCTGCTGCTTGGATGTCTTGCGTAGATAACTTGCCACAGATAGATAGCGCTGGTCTATCGTTCTATACGTTCTATACGTTCTATATACGTATTCTGAAATCAATCAATGATAACTGAATCTAAATGATACACATCACCTAGTGCAGATGCTATTAAAATATGGTATAACGTATCATAAGATACGGAACTGGCAGTATTACAAATATACTTGCTTCATAACTGAAAGTCTTGTGACAAGATACAGAATGACACTAATTTAGAGTGACTTCATCTAATTTATACGCTTATATGCCTTATGTTGCACTATACTACCAAACTTTTTCCATTAAACCCAGTCACTTTTGTATGACTAATTATGTGCTTCTACGAGCTGTAAAAATGAGACGTTTGGCTTCCCTAAAGAGGAGAAACAAGAGAGATAAGACTGGCACAGTGAAAAAGAGAAGGAGAGAAGACAGGCCAGAAAAGCAAGGAGGGAGGAGAGAGGGAGAGAGAGAGAGAGAGAGAGAGAGAGAGGGGGGGGGGGGAGTTGCCACAAACTCTCATTGTTTTGATTACTGAGAAATCATCTCCTCACTTTTGGGCAAACTTCTCTTTTTGCCTCCACTATCTTGCCTCTCACTTCAAGTTGCATTTAAAACAAAGATTAAACGGTATGACTAGTATGAGGGTAAGGAAGGATAACATTGTTTGAATAGGGAGCAGAACACATGCATGCAGTGTTGGCACTAGATAGAGAACTTTTTATGTCGGGCAAAATAAATATAATTAGCCCCCTCTTTTCCGAAAGCGGGAAGTGAAGTGCTCTTTCATTACGCTAGAAAAGTGTAACCATGTTGAATTTTCTTTATTATTTTCTTATATTGTCCACGCATGATGTCATAAACTCAAGTACTCTCCTTATCCAGTGATTCCAACACCAAAACTCTTAAAATACATAACTTTTGCATCGATTGTTTGATTTTCCTGTACTTATATTGCTGTTCTCACTCAATCCACATTTTCGTTTTTAGTTTTTTAATATGGTGGCCATTTTGCATGTAATTATATGCAAATATATGCAACTACTATATACAGGGATGCTTGAAAGTTACTACTGATACCATAATTGTTTTCCTTGACATCAAAAACGTAAGTTTAGACACTGGAATTTACTTTCCGCGGGTTATATGTTCAAATATATAGGCATAGGTAGGTTGCATGGCGGCCATTTTGAATTTATGGAAATTAGGCACTGATCCGCCAATCAAATTTTACGAAACTTTTAATATGTTATTTTAATAGCTCTTCCCAATTTAAATTCAAGTGGAATCGGTTCTGTTGCAATTAGCTGTGAGTTAACCCATTTTTTGGTCGTATTTTGACTTGACTTTCAGCATGTTTTTGGAAGTATCAAGCTTCACATTTTCACATCGAAACCAAGAAAAATACGAAATAGTAACAGGTATTTCACTATCAAATTCGTAGTGTTTTGGGTAGCCACACAGACTAGTAACTTGAGATTTTGCTCATTTTTAAATTAGTCATGTTTGAACTTGGCTAGCCGGCTACCTTTCATGAAATTTGTCATTTGAATTATCAGCTTTCTTTTTCCTTTCTTTTTGTGCTTTAGCCCTTTATCCTAATGTCACTGTTTTTTCCATTAGGGATAATTACCCTGATAGCAAGAATTTTTTTTTTTTTGTACAAAGTCGCAAATCAAAAGTCCCCTGAAAATATTGTTTATGACACTCTAATATTGACAATTATTTTACTATTCCCAGGAAAGTGAAATAAATTGGCCCCGTCCCACACCAATGATATATAAATATATATATATATATATATATATATATATATATATATAACCATATTGGCCCAGACTATTTGGAAATTGCATGGGGGGGGGGGAGCGCTCCTATTTGACCCCAAAGATCTCCGCCATCGAGGCAAAAATTGTGGCAAAAATCGGCTCGCACGTTGCTCATCACTTAATATCCATGCATTAATCATTATTTTTTCCCATTACATTAAACATGCTAATTGTTCTAATTCATGCATTATACTTGTTTTGCATCAGATTTTAAATTTCAGGTCCCTAAATAATGCTTCAAATGTTTTTTTTTTCTTTCAATATTTTTTGTAGTATTATCAAAGGAAACCCAAAACAGCATTGTGGATTGAGTGAAAGCAGCAACATTAGAAGAACACATCAGTGCAGGTTTGAGGAAAACCGGACAATCGGTGCTAAAGATATTAATTTTTAAAAATTTTTGTTATTGCAATGACAGGATTATGAGACAACTAGAGTTCATGACGTCATGTGTGGACAACAATATAAAGAAAATATAAAGAGAATTCCACAAAAAAAATCAGTTTTCATAAAAATTACACATTCCATCAACTTGATACCTACATACTTGTTAAGGGTAGTAATTATTGCCCCTGCTTTCTGGAAACTGTTAATGAAGTGCTCCTTCATTACGCTAGAAAAGTGAAACCATGTTGAATTTTCTTTATAATTTCTTATATTGTTGTCCACACATGATGTCATAAACTCAAGTAGTCTCGTTGTCCAGTGGTTCCAACACTAAAACTCTTGAAATTCAAATCTATTGCATCGATTGTTCGATTTTTCTCAAACTTTCACTGATGTGCTCTACTTTTGTTGATGTTTGCACTCAATCCACATTTCTCCGTGGGTTTTTCGTTTCCGTAAAAAATTACAGTTTCAAAATAAATATCTCATCTCTTCCATTGTTTGTTGAATGTCTTTTGTTTTTCCTAATAATAATGATAATGATAATTGGCAGTGCTTATATAGCGCATGTATTTCTTTTTTTTAATATTTTCTTTGGTTTGCAATGTTGCTTTTTATCTAGATTATGAACATAACCAAAACGGAGGTTATCTTGGAAACACCAGGGAATAGGGTCCCTAAATGTGTGCTAGATGTGAAAGAAAAAGTCATGGCATTTGAGCTAAAAAAATAACTTCTAAATAAGGACACCCTTTATCCCTCACAGGGAGATTCCACTTATGGGGGCGGGGGGGGGGGGTGATCCCCAGATTATGCAAATTACTTCCTGACCTTACACCACAGTGTATGTACCTTTACTATAGAACTTGATTACTGTGATAAAACTTGCATAAACATATGCGTGGATAGGAAATAATTAAAACTTACATGAATATTACACACAATAAGCGGGTGCAAACATACAGGAATGGGGGGGGGGGGGGTGGGTGACTGCTGATATTACTGTGATCCTCATATATATATATATATATATATGCATATATATAAGACAATGAGGGCAAGGAGAGAGCAAAGATATGAAGATGAAGCAGAAGATAAAGAAATGAAGAAGAGTAAAAAAAAAAAGAAATTAAAGGCGAAGGAAGGGGGGGGGGAGTTGGCCCTAAGAGAAAACGTAGAAATGACAATGAAGAAGAATATCAGCTTACAAAATTATTACAACAAAATTTCATGATGTGATGACTTTGATTATGTCGATTGTCGATGAGGGCAATTTTTGTTAGTGAGTTGTAGTGACAGATCGTTATTTTCTTCATGATACTGTCATTCAAATGTGACCTCTGCTATCTAGACTCTAGTCCTTATAAGTTACAAGGCCCTCAACTCATTGCATGCATCTGTAAAGAATCAATGATATTTTGATGGTGCTGGTGATATTGTTGACGATAACCGTATTATGATAGCATTATTGTAGTCATCAAATAATAATAACAGTAACTCGAAGAGCACTCGGGGAGCGCGGACCTCCGCCAAGCAGCTCATTTCCACCCATATTGTGATTTCCATCCTATAATAAGAACTGATTAGCGGTCATCTTGATAGTAATTGAAATCTACGAAAGAGTGATGGCGATGTCAAGTAATCTATTGTGGGGTTATTATGTATGTACACGTATTGTGTATGTGATCAGATATCCTGAAAATTTTATCAAAATCTGTTCAAAACTTTTTGAGTTATTTTGCAAACAGACAGACAGACAAGCACAGAAGAAAAAAAAAACGCCGGCGAAAACGAAACATCCTTGGCTGAGGTAATGCTGATCGTGACAGTAGTAGTAGTAGTAGTAAGAACAATTATAATAATGATAATGATAATGACGACAATAATAACTAGACTTAGAATTTGTCAACACTGACAAATTAGGTGATCCGATCTATACGGAAATCAATGATTTGAGTCCTGACCCCAATAGGCATGCCCATACTGGTTTAATTTGTGTTGAGGGGACATTGGCCTTGTGATGTTTGGATTCTCATTTAGAAAAGGGAGTCAGACTTGCCATCTTTGGTACCGAATTCAGCATACACTAACGAAGATACAGAATGAAGTATATTTGACCTTTGACCCCACTTTGCACAGCCAAGATGGCATCTGAGCAAAAAGTGGTTATTTTGTGAAATGATTCTTGTAACATGGTCTTTGCGTGTGCAAAATATGGGAAAGATAGGACATGTATTCACCAAGATACAGGATGAAACATTTATGACCTTTTACCCTAATTTACATACCCAAGATGGTTTCCAATAAAGTTGTTGTTATTTTACGAAATAATGTACGTAACATGTCCTAAACATGTGCAAAATATGGGGTTGATAGGGGCTGTTTTTCTTGAGTTATTGCAAAGAAAGTTGCAGAAAGGAAGAAATATCTCAATACATCGAAGATAAGCTTCAATTTCAACCAAGTTTTCTTTTTTAACGTGATCCCGACATTGTATGAAAAAACGAAGGGTAACACACAATAGTGCAATTAAAGTCTTAGCAACAACATATTAAAATCTGAGAAAAATTCACTGAAGGGTAAGTGAGCTAGTTCTCGATAAAGACAATCATGTCAATTTTCACATCTAGAAAAATTCCCTCCCATAGAGATAACACGTCATACCGTAGATATAGAAAGAAGTACATATGACCTTTGACCCCACTTTGCACAGACAAGATGGCATCTGAGCAAAAAGTGATTATTATGTGAAATGATTCTTGTAACATGGTCTTTGCGTGTGCAAAATATGGGAAAGATAAGACATGTATTCACCAAGATACAGAATGAAACATTTATGACCTTTGACCCTAATTTACATACCCAAGATGGTGTCTGATCAAGTAGTTGTTATTTTATGAAACAATGTTCGTGACATGAACTAAACATGTGCGAAGTATGGGGGTGATAGGGGCTGTGTTTCTTGAGTTATTGCAAAGAAAGTTGCAGAAAGAAAGAAATATCCCAATACATCGAAGATAAGCTTTAATTTCAACCAAATTTTTTGTCATGATCCCGACATCGAACGAAAAAACGAAGGGCACATCCACGATAGCCCCAAGTCTCAGCTATATCATATTAAAATCTAGAAGAAATTTACCGAAGCGTAAGTGAGCTAGTGCTCCATAAAGATAGTCATGTCAATTTTCATTTCCAGAAAAACTGCACTCCCATAGAGATAACACGTAAACTGGTCAAATTTGACAAGATTACTTTCAATCCATTTTACAAGGTGATGCCATCATCCAATTAAATTATTGTTATTACAACTTTGAAAGTACAGTTAATAAGCTACAACATACTGAAATCTGGGGGTAAATCGGCAAAGGATAAGGGAGATACGCTCCAGTGAACTTGAAATTTGATGACGTCATTTTGAAATTGTAGTTTTTTTTAATTTCATTGTGAAATTTGATACCTTTTAATCATTTTGCCAGCATCGGCAACCCATGAGATGACATGTACAACTCATGAGCTTTCAGAATACGTAAAGAAAATGGGGGGTCATCGTCCATCCTGACGAGTAAAATTAGATTTAAAATTGGCGGTTTTTTGGCATAGTTGAACTGTGTATCGCCATTGACGCGCGCGCGGAATTTCAACTTTGACGGGCCCTTATGACGTCATATTGAGTCGGATTGACTTGAAACTTGGTATAAATATTCCTTGACATTTCGGACATCCGATCCGATTGAAAAAACGGGAAATTTGTATGACATATATGCGCTGTGCGTGCGCATATGTGCGCGCACGTACGCGTCCGTCCAATTTTTTCTATTTTTAAAAAAATGCTCCAAATTGTCTGAAACGTGTGCAAAAAAATTTTGAGCTCGATTGGAGTATGCAAATATTTTAACGCGCGCGTACGCGCACGTTTTAAGGGTAGAGATGAATTTTGAGAATATGTGTAGAATGCGCATAACTTAAAATATATGTGACGTAAATTTCATTGAAAAATTGCATTCCATTAATGAGATATGAGTGAGAATGTGTTTTTATATAATGACGTCATAGTGACGTCACGGTCAACTGATCACAATGATGCATAAGATTTGTTGTCTTTAGGACATGATGCATACATGGTATAATTTTGAAATTGATAGGCAGAGGACTTTCTGAGCTAACCTCTGCACAACTTTTGGGGAGAAATAAAGAAATAAACAAAGAATATGTTCACGAACATGACTTCGATATCATGTTTATCACAGAAACGTGGCTTAAAGGACAAGTCCACCTTCATAAACATAAGGATTGAGAGAATGTAGCAATATTAGTAGAACACATCATTGAAAGTTTGAGGAAAATCGGACAATCCGTTCAAAAGTTATGAATTTTTGAAGTTTTTGTGCAGTAACCGCTGGATGAGAAGACTACTGCAGTGTATGAATAACTTAGATGTCACATGCGTACAACAATATAAGGAAACTATACAGAGATTTTCACAAAATTTCATCTTTTGAAAAAAGTACACATTCCCTTGACTCGTTACCGACATATGTTATGGGTAATATTATTCCCCCTGCCCTTAGAAAGAGGCAAGTCAAGTGTTCTTTTGTTATGCGAAAAAAGTGAAAATATGTTAAATTTTCTTTACATTTTCTTTATACTGTTGTACGCATATGACTCATAAGCTATAGTAGTCTCCTCATACAGCGGTTCCAACACAAAAATTTGAAAAATTCATAACTTTTGCATCGATTGTCCAATTTTCCTCAAACTTTCACTGATGTGTTCTTCTAATATTGCTGCATTCTCTCAATCCTTATGTTTACGAAGGTGAACTTGTCCTTTAACCCCCAGGATGATGTGATAATTGGGGAGTTGACTCCTAGAGGGTATTCTTTTATAAATTCACCACGAAATACAAGTACACGTGGGGGTGGAATTGGTGTATTGTACAAGTCTACTCTTAAGTTGATGATGAAAAATTCTGTTCTGTCTTTTTCCACTTTTTAGTGGGCACACATTACTGATTTGTCATGTTCGGTCAATTTTTTCATTGTGTAAAGACCACCACCCTCTTCAGTAAATAGACTCACATCTTCTAAGTTTCTGAACGAATTTGATGAATTTGTAAGTGAGATATCCTTGTATCCGGGGAAATTGGTGTTATTAGGAGACTTCAATATCCATTGGGAAGACATGTCTAAAAGCGATGTGCTCCATATGAATAATAGTACAGCATCTGCTGGGCTTATCCAACACGTCCAAGGTCCAACTCATAATCTGGGTCACACCTTAGATTTAGTTTTAACCCGAGATGATTTAGTAATATCAGATTGTAATACATTTGAAACATGTATCTCTGATCATCATATGATCCGTTTCTCACTGGCTAAACAGAAATCAGAGTTAATTTCTATTACTTCTTCATTACGCAATTATCGCAAAATTGATAAAGTTCAATTTGCTAATGCTTTGCAGGAATTAGTGTCGTCTCAACCCGCAGGATTAGATAGCGAGTCCTTGTTTGATTGGTATGTTTCTGGAGTTACTAAGGTACTCGATACCTATGCTCCATCTGAGACAAAATCTCGCCCTTTGAAATCACGTATGCCTTGGTTTAATGAGTCCACACTTGTAGCTCGCCAACTTCGTCGTAAAGCAGAACGAAAATGGCGGAAAACAAGATTTGATTCAGATCGTAAACTGTTCATTGCAGTAAATAAAAATGTACGTCGGGTTATTAATGTCTCTAAAGAGAAATTTTTGAAAGACAAGTTGAGTTCATGCACTGTCAAGGAGGTATATCGCATTATCCACTCACTTTTGAATAAGAAAGCAAGTTATCTCCCCTTGTATGATTCTGCATCCATATTAGCGAATCAATTTTCTTTGTTTTTTGTCGGAAAGATAAGAAAAATTAGAGATGAAGTAGATGCGTGCAACAGAATCACTGTAAACCAGTTTTGTGATACTGTAAACGTAAATATTCCTCTTTTTGAGAATTTTCAGTTGCTTACACAATCAGATTTATCCAGAATCATTATGTCATCTGCTACTAAATCTTGTCAACTTGATCCCATTCCAACATGGCTCCTGAAAGAGAACCTCAATCATGTATTACCATTTCTTACAAGCATAGTCAATCAATCTCTTTCCACAGGTGTTTTTCCCAAAGGAGCACACTCGGCAATAGTAAAACCACTTTTGAAGAAACCCAGCCTGGACCAAAACGAACTTAAGAATTATAGACCAGTGTCAAATTTAACATTTCTAGGTAAACTTATTGAGAAAGCAGTTTGTAAACAGTTAGTTCATCACATTGAGTCTAACAATCTTTTTGATTCTTTTCAATCTGCTTACAGGTCTCGGCACAGTACTGAGTCAGCTTTAGTAAAAGTGAAAAATGATATTATGTTTGCCATTGATTCAAACAAGGTTGTTTTTGCTGTTCTTTTAGATCTGTCAGCCGCATTTGACACGATTGATCATCAAATTTTTCTTTCCCGTTTATATAAACGAACAGGTGTTAGGTCAACAGTTTTGTCCTGGTTTCAGTCATACCTTTTTGGATGGTCTTCTCAAGTTGACATTGCCGGTAATTTGTCAAACCCCACTGTGTTAGAGTTTGGACTTCCCCAGGGATCAATAGTAGGACCTATAGGATACTCAATTTATACTCTTCCAGTTGGCGAGATAGCCCAACATTATGATGTTAATTACCATCTTTATGCTGATGATATACAGTTATATATTTCTTATGACCCGAAGACTCCAGGAGCTTCTTTTAATGCCATCACTAAACTTCAAATGTGTATTTTAGATATTAAAAAATGGATGGTAGCAAATAAGTTGAAACTGAATGATTCGAAGACTGAGTTTTTTGTAGCAGCTTCAGCCCACAATCTGCGCGGTCTTTCAAACATTCAGCTCAATGTTGGTTGCACACTAATTAGCCCCTCAGAAACAATAAGAAATCTTGGTGTTATTTTTGATCGTCGAATGTCAATGTTTCAACATATTTCTCAAATTTGTAGTACTGTTACGTTTTATTTAAGAAATATTGCTAGGATTAGGAGATTTATTGATCAATCTGCATGTCATAACGCAGTGCGTTCTTTAGTTCTATCCCGTATAGATTATTGTAACGGGCTTCTCTCTTCCATTCCTTCAACTCAACTGGATCGTGTGCAGCGACTTCAAAATTGGGCAGCCCGATTAGTGTTTCAGGTTTCTAGGGACTACCCATCTCAGCCACTTCTGAAGTCGTTGCACTGGCTTCCTTTGAAGCAACGGATAATTTTCAAATTAGTTTTGTTTGTTTATAAAATCCTTAACGATCAAGCTCCGAAATATTTAGACGCCTGTTTGACTTTATATACACCTACTAGAAATTTGAGGTCGTCTAGTGATCCGCTTCGTCTCACATACTCTGTTACTCGCACCTTAGCCGGTGATAGGACATTTACTGTGTCTGCTTCAAAGCACTGGAACAATTTACCACTTACCGTTAGACAGTCTCCATCAGTCAGTGTGTTCAAAAAAGCCTTGAAAACACATCTTTTCAGTAGCAACTAGTTCGTAGCTGTATATATAACATTTATCCAATTATACATACTGTCGTACATGTTTTGAATTGATTGTAAGCGCTTTGGGCCTTGTGGGAAAAGCGCACTATAAA
This sequence comes from Diadema antillarum, assembly GCF_040938485.1. Taxonomy (NCBI): domain Eukaryota; kingdom Metazoa; phylum Echinodermata; class Echinoidea; order Diadematoida; family Diadematidae; genus Diadema; species Diadema antillarum. The sequence goes on along the minus strand of NW_027271837.1, from coordinate 348,019 downwards.
TAATAATAATAATAATAATAATAATAATAATAATAAAGAAGAATAAAGAATCAGTACAGATACAGAAGGTGATCCGAGAGGATACTCGGATCACCTAACTAGACTTGGAATTTGTCAACACTGACAAATTAGGTGATCCGATCTTTTCGAAAATCAACGATTTGAGTCCTGATCCCGATAGGCATGACCGTAAAGGTTTCATCTGTGTTTATGGACATTGGCCGTGTGATGTTTTGATTCTCATTTAGAAAAAAGGGAGTCAGGTCTACCATCTTTGGTGCCATATTCCGTATACACTATAACGAAGATACAGAATGAAGTTTATTTGACCATTGACCCCACTTTGCACAGCCAAGATGGCATCTGAGAAAAAAAGTTGTTATTTTGTGAAATGATCCTGGTAACGTGGTCTTTGTGTGTGCAAAAATATTGGAAAGATAGGACATGTATTCACCAAGATACAGGATGATACATTTATGACCTTTGACCCTAATTTACCTACCCAAGATGGTGTTCGATCAAGTAGTTGTTACCTTATAAAATAATGTACGTGACATGAACTAAAACATGTGCAAAATATGGGGGGTACTAGGGAATGTCTTTCATGTGTTATTGTAAAGAAATGTGCAAAAAGAAAGAAATATGAAAATACATCGAAGCTAAGCTTTAATTTAAGCGAAGTTTTTCGACGTGATTTCGACGTTGTATGAAAAAACGGAGGACACATTTCTGATAGCGCAAAGTCTCAGCTACAACATATTAAAATCTGGGAGAAATTCACAGTAGGATAAGTGAGATAGTGCTCGATAAAGACAATCTTTTTAATATTCATTTCAAGAAAAGCTGCACTCCTATAGAGATAACTCGCAAGTGGGTCAAATTTGACAAGGTTACCTTCAATCTGTTTTTACGAGGTGAAGACTTCATCCAGCGAAATACTGATTATTAAAACTGATAGAGCATTAAATTAGCTACAGCATACTGATATCTGGGTGAAAATTGGCCAAGGATAAGTGAGATACGCTCGAGTAAACTTGAAATTTGATGACGTCATTTTGAAAATTTACTTTTTTTACTTTATTAAGAAATTAGATATCTTTTCATCATTTTTCCAGCATCGCCAACCCATGAAATGATATGTACAAACTCACCAGCTTTCAAAATATGTAAAGAAAATTGGGGGGGGGGGGGGGGGTCATCGTCCATCCTGGCGAGTAAAATCGGATTTAAAATTGGGGTTTTTTTTGGCATTGTTGCACTGTATATCGCCATTGACGCGCGCGCGGAATTTCAACTTTGACGGGCCCGTATGACGTCATATTGAGTCGGATTGACTTGAAACTTGGTAGAAATATTCCTTGACATTTCAGACATCCGATCAAAGTGTAAAAACGGGAAATTTCTATTGCATATGAGCTGTGCGTGCGTATATGCGCGCGCGTACGCGTCCGTCCAAACTTTTCAGTTTTTCAAAAAATGCTCTAAATGGTCTGAAACGTGTGCAAAAAAATTGAGCTCGATTGGAGCATACAAATATTTCAACGCGCGCGTTTAAAGGGTATAGATGAATTTTGAGAATATGTGTAGAATTCGCTTGACTTGACCTATATGTGACGTAAATTTCATTGAAGAATTCCGTTCCATTAATGAGATATGAATGAAAATGTGTTTTCATATAATGACGTCATAGTGACGTCACGGTCAACTGATCACAATGATTTTACTTGATCTGTCGTCTTTGGGACACGATACATATATGGTATAAAGTTTGAAATTGATATTAAGAGCACTTTCTGAGCTAATCGAAACACAACTTTTGTCCAGAAAGGAAGAAAGATGAAGAACAAAGAATCCGTACAGATACAGAAGGTGATCCGAAGGATACTCGGATCACCTAATCAGTACAGATACAGAAGGTGATCCGAGAGGATACTCGGATCACCTAAAAAGAAGAAGAAGAAGAAAGAATCCGTACAGAAACAGAAGGTGATCCGAGAGGATACTCGGATCACCTAATAACAACATAAATTGGAATTTGTCAACACTGACAAATTAGGTTATCCGATTTTTTTTTATCAATGATTCGAGTCCTGATCGCAATACAGGCATGACCATATAGGTTTCATCTGTGTTTAGAGACATTGGCCGTGTCCCGCTCTTCAGAAAATATGAAAAAGTCAAGTTCGGCTAGGTTGACCAATTTCACTTATTTTCAGTCCTCACGCGAAATCAGTGTGTGCGACTTTATGTTCGTTTTGAGGTGCACGGTCACATTTGACAATTGACCCCACTTTGCACAGCCAAGATGGCATCTGAGAAAAAAGTGGTTATTTTGTGATATGATCCTGGTAACGTGGTCTTTGTGTGTGCAAAATATTGGAAAGATAGGACATGTATTCACCAAGATACAGGATGATACACTTATGACCTTTGACCCTAATTTACCTACCCAAGATGGTGTTCGATCAAGTAGTTGTTACCTTATAAAATAATGTACGTGACATGAACTAAACATGTGCAAAATATGGGGGTACTAGGGAATGTCTTTCATGTGTTATTGTAAAGAAATGTGCAAAAAGAAAGAAATATGAAAATACATCGAAGCTAAGCTTTAATTTAAGCGAAGTTTTTCGACGTGATTTCGACGTCGAATGAAAAAAAGGAGGACACATTGCCAATAGCGCAGTCTCAGCCACAACATATTAAAATCTGGGAGAAATTCACCGTAGGATAAGTGAGATAGTGCTCGATAAAGACAGTCATGTTAATTTTCATTTCAAGAAAAACTGCACCTCCTATAGAGATAACTCGCAAATGGGTCAAATTTGACAAGGTTACCTTCAATCTGTTTTTACGAGGTGAAGACTTCATCCAGCGAAATATTTGATTATCAAAACTGATAGAGCGTTAAATTAGCTACAGCATACTGAAATCTGGGTGAAAATTGGCCAAGGATAAGTGAGATACGCTCGAGTAAACTTGAAATTTGATGACCGTCATTTGGGAAATTTACTTTTTTAGTTCATTAAGAAATTTGATATCTTTTGATCATTTTTCCAGCATCGCCAACCCATGGAATGACATGTACAACTCATCAGCTTTCAAAATATGTAAAGAAAATTGGGGGGTCATTGTCCATCCTGGCGAGTAAAATCGGATTTAAAATTGGCGGTTTTTTGGCATTGTTGCACTGTATATCGCCATTGACGCTGCGCGCGGAATTTCAACTTTGACGGGCCCGTATGACGTCATATTGAGTCGGATTGACTTGAAACTTGGTGGAAATATTCCATGACATTTCAGATATCCGATCAAAGTGAAAAAAAACGGGAAATTTCTATTGCATATGAGCTGTGCGTGCGTATATGTGCGGGCGCGTACGCGTCCGTCCGATTTTTTATAATTTTTCAAGAAATGCTCCAAATGGTCTTAAACGTGTGCAAAAAAAAATTTGAGCTCGATTTGAGCATACAAATCTTACGCGTCTTAAGAGTCAATGTGAATTTTGAGAACATGAGTAGAATGCGCTTGACTTGAAATGTATGTGACGTAAATTTCATTGAAAAATTCCATTCCATTAATGAGATATGAATGAGAATGTGTTTTCATATAATGACGTCATAGTGACGTCACGGTCGACTGATCATTATGATACATTAGATCTGTCGTCTTTGGGACATGATACATATATGGTATAAGTTTGAAATTGATAGGAAGAGCACTTTCTGAGCTAGTAGATACACAACTTTTGTCCAGAAATAAAGAAAGAAGAAGAAGAAGAAGAAGAAGAACAAAGTATCCGTACAGATACAGAAGGTGATCCGAAGGATACTCGGATCACCTTAATAACACCAGCCAGCTTCTTACTCAGTGCCTCTCCCTGCCTTGGTGTCAAGTTGAAGTTCGTGTAGATTTCATGTGTGTTTCGTGTGCTTTGTATTACTTCTGTAGGCATCGAACTTGCTTCGCCGTTGATTGGCTTTAGACAAAGTTCGGAGCCATGTAGAGCCGGGAAATGTGCAAACGTCTTGCCGGGAAATATGCAGATCTCTTAATTGCAACAACGGAAAATGTGTAAACGTGACGCCGGTAAATGTGCAAACGGTCAATTTTGCCGGGAAATGTGCAAACCATTCACTTCACCGAAATTTGTATGTAGACGAAAGATAAACTTTCTATCAAAACTACGCATGAACAATTACTATTTTTATGTACAGTTTAACCTCTCTAAGCGACCTCCTGTCTATAGCGGCCACCTGTGTGTAACGGGTACTTTTTTCAGTTCCCTATGGTGGCCGCTATCGATAGTTTGACTGCACAGTAAAACCTGTCTTTGCTACCACCTGTCTTTAGTGGCCACCTTCCGTATACGACCACTTAAACAATTCCCTCTTAGGGGAAAAGCATGTCCATAGTGACCACCTGTCTGTAACAGCCACTTTTTCGCCCCCCGTGGGATGGCCGTTATAGACAGGTTTGACTGTGTAGTAAAACCTGTCTTAGGGCTTCCACCTGTCTATAGCGGCCACCTGCCGTATGCGACCACTAGAAAAAATTTCCTCCGATTTCAAGAACCCCCCCGCATCCCTGAATTCGCCATCGCAAACTTGAAAACACATTCATTAATGTGCTAATTAATGTAGCGCTGTATTAGCTTTATCACTTCTGGTTCCATGGAAGATTTGTTTTTTTTCAAATGTTGAGGCCTTTGCCCCCCCACCCTTTCCTCCTCTCCCCCTGGCCTTTTGCCCCTCCGAGGAAAAAATAAAGACATTCTAAATACCCAATATAGGGATGCTACCTGCCACGTTTGGTGAAAGTCTATTATAAGATTTTAGATATGCTACTAAAAGTTTGACCCAGCTCCCCATGTCCCCCTCCCACGGTTCCCGTTCCCGTAAACTTGAAACTACAGTTATCAATGTCTTTATAAGCACCCCTCACTTAATACTAAAAAGAAAAGGAAGAGAGAATGTCAGGTAGTTATCAACCAGTCTCGGTGATTTCCTCTTGTATCACAAATTTACAGTATGTCCCTCCCCCTCCCCCCCAAAAAAAAATTCAACGGGTTTTCGCATTGATAACACCCAACATAATTAGACCGTGTAAATGCTACTTCAGGATCGTAAAATATAAATCTTAGCTCTATTTTGCAGAAAACCCCATTCATTTTGGTTAAGCGGTCACAGAGGAATGTGGATTATTGTAAAGCATGACATGAGTCTGATTCTTCCAGGTTTAGCACTTGGATGCTCTTGGAACTGAATATTAATGTGTGAACACAATAGACAGAACTTGGAGGTTGGAGGAAAGAGTTTCCTGACATGCTCTACAAAATTCCTCATTTCTCTTTGACCACTGAAGGAAATCAAATGGGGTTTTCTGTAAGATGTGGGCAAAGAGTCATAGTTTCATACCCTAAAATTGTATTTGGATGGATTGACTACTTTTAGTTCATCGTAGCCGAGGAAACCGTTGTATGTTTTTTTTGTTTGTTAGACATACGGTATGTAGTCTGACTTTGGAAGAGGTTGAAAGGCAGCGGTTGCACGTCCACATACACGCAACTTTATTTTTACCTCCATTCTCGCCTTCCAAATTTAAATCAAAATCCCTCGAAGTCACGCCGGTGAATTCGAGCCATGCTGTGCTTGGCAGCATGTTTGACCAACACTACAAATGTGTCGTGGTTGCTTGGAAGGGCAGGGAAAAGCCTTGATCAAGTCCTAAGCAACTTGTTTCCCCTCCTTTAGGCTGAATTGCGGTCGAAATGGGACTGTTTGAGGGGTGACAACATCATTGCTTTTCAGTCCAAATGATCGATGTTGGAAATATGGAATTGGGGCTACGTTTCCGTCTTGAGCTACCAAAGTAATGATTAAGGGAGCTTTGCGTCATGTATGAGAGACTTCTACGTTTCCGTCTTGAGCTACCAAATGATTAAGGGAGCTTTGCGTCATGTATGAGAGACTTGACTGGTTTGCATCTGCCCAATGGTCTACAGAATCACAATCCTCATTGGTTTCTTCAAACCCCGCAGCTCAAGCTGTGACTGTTTAAATCTCCGATCCCAAAAATGAATACTGTCATCTATTGGAAAACCAGAAAGATCACGTGGCTCAGATTGTAGTTTGAAGACTGAGCTCATAGAAATAACCATGAGCTTGATGGAAATGGTCTCAATGTTATTAGTGTCACCTCAGATAAGCCATTACGGACAAAGATGGCACGGCCGTATTGGTCGTTAGACTTCTCTACGATGAGACTCATTCCACGCATGCAAGGGCGAGTACGAGACGGCCCACGATGAGTCTCTGGGAAGCAAAGGACGTCACTGCGGTTCTGACAACAGATGTCAGTGAATAGATTGTGCTTGCCGCCAGTAAGACCTTCAGTTTCTGATGAGATGATATTCAGGGCCTGTCATGACAAGGACCCGTGTTTATGTCTCAGAAAGCCATCAACAGTTCAGGGCGATGTTGTGGTGTAGTGTGGTTGAAAGATTCGCAGGTTGGAAGTCTAACAGGAACCGTGTTAAACCCACAAATGTAGAAACGTTCACAAATTTAGAGATACATCAACTACAAATGTAGAAATTGGACAGCGCCCACAAATAGTGTCAAACAAGCGTTCAAAGAACCAGTCATGACTCAGTCAGTTTAAGATAACAACATTCAATGTGAATGATACAATGGCTTTTATTCTCCCAGCTGCCATACTGCAAACTGTCGGCCAAGGGCATTGCAAGATCTTATAACATTCCACAATACGCGTTACCATAGTTGCGTATACAAGTGAGGCGCATATTGACAATGTCATGCGCGTGAACTGCGCATGTGCTTAACACATTACATCCCTCCTTTCATATAAAAAGGAAAGAGGCGTACTGTACTTGAGGCGTTTCAGAAATATACATTGCTTGTAGCCTTTCTACCACGTTCATTTCTAACTTTGAAGTGGATATCAAAAAACTCAAAACCTTTGCCAAAATAAGATTATACATGTATGTAAATACGATCATATCAGTTATAAGCACTGAACATTTAGCATGCATGTACTGGAATAGCATTCGTGCAACAACTGCAAATCTTAACTATGTACAATGAAACTGTAACAACGCCTTTAACACTGGGTATGAGAAATCTGTATCACACAATGTGTTTACTTGAGCAGGAATATAATCAATCCTACCAAATGCCTACTGGAAATGTACAGAATTTCATTACAGCATGCACACAGCTATCTTCAATAATTACATATGACTTAACTTCACTCTTTTGAACTTCTTTCATTTTTTTTTTAAGATACTGTGTGAATGCATGTTTTAATTTGAAATTAACATGCAAGTTTAATCATTGATGTTTTCAAATGCTCTCGTGAGACATTTCAATATATGTGGCTTGAGAAACCATTTTGCGAGTTATACATTGTAAATATTGTGCAATCCATATTACTTGTTCTGATAAAGAATATATTCTATCAAATCCTGTCAATTGCTAAACCAATTCCTGTAAATTATACGTCTCATGGATGAACACCATAAGTGCAGAACTGTACAAACTCATCATATACAATGTCTAATCCGAATTATTATCACTGTTAAACCAGTGTATAAAATTAATGCTCAATTAGACGATCAGGCTTCTTGATCAAGCGTCCTGGTCTGGTGCGGTAAGCTTTGTTTGTTTGCTTGTCAATTTCACGTGTTGTCATGTTGCTTCGAGGAAGCAAAAGTCTGCTGTCTTCCTGATCATCTGGAAATTGATCTGCAAATCGAACGCGCTTCTGTTGCATTCCAAGACTACGCAGGTGTATTCTGTTGCGGCGTAGAACACCTCCGTTGGGGGTTTGCACAAAGTATGATCTGGGTTCCTGGCATTGTCCAACTACTGTTGCAGGATTCCATCTTCCAGATCCATGATCAAGCATTGTGACCTTCTGACCCACAGAGAGTGGTGGTAATTCTCGAACACCTTTGGAGTCAAAGTCTCGTTTCTGTTTCTCTTGTCGATTTTGAAGTTTCTTGCTGACATCATCATGGCATGATGAGTTGCTCATCTTTACGGGTAGGTCACTCCCGTATTGTGGAATGTTATAAGATCTTGCAATGCCCTTGGCCGACAGTTTGCAGTATGGCAGCTGGGAGAATAAAAGCCATTGTATCATTCACATTGAATGTTGTTATCTTAAACTGACTGAGTCATGACTGGTTCTTTGAACGCTTGTTTGACATGGTGGCAGCGGCTAAAGACGGAACCAAAGAAACGTAATTTTATCGTGAATTGGACAGATTTGTCTCATTAACTTCGCGTTAATTGCACGATAATTTACAGCCGTATCTACGGAGGACTAACGTTACGTGTTTCGATACGTACAGTGCCTACATGTGAGACGGACATGGATCGGGCGAGTCTACGAATAGATTCTAACTGTTACTTCGAGTTAGACCTAGCCTAGAGTCTAAACCAGAACTAGATGTCAATATCTACCAGAGATGATTGAGGACAGAACCGGATGTTCAAACTACCGTAGCTGATCAACGTCTGGATCAGAACCGAATGTTTGTGCTGACTCCTCGGAGGCGACCGGGAGTGATTTCTCTTGCTACACATCGCGCGTCGCAGAAACGACCGTCCACAGGCCTACTACAGTAGTGACAACGGTGACTGGGCGACCTAGGAGGATGTGATGACCTATCTACTCAATGCGATAAGTTAAATTGCAAGAATTAAGAGCCTGATAACAAACACGCAATCTGGAGTTACGTGAGTTATTGAACTGACCGATAAGCTACATTTAACGCTAAACCATTGCATTATAACTCACAGGTTGAATACCAAGTTCATCAGAAATACAAGCTGTAAGTCTGACTCTGAACTGAATAGGATCGTGCTAAACCTAGCTTAGAGTTTATTTTCGAATGAACGCTATGCTGTGAAATCCAGAGCAGTTCCAGGAACTAGCAGCAAAAAAATCTGGATAGTTTATCGGCGATGGTGGACTGAGTGATGAAACTGGGCTCGTGAAGAATTTCTAATTCTATGAACTTGAGTTTGATTTATTCATTTCATATGTGATTGCCATGTTTGATGCTATTGTGAATTGTCGATACATGTGATGCAAATCTGGTTTGTCTAGACTAAAGGATCCGAAACTATTAGATAGTCTAGAGCGTATAGCTATCTACTAAGGCTATGCTATGGTCCTATGCATAATTGTTGAAGAAATGTTCTAAATGCATAGATTTATTGTGGAATTTACGCGTATACGTAAATTGGTCTACAGCTATATGTGTAAACTGAAAAATGTTTACTGTACGTTCGATTTGCATGACAATTCAGGTATTTGCACGTGATCTGCAACATATGTAAGAAGTCAGTATTGCTATTGGAGTTATTATAGTATGACATTTCTATAGAGAGATAATTGTTACAGGATTTAATACACCATGGCAAGTGGGTCTATACCGTGTCCCAGAATGGACTGGTCCAACCCCGACCGTTCGCAAGCATTGCGAGAATTCAAACAGGTTGCTGGTTTATGGTTCGCAATTAGGAAAGTTCAAGAAGAAGAACAACACACTTACATTATCCTGCGGTCAGGAACAGAAGGTCTTCGCATGTTCAACACATGGAAACTGTCTGAAGAACAACTCAAGGATCCAAAGAATATTTGGGAGGCATTTTCTGCCCAAATAGAGCCCCAGGAGAATTTTCGGATCCACAGGTTAGAATTCCAGAGATACAGGCAGGGGGCAACAGAGACCGTAGATGACTTTATTCTCAGGTGCCGCACGAAAGCAGCAAAGTGCAACTTCAAGACTGATGCAACAATCGAGGAGAGGATTATTGAAGTCGTGATTGCGGGAATCAGACATCCCGAAGTACAAAAGGTACTACTCAGCAAAGACGAAACATTGAAGCTAGATGAAGCTGCAACGATTGCCAGGACACACGAGGCCAGTGACTCCCATATGAATCAACTGCACAGTCTGGATAGAGCCTCGGTGCAAGAAGTGCACACATCAAAGCCATGTAGGAATTGTGGATTGCGACATCCACCAAAGAAATGTCCTGCATTCAAATCAAAGTGTCACAAATGTGGTAAGACAGGACACTGGAAGAAGCAATGCAGATCTTCGCAGTCGAGACACAATAAACAAGACAGAGCACACACAAGTAGCTCTCAGAAAAGAGGTTCAAGGGGACGCAGTAGAAGCCGTAGCCCAGCCTCAACAAGGGATCTCCATCCTATTGCAAGCCAAGATGATCTTGAGAGAGGGTTTGAGGAAATGACATTTGAATCTATCACAGTTGGCGATGTGCAGGTTGACAGTGTTCCGGCGGAACGTGATGAGATTTTTGCCACTCTAAACATTCACTTGAAGGACACTCCAGGAAATCATACCCTGAAAGTGAAGGTGGACACAGGAGCACAGGGGAATGTGCTACCACTTCGTCATTTCAGGCAGGCTTTTCCTAAACTTCTTGATGATAAAGGATACCCTCTAGAACATGCTGTCGGACAGCAGCACGTCAAATTGTTTGCCTACAACGAGACAGTAATACCTCAATATGGTTGTGTCGATCTTCCCTGCAGGTACCAACTGCGAGTTGCACCAGAAAATTGACAACTTGATTCAATCCAAAGATGATCTGATGAAGCAATATCCAGATCGATTTGATGGCATTGGACGTTTCCCAGGTGAATACCATATCACTCTAGAAGAAAACGCTGAGCCTGTTGTTCATCCTCCAAAAAAGTTCCCCATCCACCTTCGAGAGGAACTGAAAGAAGAATTGGACAGGATGGAAAAGATCGAGGTCATAGAAAAGGTGACCAAGCCTACCGATTGGGTCTCATCACTTGCTTTTAGCCGAAAAAGCAATGGAAAGCTACGAGTGTGCCTTGACCCAAAGGACCTCAACAAGGTGTGTAAACGCACATATCACAAGACTCCAACACTTGAGGAGATTACCCACCAGTTACATGGAGCCGAGGTGTTTTCGAAGCTCGATGCCAGACATGGATATTGGAGCATCGCGCTTGACGAGGAATCAGGTTACCTGACGACATTCAATTCTCCTTTTGGCAGGTATAGGTTCAAGCGTCTGCCATTCGGAATCAAAGTGGCTCAAGACATATTCCAGGAGAAGATGGATCAAATCCTTGAGCAATGTCCAGGTACTATCGGCATCGCTGATGACATAGTTGTCTTTGGGAAGAATGAGGCAGAACATGACAAAGCCCTCCACAACCTCATGACTGTTGGACGGAAGTATGGACTTGTCTTCAACGCAGACAAATGTGATATAAAGATATCACAGGTGAAGTTCTTCGGTTGTCTCTATGACAAAGAAGGTGTACACCCAGATCCTGCAAAGATTGCAGACATCACCAACCTTCCTACACCTAGTTGCTTGAAAGAGTTACAGCAGTTCCTTGGGATGGTGCAGTACATGTCTCCCTTCATCCCAAATCTCGCAGAGAATGCTGAGAACCTACGAGCGTTGACTAGGAAGGACAGTGAATGGCAATGGACGCCATCACACCAGAAGTCGTTCGAGCACATGAAGTCTCTAGTGTCATCCATGTGTACTTTGACGTACTTTGACCCCTCGAAGCACACTACAATACAAGTAGATGCCTCCACCAGAGGACTTGGAGCCGCTTTACTCCAGGAGGGGAAACCAGTTGCTTTCGCAAGCAAAGCATTGACAGAGACCGAGAGTCGATACGCAAACATTGAGAGAGAAATGTTAGCAGTTGTGTTTGGCTGCACAAGGTTCCACACATACGTGTACGGATCACGATTCACAGTGGAATCTGATCACAAGCCATTGGAAAGTATCCATAGGAAGAATCTGGCCAACACTCCACCTAGACTGCAACGGATGCTTCTCCGTCTGCAACCGTACGACTTTGAGCTCGTGTACAAACCAGGACCACAAGTTGCCTTGGCAGATGGTTTGTCTAGGATCAATCCAGAGAAACAACCAACCATGGAATTCGACAAGACAATACATGCAATCTATGTGTCTCCCACTAAGCTAAGACAGCTACAAGAAGAGACAGAAAGATGCAGTGACCTCAGTACACTGAAGGAAGTCATCCACACAGGTTGGCCTGAAGATGTGAAGAAAGTCCCTAAAGAGGTGCGTCACTACTGGTCGTGTCGGGACTCCTTGACAGTCGAGGATGGTCTCATTATGAAGGGAGAAAGAATCTTCATACCAAAGCCTATGCAGCAGGAAGTTTTGCAGAAACTTCATGCAGGCCACCAAGGAACGACAAAGACACAGCTCAGAGCAAAGACATGTGTCTACTGGGATGGACTATCCAAGGACATTGAGAATATGGTGAGGTCTTGCAGAGCATGCAACGAGCTACAGAATGCTCAACAGAAGGAACCACTCCTTCAACACGATGTTCCCAGACATCCGTGGGAAACAGTTGGAACGGACTTTTTCCACTTTGACGGTGATGAGTATCTCATAGTGACAGAATATTGGTCGAAGTTTCCTATCGTCCGGAAGATCAGTGGTAGCTGCAATAGCTCGAAAATTGTTCAGATCACAAAGAACATTTTCAGTGAGCAAGGCATTCCTATGAGAATTGTCAGTGACAATGGACCCCAATTCTCCAGCAGAGAATACAAGCAGTTCACCGATGAGTGGAACATTGAACATGTGACATCAAGCCCGCACTATCCACAGAGCAATGGATTTGTGGAAAGAGCAATACAGACAGTCAAATCGACACTGGGGAAAGTGAAACTGTCTGGAGGTGATCCACATCTTGCCCTGTTGTGTTTGCGAACAACACCAATTGACAGTAGTTTGCCTTCACCAGCAGAACTACTACAGGGGAGGAAATTCGGAGTGACCTACCAGTAAAGATGAGCAACTCATCATGCCATGATGATGTCAGCAAGAAACTTCAAAATCGACAAGAGAAACAGAAACGAGACTTTGACTCCAAAGGTGTTCGCTGCCACCATGTCAAACAAGCGTTCAAAGAACCAGTCATGACTCAGTCAGTTTAAGATAACAACATTCAATGTGAATGATACAATGGCTTTTATTCTCCCAGCTGCCATACTGCAAACTGTCGGCCAAGGGCATTGCAAGATCTTATAACATTCCACAATACGCGTTACCATAGTTGCGTATACAAGTGAGGCGCATATTGACAATGTCATGCGCGTGAACTGCGCATGTGCTTAACACATTATTACAAATAGTAGAAACTGTAAATTGATTATTGCATGGCTTTTGTTTGGGGATTAACATACCAAGCGTAAGATATCCTGTGCACGATTGCGTGCGTAAGTGTGACATGTGTGTATTAGTGGGAATCGGGAGGTGTGATATTGTGCATGTGGGTGTATTTGTGTGTATGTATGTGTGTGTGTGTGTGAATTGGTATATGTGTGTGAATTTGTATCAAATAGTTTGAGTTCTTTTTGTAATTAAGAAATAGAAACTTAGGAATATTTATTTCTGCAATGTCGGATAGTAAAAGATATATGGAGAATAATGAAACTTTGTCCTCTCTTGATTCATTCCTATGTATTACTGTGTCCAAAACGCTAATGGCTCTACTCTCCCCCTCCCCAAATAAGGATGACAATAATAATACAGGTTTTCCCGGTCGATTTCATACTTGGTCGTTCAAGTTCCTATTCCGAGCATTCGATTTCACCCATTCCACTTTCACAGCACTGAATCAGCAATCAAATTCAAAATCCAGTCATTCGAATTTACTATCGGAGCATTCAAATTTAAAAGAGGAGCACGCATTTCAGCAGTGAGCTGTCAAATTCATGTCAAGCTGGCGACAGAATCTCGTCGGTCATTCAAATTCATGAATAGGCAACTGTAGCGCCGAAACTTTTAGGGTGGGGGAGGATCTTTCATTTAACAGATTTAACACGCAGCGGAAGAATTGTTTTTGGGCTTATTGTTATGTGTATGTGATATTATGTTAACATACACTAACACTCAAAATAACACATATCCCCACCTTTCGGTCTACTGGAAGGTTTCACATACATGCAACATCAAACAACATCAATATCACTCAATCACAACTACTGCACTCGATGCATATTAACACATTCACACATACGCACCAGATACTATCACTAACAGTAAAGGTGACTTCAATATAGTGAAGCTACAAACTATCAGTTTAAAGGAAATATATAGTATCTTTAATCGTTGATTATAAAACACATTATGTACAATATTTACAAAACTTTATGCCAACCGCATTTCCAAACACTACTTCACATTATCTATGTGTGTATCTACACACTATAAACTTAATCCTGATTCATATCTTATTCTATTTTGAGGGTTTCGTATTTTATTAGTGTTTCAGCCAATTAGGTCTGTTGTAAGAGGGCCATCCTCCTCGTTGTCAGATTGGCTGAAAGGGGATGAAGTTGAGAAACTTTTCTTAAAGAGTTGGAATCGCATCCTCTTCCTCCAAAAATGCAAATTTAGAAAGAGCTAGCTTATTAGTATTACCAATTATGGTCAATCAATCATAACTCATTATATTTCTGAAATATAGTTATCAATTATCACATCATCAATTCTTATGAGTTAATCCAGTTAGTATAATTTTATAACATGAAACGCATGCAAAAATAAATATGGCAAATGCACAATCTGTTCAGCAAAGCTTTTGAAATATACATTGTGAGCTTGATGTAGTATTACTGCCACAGATAGATAGCTCCAGTCTATCCGATTGTCCTGACAATACCACTTGATTTGGCTTATCAAAAAGTAATGTGACTTTCATTTTAAAGTCATGCAATTCCAGCATAAATCGTTGCATCACGCGCAGCATAACCAAGCTGAAAAAATGTACAGATGACCATGTACACATCTTGTGGTATTAGTATAACATACTAGTGATAGTACATTCCAAATAATCTATTAGAATTATTCACTCAATTTATCCATATGCAGAAAGATGTGGTAACTAAGTTGTGGTGGTTTACATCACCCAAATTCATCTAGAATCTTTTATATCCCTATGCAGAATAATCTAAAATGGCATACGAATAATAATTCTTCAATTCGGATATCATAATAAGGCTGATTCAATGTGATTTGCTTACCTGAAAGGAGATGAAGTTGAGAAACTTTTTTTAAAGAGTTGGAATCGCATCCTCTTCCTCCAAGAGGCAAATTCAGAAAGAGGAAGAGGGATGGCTTGGCTGATGCAAGATGGGGATGGCTGTACCATCTTGCTAGATGAATAGGGGTAATACTGTAACTTGAGGGGTTATTGGTTGTTCAGGTAACGCAAACCAAGAACTCAATTGATCTCATATTGACATATATTATTCTTTATACATTATCAATCATAACAAAATGTATTTCCTGATTTCTTCATCAGCAAAAATACTCAAATAGATTGTTCTTCCGAACTTTTGACAAAAATGGAATATTCCAACTTCAGAGCTTTGTTCTCTACCCTTTGTTTCTAGGTAACAGACAAAAAAGTTACTTGAGATGGAGAGAGAAAAGGGAAAGGGACAGAGAGGGAGAGAGAGAAGGGGAGTGGTGCAGTGACTCACCATCCCATGGTCCAGTCTGGCGTATATCATGTGTGCGTTGCCATGGGAACCGCACTGAGCACTCCAGTGTGCATGGTCCACTGTGGACTGACCATGGCATGAGTGGCCAAAATGGAATGTCCATTCACTGCACAGTAGCTGACTTTCACTTTGGAGTTGGCACATTAATGCACATAGCTATTGTATGCTTAAAGGTACAAACCATATCTTTAATGTTGCACCTAACAGGGGTTACACAACCATGTTCCAAATAACTGCATTCAATTTAAAAGAAATCCTGAATTTAGTTAGTTTGGGACCGAGTATGTGTGTCTTTTTCATTTAGCTTTGAATACATTGTGGTTTATGATGAAGATTACATTTAGTTTGCAGTTGTGGTCCACCTGTTCATTGGAAAATTTAAACTCGGACTTCACGGAAAGGAATATACAGGTACATGTTCCTCGGATAGGACATAAAATGGAGGTTCCGTGTGTAAGAGAGTCACAACTCTTGCACGTAAAAGATCCCACTTCATTTATTCATCGCAAATACATCCAACTGGATCTCATGGAAGACCAGCTATTGCGGCTGAATCACACTATCCAGCCATATTCTTAGTTGGAAAGTGAAACAAACAAACAAACAAACAAACAAACATTAGGCACTGTACTGTATACATGGCATAGGCCTACAAGACGAGCATAATGAGGAAGGTTAGTTGACACCTTCGGAAAAAAAAAACCAATTTCGACCACACTGAAACTGATAACATAAGCATTATATACGTTTTTTTTAATTGCTATCTTATTGGTTTACTTTTGCAGGACTATGTGAGATCACTTTGTGTCAGTTTGTCTTTAAATTGACGCATTGTCATGTGGTTAGTGTTAGGGCGTTGTCAGCAATTGGCGTTGTGTTGTTTGAATGCACTGCTTATTTTACCTTACAATTAAAAATTTATAGAGATGAAAAACAAGAATACATGAGCAGAGAACCATGTAAAACCTTTAAACAATCATAATTACATTATATGCAAGCCTTCATTGGTTGTGTATGCCCTTTCTCCTTTCTTAAAAAGTCTACTTCATTTTCTTCGTTAAATCATTGCACGAAGTAGGAACCTGATCGTCTGAAAATGAAACTGAACGCTCCAAACAAGCTCATCTGCACAAGTAGGAAATGGAATGCTCGCATTTGGAAATTGAACGTCCAAGCGTGAATTTGATTTCGTAAACGAAAACGAACTCCCATAAATGAAATTGATCTCTCGGATTCTGAATTTGAATGCCCCGAATATTTCTCGCGTGCGTGCGCTGTGTGAATTTGAATGCCCGGATATTCTCGCGTGCGTGCGCTCTGTGAATTTGAATGCATATTAATGAATTTGAATGACAAAAGTATGAAATTGACCGGGAAAACCTATTATAATTATCAAACAGTCCGAGGCAGATGAACATTTTCAGCATCTTCTTGAAAAATCTCTTACGGATTTTCACCAAACTTGGCAGATAGCATGTTCTCGGTAATATGATCTTTATTTGATAAAAACGAACCCCCCACACCGCCGAAAAAAGGGGGGGGGGGGGGGGGAGTTGAAGCCTCAGAGTTCCTAAACTCTGGGATTTTTTATCTTTTTCTGTCAAAATGAAAAGATAGGGACTAAGTGAGTGCTATGAAGACATTAATTACTGAAATTTCATGTTTGATTATGGCGGATCCAGTAGTGCCCTGATTGCGGGGGGGGGGGGGGGGGGGGTGGAATGGGAATTTTCCACATTCTCAGCATCTTCTTGAAAACTTACGACGGGTTTTTCCCCAAGCTTGGTAGATAGCATCTTTATGGTTATATGATCTTAATTTGTGAGTCCATAAACTCTGGAATTTTTTAATCTTCTTCTGTCGAACTGAAAATGATAGAGCCAAGTTAGTGCTATGAAGACATTATTGACTAAGATTGAATGTTTGATTATGGCGGATTCAGGGGGTGCCCGAATTTTTTTTTTTTTTTTTGGGGGGGGGGTAGGGGGGCGAGGAGGGGGAATTTTCAATAATTTCAGCAACTTCTTGAAAAATGTTTGACGGATTTTCCCCAACCTTGGCAGATAGCATATGACTTAATTTGTTAAAATGAGCCCCATCCCCCCCCCCTCCGCCGGAGGGGGGGGGGAGGGGTTGAAGCCTCAGAGTCCATAAACTCTTGAATTTTTTTCTTCTGTCGATCCGACAAAGATAGAGCTAAGTTAGGGCCTACGAAGACATTAATTGATCTAAATATTATGTGATTTTGGCGGATCTAGGGGTGCCCTGATTTTTTTTTGGGGGGGGGGGGGGTTAGAGCAAGGAGAGGGATTTTCCAAATTATCGGCATCTCCTCTTGAAAAATCTCTGACGGATTTTCACCGAACTTGGCGGATAGCATGTTTACTGTTGTATGATCTTTATTTGTTAAAAATGAGCCCCATGCTCCCCCACCACCGAAGGGGGGGGGGGGAGGAGTTGCAACCTGAGGGTCACTAAAGTCTGGATTTTTTTCCTGCTTCTGTCTAACCGAAAGAGATAGAGTTAACTTAGTGCTATGAAGAAATTTGTATAAGAAATTTTATATTTGCTTTTGGCGAATCCAGGGTGTGGCCCATGGGGGGGGGGGATGAGGGGGAGGGGGATGATTTTCCCAAATTTTTTAGCATCTTTTTAAAAATCTATGACGGATTTTCATCCGTTACAGAATCTCATTTGTTCGAAGGGGGCAACAAGTCCAATTTGTTCCTCTTTCTCAAAGCGGGGGCTAAGAGGATGGCTTCCCCTCACCCCGTACAGCCGTTTATAAGCAGACTTGAAATTTCATCAAAGTAGGCCTACCTTCTTAAATGTGTGGAATTATTGTTTTATCACTAATGATTGTACCAGAACATTTCTTTAAATATTCCATTTGTCATGTGAAGGGTTTTCAAGAAATACCTGAAATGCCATCCAAAAGACAGCAACCCCTCGTCTCGGCCCCTTTCAAGGACTGAGATGGGGGGGGGGGTGCTCCACCTCCTCCCACCTTATGGGTTGGGGCGGTGCTCATTTAAACAAATTAAGGTCACATCACCAGATAAATACGCTACGTGCCAAGTTTGGCGAATATCTACTGTAAGGGTTTCAAGCAGGAGCTGAATATGTGAAAATTCCGCCTGCCCCGCCCTTAAAACTACGTTCATAACTTAACTTACTATTGGCCTCTATTAGCTTAATCATTTTTGTAAAGAATATTCTTTTTATTATTTTCATTTTAAACCTGAAATGGGATTCTATTACCCTAGGGATGCTTCTTGAGTTTTCAAAATGAAGATGAAAATGTGAAAATTACGCCACCTTCCTATCCACCCCTCCTTGGGCATCCTCTCATCTGACATAGCCTACATTTTGCATAAATGTACTTACTATCTAATAAAGGACGGATTTATCTCTATCACTTCTGGTTAAAGAGGATTTTCTAAACAATCCCTTAGATTTGGGTCTTCGTCTCACCCTAACCACGCCCTCCTCCCCCTCTCCTCCCCCCTCCTCCCCCCCTCCGAGTTGTTGCCCCTTAGTGGAATTCTATTACTCTAGGGATGCTACCTCCCACGTGTGGTGAAAATCTGTTATTGATTTTTAGGAAGATGCTGAAAGTGTAAGAAATTCCGCCTCCTCCCCCACCTCCCCTCCTCCCCCTCCCCTCTCCCCCCGGCCCCTATCTGGGCCCCCCTGCATGATCCGTCATAATCAGACAAGAGGACATGAAATTTCAGTCACTATAGTCTTCATAGCACTAATTTAGTTCTATTTTTTTTTTTTGCGGTTCGATAGGAAGAAGATAAAACCCCCCCTACAGTTTAGGAACTCTGAGGCTTCAACTCCCATCCCCCCTCCGATGGGGATGGGGGGTTGGGCTCATTTGAAGAAATAAAGATTGTATTACCGTAAAGATGCTATCTGCCAAGTTTTGGTGAAAATCCGGTCGTGAGATTTATCAAGAAGACGCAGTAAATGTGGAAGCCCCCCCCCCCCCTCCTCCGATCAGGGCATCCTTGATATCCGCTATATATCAAGCATGACATTTCAGTCATACAATGTCTTTCATAGCACTAACCTCAGCTCGTATCTTCTTCGGTGCGACAATAAGATAAAAAAATATCATTTGAAGAAATAAAGATTGTATTACCGTAAAGATGATATCTGCCAAGTTTGGTGAAAATCTGTCGTGAAATTTATCAAGAAGACGCGGTAAATGTGGAAAATCCCCTCCTCTCCCTCATGATACGAGTATTACATAATAGAATTGAAATAATGGCAGTAGATAACTAAGTGAGTTGAATGAACCTGCGAAACCTGGTCGAGGCAGTCATTAACCGTGGGCCAATAATAAAAGAATACTCAGTACCTGGCCATTGATTTTAGTGGAGAATTTGACCCCGTTTACAGTGAGTGAAAGGGTTGGGCTCGGCCGAGCCTTCATTTCACTGTAAACCGCGCAAAAGGCTAAATGCGGTACCAAAATCGGCCGCGCATTTGCCAAGCTCTGGAGGTAGTCTCTGCCGCGGCCTTTTCTCACTGTAAACGCAAACTGGGCCAAATACGGTACCAAATTTAGTCTGGCTTCCAGACCCATCTGCCCGTACTATTTCGCTATTCAGGATATTAACGCCCTCAACGTAGAAAACTAGTATACAAGCTGTAGTTTAAGGTGGTTTTGTCCTGCAGAGGTCTTTGCCTTCGGCAAAGGCGATGACTTCGTCGCCGCGGAGTCCAGTTGGCAAAGGGTCTGGAAACCAGACTATACCACATTGCGACCGGCCGCCCCTCCCCAACAATAGTGTTTGTTTACAAACAGAGCGCCACTACGACAAAATATTGAAAGGTTTTGATTAAAAGCCCCGGGCAGAATTGCGGGGCTCGGCTCGGCCCAGCCCCGCACTGTCAATGGGGTCTTACTGTCGGATTAAATTCACTTTGTCTAAATAGATGTTTTAAAATACCAAAGATGGAACAGACTACTGAACATTCTCAGTGGTAAATACTGTCTCTAAGTCTCATTGAACGCTTCTATGGCCTTCTTCACAGGCCTATGTGGTAAATGGAAATACGGGCCCAGTCACAATGGGCAATAGATGATTAAACATCAGAATTATTTCACTTACTCTCTCAACTAGAGGGGCTTAAAAATGGTATCCTGGCTGAAGGTGATTTCATGTACAAATGCAGAAGAGTAAACAAGAATGTATTGTGTATGTATATATATTTTTTGTACAAAAGTATGTGGGCAAAACAAATTATTGTGTTAATGAGAATGATTTTATTTATTGAATTGATTGATGAAAAGGGTCTAATAATGTAAGGTTCAGGAAGGTTTTGAAGGTTGTAAAGATAAGGTTGGTGAGAAGGTTTGAATTTTTGTATAGTTAATGATACATTGGTTTTGTAGAATGTGTGTAGGATAACAAATATTATGATTAAGACAATGACTGGATTTTTTGAATTGTTTGATGTGGATTGATTGATAATGTGGTATGGTTTAGGAAGGTTTTGAAGGTTGTAAAGACGAGGCTATAGAGAAGGTTCGGATTTGTAGGTGATGATACATTCATCTTATGATTAATGTCATATGTTGAGAAGTTAGTTGGAGGAGATTGAATATCATCAGAGTTAGAATACTTAATTTTTATATATTTCATTTCATCCGATGAGTACAAAAGAATGATTTGCAGGATTTTGCATATTGTTCCCTCAAGACACGGAAATAAACCATCCATATCAGTTTGGCTGTATTCACAGTTATATTGATTACGTACATAGAGATACATCAATATGTTGAATGTTTGAACATTGATGCCAAGATATGTTTTATGATACTTGTTTCATGTTTTGCAATGTCGGCAAAATGATGCCTCTCTTATGCCTTGTATGTCATTAAAATGTTGTATATATATATATATAATATATATATATTT
Source organism: Diadema antillarum (assembly GCF_040938485.1). Taxonomy (NCBI): domain Eukaryota; kingdom Metazoa; phylum Echinodermata; class Echinoidea; order Diadematoida; family Diadematidae; genus Diadema; species Diadema antillarum. The sequence goes on along the minus strand of NW_027271837.1, from coordinate 326,464 downwards.
GTCGTGGTAAAAGCACGTAGACAAAACAAATATCCATGATATGGATAATGAATTATTGACATGGAGTGAAATAGTAAACATGGAGAGTAAAAATAGACAAAATAGGAAGCATACTAATACAAGTAATGCGAAATATGAAGTGTAAATTGTACTTTCATGAAAGAAATCACACACTACCGTTACCCGAGGGTTCGGCGATGTGTTTGACCAAGGAGGTTCGAGAGATGGAGTTACAACTGACTATTATTATTCAATCAGCTGTCAGTTTTCTATGGATGGACAAAAGAATTCCACATGTGCATTTGTATTTTGATGTTCGATGCTTGAAGTCGCCATCTTTCTGAGCAATCTGAAGATTCATTTTAACGCCATCATAATAATGGGTATATGCTGCTCGTTTATATATCGAATGCAATGAAATTTCACCTAATGATAAAGCATATAAAACAAAAGTCAATTCCGTTCGAAAATATGTGCAAAAGTGTAAATCTGAGCTGTATTTTGTGAAAGTGTTTGAAATTTTACCCTCAAAATGAAACTAATATTGTATCATCTTCAAGTATAGTTCTTTATAAATTGATATGTCAGATTAGCGTACAGACACGTACAGTCGAGTAATTTCGATATCTATTTCAGCAATATTTGAGCAATTTCTATTCGCGCACCCCCGTGCCTTTACCATTGTCTACCGCCCATCGTTTGTAAGTAGGGATAGCGAAAAGTATTTACCATCACAAAGACATATCTTCCTTGGAAAGTGGCTGGTGATTATGCAATGAGACACGAGTCAATTGTCTTCGCATCTGAGCGGCAGATCCAGTTTGACACATACTTCAAATATTTTTGAGTGGCGGCTTCGAGCATGGATCAAAGCGAGTGGGACTGTTGTGACTCCATTTCTCGAACTTGCCTTGGTTTGACAGACATGGGTGCTCAGCCAAGAATACGTTGCACGCGAAACACGGCCTAAATTTCATAATTTACAATTTCACGAGTCTCCATTTCACAGAATCAAGCTTACACAAAACTACAACTTTGTATCATGTCTTGAATAAACTCACTTCCCTGGAAGGAATTTTATTTTTTTCTCTTTCATCTCAGATGACAGGCACCCATAAATTTAGGACTGTTTACTGGAACTAAACTGAAAAAATGAGCAGCTTTCCTACACACGACCACGCTCAGTCGTTCCCGACGAATGCACACATTTTGCATAAATTTGCATAACTTGCCGTCAGTGGTATCTTAAACATGTGATATCTTGTGAAGAAGTGACAAAATAAAATTACACCAGAAAAAAAATCGAAACTTTTAATTTCGCTTATTTGCATATGTTAAGACTCGCGTGCATTGGCAATGGAATGAAATACATGTAAATGAATCTTGAGGCCCGGTCACACTGCCCAAAAGTCGCATAAACGCATGAATCACGCAAGAAATTTGGTTGTACGTGCTTGTCCGTCGAGAATTTTTTACGCGATAAAAATCACCGATGAATTGCGCGAGAACTAAGGAAAGAAAACGCAAAAATCACTTACAAACCACGCACTCTCAGGGGATAGGCACGCAAAGGCCCCAAACAGGGCGAATACGTGTGTTACGGTCTTAAAGTGTAACCCGGTCTTAAAGTGTAACTCCATGCCTAGGCTTCTGAAAATGTGTCAAAGCATGGAGCTACTAAGGTCAGAGGGATGCGGTCGAGCACACATTTCGTTGTGCCCATCTCCCATGGGAGAGAGGCTCAGTGCCAGTGGTGCTTGTAAAACTATAGATGTCTTGGCGCAGACTCCTTTACGACTAACAAGGGGTTGTGCCCGCAAACAATACATTTGTCATCATCAGGCGCGTTCATTTCAGTTCAATTTAATTTAATTCATTTGTTCTTCAACGTGATATAAATGAAATCTTTAACAAATATAAACTGCATAAAGGAAAAGGACCTTACTTATCAATTACATGTATTGAAGAACGTATGTAAGGGGTTCATTACAATACAATAGCTTGACGTGTACTCCTCAGAATTACCAAAATATATTGCATTATTATTAGAAATTATGGATTTTTTCTACACCTTCTTCATTATATAGAACCAAAAAGAATAGAGCTAGGCAAATGCTGATATGAAGACATAGTTATGAAGTTGGAAATTTCATGTCAGATTATGGCGGTATCCAGGCGTGTCCTGGTAGGGGGAGGCGGAATTTTCACATTTTCAGCATCTTCTTGAAAAATATAATTATGACAATAACATGTCAATTTCCACCAAATGTGTAGCATCCCTTGGGTAATGGAATCCCATTTTGTTTGAAGGGGCACCAAGTCCAAAGGCCTCAACATAAGGGACTGTTTGAACAAAATACATGCAAATCTTCTTCAGAACCATAACAGAGCTGATGCAATGCCATGTATTAGAAAGTGAATGTATGAATGTATCTTTTTTTGAAATTTGATATGGCGGGTGAGGGGAGGCTGAAGAAGGGGGAGGGGATAGATTAGGAGGCGTAATGTTCATATTTTGTAACATATCTTCTTGAAAAATCTCTGAAATTTGTACTTTTCAAGGCAGGTAGCATCCCCACAGTAATTCAACATGTAACATATTGTTACACAAACACTGTAACGGTTTTGCTGGTGTGTAAGTACTAGTAATCAATAACTCCCTTGTGGGCTTTGATTTTTACAATTTTTGCCTATAACACATTCCTGGTTCCTTTATGGTTTTCACTTTAAAATCCTACATGGTGGCCATTGATGCAACGTAAGAAAGTTATTTCATGATTTTTATTCAATTTTTTTTTTCCTGATCGGTGAGGTGTCAACTGCTTGTATGATAAAATTCACAATTTTATCAGGAAATGCAAACTTCATTCCTCATGCTTCCACTTTTCCTTTTATTTTATCTCTGCTTTCTTTCATGATGATTTCCTTATCTCTCATTATGCGCAAAGTTAGCCATAATTGGTGATGGATCAATAAGTAAGATTTCGAAAGTGATTCGATTAATTGTCTAATACAGAAACAGTAATAAATGAAATGAAAAGAATTGCCCATATAGGACCCTGAAAGCATCTGCAGCTTCGCGTTCGTGACGTGTATAATCATTGAAGGTAATAGGTGTTATGTTTGCTTCATGTAATGTGTGGTTTATTGCGCATGATTGTTCTCGAAAACATGCACCCCATAAAAATCCTGCATGCAGAAATGATCATGTCTATATATTGTGATTATTAAAAGTAGAAACATTTTACAACTCACTGTGAGAAGGAAAATTTGGTATATCAAAAACTATTGTAGAGGTTTGTACAAGTACTAGTATCATAATTGCTGCTTAAAGTCATACAAGACACTCGCACATGACTCATCAACAATACACTAACACTCACATACATCAAGGTATACATATAGATTAGATACAAGACCAAATTATGAAAAGATGACAATTTTCACTTCTTAAAGGGATCGTACAGTTTTGGTTGAGACCTAATTTCAGTTTTCTAACATTTTTTGGTGAGATAATGAGAAACCTCTTATGAAATATGAAAGAGCATGTAATTTCATGAGGAATTCAACGTTTATTTGATGAAAATTTGTTTTGAAATGGCTGAGATATCGAAAACAGAGCGATTCTAATAAGTGTGGGACCCACACTTTATCACGATCACTTTGTTTTACTTTGTTTTTGGATGTTTCAGTCATTCCAAACCCGATTTTCATCAAATAAACTTTGAATTCCTCTTAAAATGGTATGCTCTGTACTATTTCATAAGTGTTTTTCTTGGTATCTCGTAAAAAGTTAAAAGCCCAATTCTTATCTCCACCAATACTGTACTATCCCTTTAAATGAAGGTTTCCAGTATGATGGAGTTTTAATGTTTTAAACACATACCTGTCATTCCATCCCCATTTCATTGCCATTTACTCCCTCATCTCCCATCTGTCATTCACCTCTTTTTTTATAATGCCTCTTAAAAAATAAGCACACTTCATACATAATGACAAGAGTTTGGGAAGAAAATAATGATATTCATTTATGACAAGTTGAAATATAAGCATGCAGAATGAATGTTACTCGTTCTTTTTTAAAACCATGGCAAATATAAAAGTGAGTGGTGAGTGAGCAGACGACAGAAAGAACTGGCCCATAAACGTATCCAAAACCACAGGTGGGGTTCTATACACGAGACACATTTTCAGAAGCCTAGGCATGGAGTTACACTTGAAGACCGAGTTACACTTTAAGACCGTAACATACGTGGTTGTGCGCTACGACTGAGGTCCACGGAAAACCACGCATAATCTGCGCATTATCACTAATGAACTGAGTATGAATCGCGCATAATTCGCGCATGAACGCGATAGCGGCAACATTTTCACGAACGATCACTGATATTCCACGCATATTTTGCGCATTGTTCGCGTAAGAACTACGCAAACTACGCAAACATTACGTAAAACAGCGCAATACTGCGTAAACTCGTACGCGAAGCCGAGTTTTGAGCTGCTCAAAACCTGGAATCGCGTAAAGCACCGATCTGGCGCACATCGGCGGACAACTACGAAGGCTACACGTCAGACAAACTCATGATATGCGCAAATCGCGCATGTATCGCGTAAGGCTCGAATTTCTTACGTGATTCATGCGTTTACGTGACTTTTGGGCAGTGTGAAAGGGCCTTTAGGCTAAGATCAAGCTGAGAAACGCAAAGTTGAGCTTATGAAGTGTATTTCTTTGTGAAACACACTCTGGCCCGGTTTTAAAAAAAAATCAGTAATAGTGGAAGTGCATAAACGAAAACAAAATATTGGATTTTAAATATCAGTGTTTGTGCACGGTGATGATATACACGTCTGAAATCACTTTGCAGTTAACAGCGAAATCACAAACCAAAACTAAAATGGCTTTCATTTTTCCTACCAATGTAGTGCTCTGCTAGCTGTGGAGAGGGTTTTTCCACGCGCCAAGTAATTTGTTTTGGTTCGAATGGATCGGTGTGTTCCGAGGCAGAGCAACCCGGCGAATGGCGGCTGTGTTTTCATGTGGAATGCGAATTGTATGCTTCAAGCCAGAGCCATGGTGTCTTACAGAGTGCTAACTCCTCAATCTCGGCTTCGCTGGATGCTAGCGAGTCGGAAGGTGACCTGTCTTCCAGCTTTTTCCCATCCAATTTCGGCGAATGGGAGAAAAAGGAGGCCGCGAGAAAGCAAAGTGGATCAAGCGAGGCCGAATCACTAAGAGAGCCCGATGGCCAACTAAACGTTCGGATTACTACATACGACCCTTCTCTTCCCCATGCCGATGAAGATTTTCACCCGAATGTTGACAAGTCTGTTGTGCATTCGGATTCTTTTTTCATTAGTGATCTTTTACTTGAATCTGAAACGGAATATGAATATGACAGTTTGATATCGTTTTCCGAGGAATCTTCTGAACCAAGGCAACAGTTTCGTACGCCATCCCTGAAATGGTCAACTCTGGATTGGCAACCAGTAAGTGACAGCAAGATTTTCTTATTTTATTTTTCGTTATATGGTTTTGTTCGAAGTCAATGAAGTGTTCAAATGATCTTCCACGCATTTCAGCTAGGTATTTGTAACTATTCACGCCTGACGTTTTGAGGCTGAGGTGAAATAGGACAAATGGCAAAATACATGTATCAGTCTTGGTACTCTTATTATGTGTGTATGCTACTTCAAACCGCTGTTTGTACTTTTGAGTAATGCTGATATTTGAACCAAATAATATTGGTAGAATTCCGGAATTCTGTATAGTGATTCACAATTTATTGATAAATACAGTTAAGAGTATTTGCAAAACTTTGAAGTTTGGACTTTGTAACTTCACTTTGGTTCCAGTGTTCCGTATCATGTGGGGACGGTGGTCAGCAGCGCTCCGTCATGTGCATAGACGCCAGGTCAGGTCAAGTCACTTCCGGGTGCTTGGAGAGGACGAAGCCAGTTGGTGTCCAGCCTTGTCACATGGGACATTGCCCGAAAAGTAAGGAGCAAATTATAATCGAGATATCATTCAATGACCTCCGGTTGTCACCTCTGTTTACGCTTCTCCTTTTGGAGAATTCCCGCTGTTGGTACAAGCAATGGGCCGTATGCATAAGAGCTAGCAATTGCTTGCAAGCAATTGCTTCAAACACAAGCACAAGCTTGCCAAACTAAAGATCAAGCTCAAGCAATTGCTTAAAATATGCTTCTGCTTCTGCACAAGCAATTGCTTGCAATTTCAACAAAAGAAATGTCACGCCTTTGCGAATACAAGAACAAAGACGCGGTTGACAGGGTGTATTTTGAAAGGGCGTGTTTGTGCGGAAACATTTTTCATATAAGATGACACTCATTAATGCACAGACACAGACACAGATATACACACGTATACACGTACTGGCTGATTCCCATCACTTTCCCAACTGTTGCTTATAGTTGCCCGGATCTGCCAGGTCCGCACGTAGAGAGAGGTTTGCTTGCTCTCCATAGATATCAGACATCCTACCCGTTTGTCGTCACATTTTGCGTGCTAACCCCTGGACATTCCCCTTGTTGAAACGACAAAAGTTTCTTATACATGTTGGGAGGAATTTCTTGTATACTTATGTAATTTATACCACTCCTGTGCAACTTTGGCCTTTCTTTTATGTCTAACCCCCAAACCCCAAATTGTCTTGTCCAAATTGTATGTTGTACACAGGGGATAAATGTTGATCTGGTCTGTTAGCTTCTCTCTGTATACTGGTCGGGGATTAGGTATCACATAGACACCAATCATCATCAAATTTCCAGAAAAAATAGGAAGAGACTCAATATTCACGACAGCGAATATAGAATGCGGAAGAATGATAAAATTTACATGGATAACACCAATGCTGCTAACAGCATATTTATTCAACGACCTGCCTTCCCGTGGGTCTGAAACAGAGACTTAATCACAAACAACTTTCTTTTCTTACTACACAATGGAACACTTCACTCATCACTTAACTCTTCTACACCTTTGGAGACCATTAGGCCTACTTCATATGTACCATCTTACGCTATGGGAAGGGGAGGGATTTGGTTAGTAGGGAGGAATGAAGTTAATGGGTATGGCCACTTATCTCGACGTCTGCATGGTCGACTAGTGAAGGGGTCCTCGTCTGCGTTTCGATCTCGTTCGCGGACCGGGTCGTCTGTTGAACGGTCTGCTTTCACGGCTCCTTTAAACAGTTCGTCACCATCGCCGTCCACTTTGTGTCAGTCTGACAGGACGCTTCGACATCTCCGATGACACCAGTTGACTATTTGGAGTTCATTACACCCCAGATTGGTGTAAACCAAAGTTCTGTCTTGTCGTGATGTACCGTTTCTCGACTTGTCGTTGTTCACCAGTTAACTCATTAACTTTTGGCAGTCCAACATAGATCCTCGTCACATTCACAGCGTCGATAGAGTTTAGTTGATTAATATGGAGCGGAACATGATGTACAAGGAATGGGATCTCCTGACCCTATCTCTGTGGTCTCCAATTATTCTTGTCCCCTCTCTATCTTCCGGTCTCTCTAATGACCTGTTCTGCTCTCTCTTTCTCTCTCCTGTTTCCCCTCTAATAATCTCTGCTCAAACATGGTCTTTTATAACAAATTTACTATTGGCATCCTTTCCCTAAAAACTTTTCATTGGCTAAATCTTACTTGGGGATGTGGTGTTCACTGGAATTAATTTCCTCTTGGTCAGATGTTCCATTAGCTCCTCCCATTTGTTTCTATGAAACTCCATTTTCTATGATTCATCTCAATTTCTGATTAACTCGCCCACTGTCTTTTAGTTTCTTTATTTCCTTCTTCTCTGTAACCACTGGTCAAGACTTTATTGTTTCTTGGATAACAAAATGATAAACCAAATGAATGCTAATGTCCTTATGACACCCGACTTAATCGACGTCATCGTTGTTCTAGGTCGTTGTCCCTGAATATGTCTATAGAATTCCTGTCTGACCCACTCGAATAAAGTACAGTAAACAATAAATGCTAAAATAAGAGGGATAACTTCTGGCAGGAGGACGACCTTCCAGCTCAGAGGGTCATTCATGTTTGGGGATCAGAGGGCAAAAACACGTCATTCCCGTAATTTGGATTGGGGCTTTGGGGATGGAGAGTGCAAGGAACCAGGGAGGTGAGAGGAAACTGACCACTAGCTGGAGAAAGTAGCCAATGTCAAACTCATAAATTCCTGAGAAAAATAACTTTTTTTGGGAGAGGGGAATTGACCAAAAAAAAAAGGAAGTCTAGCTGGAAGCGAAATAAAGGGTTTCATAAACTACAAGAAGGGGAAAAGACTGATTCATATTGACGTCACAGGTTGACTTGGAAAACAACGTAATGCTTCTGTTTTCTTTAACTTTCTATCCTATTCTATTTTATTCTTTATTATATGTGCTAGTAGCAATCTGGGCCACATATGGATAATTATGAAATTGAGGCTTAAACGTGAACGTCCCAGTTCGCCAAAAGCACAGTCTCGTTTTACAAAACTTAAGCAATTGCTAGCAAGAACAAGCAAAATGTTGGGTTTTGCATACGTTTTTAACCGAATGCTTGGTCTTTAAGCAATTGCTTGCGGGCAGCAAGCAATTGCTTGTGTTTGCTAGAAAAAGCTTTTGCCCCCAAGCACTTGCTTGTTGTTACGTTTACGAATTCAAGCAAAAGGCTAGCACAAGCAATAGCTTGCTTTTATGCGTGCGGCCAATTGTCTCAAGACATTTGTTCTTCAAAGTCTATGATGGCAATTAAGATCTACAAATCCTTAAACTCAAGATGTTCATTTGCATGAGTGCAAGTAAATAAATGTGATTACATGCAATGAAGAGTGCTGGTCAAGTGAAGTCAGGAGACTTTTCCGTTCTTTGCGTGATATTCCTTTACAGATTTATCTGTAGATGGTAATGTCAATATTCTTGTGAGATACATGAAAGAGGGCTGAAAATCAATCTTGTATTAATCTTGTATTTACGACAGTCACACGCATATCGTTCAGACGATTACAGTTCGTTATTCCGAAGGTTCATTAATCCAAAAATGAAGTAAAGTTTATTATTCCGAAGGTTCGTTATAAGTCCAACTTCTTTTCAGATTGACGAACCTTTGGAATAACGAACCGTCGAAACAACGCCACAGATGTTCGGATTAACGAACTTATTGCATTTTCTGATGAACATGTAGGTCATCTACTTTTTTTTTCATCAACGAACCTTTGGAATAACGAACGTCACCTCTTTCAGACACACGAATACGAAAACGCCGCAAGTGAAATGTGCTATTATCAGAACAGTCTTAACCTTGTAGCATTGGACGCCTTTGATTGTGCGAAAAAAATTCTCTGATTTCTTGTTTGTATTCAATCACTTTTTAACGTCCTTGCCGTAATCGCCTTTGCAATTGAACTTTATTTGTGCCTCTAAAGGCTGAAAATATCAGCATAATTTCCTTGTCGTGGCCTGTGTCGAGCTTCAGTTATATCAGGGAGGTGTACGAAAAGGAGAGACAACTCCTGCTCTCCTTTGACGTCATGCGCGGCACCGCCGAGAAGTTATGCGCTTAACTACAGGTGGAAATCAGGTGCTTTGACCAAAGAGAGCATCAATAATCGGGATTAGCGCTCTCACATCTAGAAATTCTTGCCCCTACTACATTTCACTCTCTCTCTTTCAATGTGATGGCAACAATGGATTTGTGTACCTTGAATTGGAGCAGCGAATCAAAATGCAGTGACAATTTTAACAGCAAATAGTTTAAAAGCAAGCTGGTGCATGCTTTAGCGGAGTACTTTATTTGAAAGATCAAAATATCCCAGATTAAAGGATAAACTAACATGCGGAAATGTGCGCATTATAGAAAAATATTAGGTTTTTTAAGAGGGCCTAATTTTCATTTCATTTCGATTTGCGCATTACGAAGAAACTAGAAATATATTTTTATAATATTGAATTCTTTCCTAACTACTCTTAATCAATTCAAGTGTTTCATTTAAAATTTTACGGGGAAGTAAGGCTTGTAATTCAACGAAAGGTGAAATGTGTTCTTCGTCTCCGAACTTCGCCTTGCAACTAGAGCGGTGCAGAGCATGACTTCAAAGCGTATAGTGGAATGCTAGACATCCCATTGTAACGCTTTGAACCCAAACATGTGTTTGCATGAATTACGAAGAGTTGTCTCTCCTTTTCTAACACCTCTCTGGTTATATCAAGGAGGTTTTATACATGGATTTCCAACTGGCTGTAATTATTCAAACAGTTGTCAGATTTCTATTGATGTACAAAAGAATTCCACAGGTGCACTTGTGCCTTTGATGATCGATGTTCCAAGCCGCCGTCTTGCTGAGCAATCTGAAGATTCATTTTGAACGTTATCATAATGTTGGCCATATTTTGCTTATTTATTTATTAAATGAAATGAAATTTCAGTTAATAATAAAGCATGTAAAACAAAAGTCAATTCCGTTCAGAAATTTGCGCAAAAGTGTAAATCAAAGCCGTATTATGTGAAAATGTTTAAAACTGTACCATCCTGGAAAGCTGGTTTTATCACTTTTCGACTTTATTTTCCCAAATGAAACTAACATGTAATAATCTTCAAGTATAATTCTTTATTGATAGATATATCAGATTAGTGCCCGCGTATGCCCAGTTGAGTAATTTTCATTTTGATTTCAGCATTTTTTCCTCAATTTCTGTTCGCGCATCCTCGTGTCTGTACCACCTAGCTTTTATAAGAAGGGATAGCGAAAAGTAATGACCATCACAAAGACATATCTTCCTTTGAAAGTGGCTGGTGATTATGCAATGAGACACGAGTCAATCGTTTTCGTATCGGCGCGGCAGATCCTGTTTGGCACATGCTTCAAATATTTTTGAACATAGATCAAAGGGAATAATTCTGTTGTTACTCCATCTCTTCAACCTCCTTGGTTATATGAAGTCCAATGCCTTCACAACGCAATTTCCGGTTTATCACATGCTTCATTGTGCTCCTCCTTTAACGTGAACCTTAAGCCCCACTATGGTACGCTTTTCAAGCCAACCCGTAGGTACAAACATTTTTGATGTAGCCGCCGCTCAAAAATATTTGAAACATGTTACTCCATCTCTTCAACCTCCTAGGTTATATGAAGTCCGATGCCTTCACAACGCAATTTCCGGTTTATCACATGCTTCATTGAGCTCCTCCTTTAATGTGAGCCGTAAGCCCCACTATGGTACGCTTTTCCAGCCAACCAGTAGGTACAAACATTTTTGATGTTCCTGTCCTACAAGCAGAAGGCTGACTTACGTCACTTTATCCAATGCCTCTACATTTTCATGCGGCTTTGTCAGGCTCAAGTCTAGCCATAATTTCCTTAGCATGCCCACGTGTTTGTGTTTGGCGCTGAGGAGATTGAAGGAATTGATGTAGTTGAAGAACGCGATAACCAGAAGACATGGAAAGGAGGAAGTTCCAAAAAATATCTGACGCGGATCAACAGCTAGCTATTTTAATGTCTGTTTGAACTTACGAAAAAGTCAGATGTCGAAAACAATCGGGATATTTATCGTTATCAAAGAATAAATGTGATTCAAATTAATATCCCCATGCACTCTCCTTATCCCTCTCTCCCTCTCTTTATACTTCTGTTGTATCTCTTAAGCCTGCCGAGATGATCTGAGTTCCACCGTGTGCCATTTGGTAGTCGTAATGGGCAGCTGCCGCGAGGCTCATTTCCGGGACCGTTGCTGTACGGCCTGCGCGCCTTACAGGTGATGTCAGGAAGACACTGCAACTTAGCAACAGTCCTCAGTAGGGACCTTGGCTCGTGTAAACCAAATCGGAACGCATTGACGTGATTTAACAGCAGAATATAGACTGGAGCGATCTCACACGTGTCCATCTTGAGCTACTTAGGAACCATCTGAAAGTGTGCAAGACCAAGGTGTGTAACGGACCACACTTTAATACAATGACTGGGGTGTTGAAAGGCACCGTAACTGTCCAAATAGACGTACCGAAATGATACTTAACTTAAATCACACTTTAATGGAAATGCTTTTGTCAGTACTCGAAATAAAAGTGTGTCCGAAACAGAACACCATGCTCTCAATATCCACTCTGACTGGGGGTTTAATTATTATAGTGTGCAACAAAGCATAAACATATTTAAGCAGGTTGACTGTGCATTGTAATCTATTTTTCTACATTGTTTCAGAGGAAAGATGGACAGTTAACAGTAGTCCACTTCCTGGACTGTATTCATAGCAGTATGCCTACCACGGTCTGAGTGTATAGCGTCTGAATTACACAAAATTGCCGATCCTAAATACACATTTTCGGGGAGTGCCAGTTGGTGGAGTGTCGTGATCAGCGGTTTGGTGCGTTTATAGTGTGGAGTACATGCATGTATGCGTGCATTTGTGTGGAGAATGCGGACGATTAAAAGCGGCCAGTATCTGGACTAAAGTAACAATAGACGACGTTCTTGTCTTACCATTCAGCGACGTTACATGCGTGGCCGCAAGTGTCCGCTTCAGTACTGTATTAGGGAGTTTTCGCTACACGACGCGAAGACCGAGAATACGCGGAAGCAATCAGCTGCGACAGTCCCCGTACTCGGACTCCCGTCCCCATATCTAAGCAGTTTCGCTTTCCTGTACAGGACTGAGGCGTGGGGACAAGATCGCTGATTGGCTGGCTGACTGGCTGGCTCACTCCTGCCCAGCATCGGGACCGAACGCTATTTTGGCCGAGGACCGTACTCGTGTTCCTTGGGACGGGACGTTTCTCGGATTTGATCATGCGCAGAAGCAAATTTTGCACACGGCACGCTCAACTACCGGCAGCGTCGTGCTTGCGAAAACTCCCTATTACCAAGTTTGTGACGCAAAATTTGTTCTTGTTAGAGGTTTGCTGCTCCCCATCATTGGTGTTTATTCAAAGGCAGTTGAGTCTGAAAAGGCACTTCAGCCAAATAGGACCGAAATGAGGGAAACGGTTCTTTTGTCAGTGACGATCCATGATAACACAATCGTCATTGTTCAAACAACTGACTGTACTCATTAAGATGCACATAATCTGATGGCAGTGGTGATATCAGGTGGAAGTGGTGAAGGACCCATTTACAGTGCGAGGCTCGGCCGCGCCGAGCTGCGGCCGACTCCACCTTCATTTCAGTGTAAACGCACAAAAGGCCAAATGCGAGGCCAAAATTGGTCTCGCATTTGGCCACGCTCTGGAGGTGGTCTCGGCCGCGGCCGAGCCCGGCCTTTTCTCAGTGTAAACGCAAACTGGGCCAAATTTGCGGACAATTTTAGTCTGGCTTCCAAACCCTCTGCCTGTACTATTTCGCTGTTCAGATTATTAACCCCCTCAACGTCGAAAACTAGTATAGTTTGAGGTGGTTTTGTCCTGCAAAGGATTTTTTTTCCTTCGGCAAAGGCCTTTGCCCGAACGGCGACTTCGTCGCCACGGAACTCATTTGGCAAAGGGTCTGAAAACCAGACAATACCAAATTGCGTTTGTTTACAAGCAGAGCGCCACTACGACAAAATATTGAAATGTTTGAATCAAAAGCGTGGCCTGGCCCGGCAGTGTAAACGGACAAATTGCGTGGCCCGGCCTCGCGATTGAGGCTGGGCTCGGCCGTGGCTCGGCCGCGGCTCGGCCCAGCCCCGCACTGTAAACGGGTTCATAGTCCATGTGTGTGGTAGGTGCCCAAGGAGTTTCAAGAGTTGGAGTCCCAACAGGCAGTAGTTATTCAAACAGCTGTCTTTTTTCTATTGATGGACAAAAGAATTCCACAGGTTCATTTATGTCTTTGATGGTGGGGTTCAATGCCGCCGTCTTTTTGAGCAATAGCTCCTTGTAGAGCCCACTAATGTCAAAATCGCCCACTAATGTCAAAACAACTACTGATGTCATAACACGTCGACGACAAATGTCAAAACGACCACTTATGTCATAACACGTCGACGACAAATGTCATAACAACCGCTAATGTCATAACACGTCGACGACAAAAGTCAAAACAACCACTAATGCCATAACACGTCGACGACAAATGTCAAAATCGGATCAACCACTAATGTCATAACAAGTCAACGACAAATGTCATAACACGTCGACGACAAATGTCAAAATTTCCAAATTTACTGCAAATGTCATGACGCGTCAAAAGGGCGGATCCAGGAATTCCATAAAGGGGAGGCGCCTTTACAAAATCAAAGGCTGGCGCCACCCTTGCCCCCCCCCCATTTTCTTAATTTTATTTCTGTTGTGTTGACAAAATAGAGAGAGAGGGGGCACTAAAGGGGGATACGCCCCCTGTAAATCCGCGATTGCGTCAACCACAAATATCAATATTGGATTAACCACAAATGTCATAACACGTCGACCACAAATGTCATAACGCGTCACAGGGGCGGATCCAGGAATTTTGTAAAGGGGGGGAGGGCGCGCCTTTACAAAATCAAAGGCTGGCGCGACCCACCTTTTCTCATTTTTGCTTCTGTTGGTTTAACCTAATATAGTGAGGGTGTACCAGAGGGGGATGCGCCCCCTCTCGATCCATCATTGCGTCAACCACAAATGGAAAAACTCATTATTGCTTGAATTACAGGGGCGGATCCAGGAATTCCTTAAAGGGGAGGGGCGCCTTTACAAAATCAAAGGCTGGCTCGACCCTCCCCACCTCATTTTCTTCTTTTTATTTCTGTTGTGTTGACGAAATAAATAGAGGGGCACTAAAGGGGGATGCGCCCCCTCTCAATCCGCGATTGCGTCAACCGCAAATGTCAAAATCGGGGATTAACCACAAGTGTCATAACACGTCGACCACAAAGGTCATAACGCGTCACAGGGGTGTATCCAGCAATTTCGTGAAGGGGAGGCGCCTTTACAAAATCAAAGGCTCGCGCGACCCCCACCCCATTTTCTTCTTTTCATTTTCTCTCGTTTTAGCAGAATATAGATAGGGGGGCACCATGGGGGATGCGCCCCCTCTCGATCCATGATTGCGTCAACCACAAACGACCAAACTCAATGCTTGCATTACAGGGGCGTATCCAGGAATTCCGTGAAATGGAGGCGTCTTTACAAAATCAAAAGCTCGCGCGACACCACCCCATTTTCTTCTTTTCATTTTCTCTTGTTTTAACAAAATATAGAGAGGGGGCACCATGGGGGATGCGCCCCCTCTCGATCCATGATTGCGTCAACTACAAATGACCAAACTCAATTGATATATTGATATATCAATTGATATCAAATTGATATATTGATATATCAATTGATATCAAATTTGGTAGGCATTATGGCCTTGAGGCATAGATGTGGTACACATAATTTTTGTGTTTGTCGGACAAAGCGTTGCCATGGTAACCACAATTTTACCAAAACCTTAACTTAAACCAATAACTTCGACATCATTCAAGCAATTAAGGTCAAATTTAGTATGTATGATGATCAGGAGGTGTATTATGCAAGACACCAATGTGCTAATATAAGAAAAATGTGTTGCCATGGTAACCACTCATCTTTGTATCAAATTGAACCATTTAATCTGTGAAGGTGAAATTTGGTGTGTATGATGCTCTTTAAGTGTAGTTTTGCAAAATGTCCTTTGTATTTGTATCGGACAATGCGTTGCCATGGTAACCGCATGTTTTTTTATGAATCCTGTGGAGTGAACTTCTTCCACAGTTTTCAAGCAATTGAAACCAAATTTGGTAGGCATTATGGCCCTGAGGTATAGATGTGGAACACATAATTTTTGTGTTTGTCACACAAACGTTGCCATGGTAACCACAATTTTACCAAAACCTTGCAGATCGAATAACTTTTTCATCATTCAAGCAATTAAAGTGAAATTTAGTATGTTTCATGATCTAGAGGTGTAGTTTTGCAAGACACCAATGTGTTAGTATAAGGAAAATGTGTTGCCATGGTAACCACTCATTTTTGTATCAAAATAAACCATTCAAGCTATGAAGGTTAAATTTGGTGTGTATGATGGTCTTTAAGTGTAGTTATGCAAAATGTCACTTACGTGTTTTTATCAGACAATGCATTGCCATGGTAACCACACTTTTTACCCAAACCTTGTGGAACTCTGTGTCAACTCTGTAATTGTACAGTAAACTAAAATTATTCTGTTTCCAATTCGACAAGTGCACAACGTCATTGCCCTCATGACATCACATACTATAAAGCAACACTAGGGGCGGGGGTATTAATCACCTTCAGTGATAATTCTACTTATTTCTGTTGTGTTGACGAAATAAAGAGAGGGGGCACCATGGAGGATGCGTCCCCTCTCGATCCATGATTGCGTCAACCACAAATGTGACCCTGCACCTCAAAACAAACAAAAAGTCGCCAGACAGGAAATTTTAGTTAAGACCATATTCTGAAAGAGCAGACTTTAAGCTTTAAAATGATGTATAACTCAAATCAAATGGACTCTTCTAACCTATCTAAATATTGGAAAGAAAGCACAAACTCAGGAAAAGTGTGAACTGAGAAAAGAGGCTCTGAAGTACAGTGTCTATTCAAGCGCTTAATATTTACCAAACCGTGCTGGCTGTGCGATGAATGGGACAAAAAACAGGAAGTACATCACCAGAGTAACAACAATGAAGGGATTATCAGATTAAACTGAAATTAAGCAGGCCTCATTAACACATTCTGTCCATAAATAATGCCAACTTTCAAAGCAGTAGCAGTATCCTTTCAAAGTTATTAGAGTTGAAAGTGAAGAGTGTGGACGAGGTTTTTCAGAAATGAAAAAGGGATTCTAAAGACACACCTAATCACACTATTCTACCAAAAATGTTCGAGATAAACTGCTAAAAAAAACACACATTCCTGCCCGTTTTATGATACCAAATTTTAGCATAGTGTAAAAGAAGACCCGCTCTTTCAGAAAATATGAAAAAGTCAAGTTCGACTAGGTTGACCATTTCACTTATTTTCAGTCCTCACGCAAAATCAGTGTGTGCGACTTTATGTTCGTTTTGAGGTGCACGGTCACAAATGACCACACTCATTGCTTGCATTACAGGGGCGTATCTAGGAATTTCGTAAAGGGAGACGCCTTTACAAAATCAAAGGCTCGCGCGACACCACCCCATTTTTTTCTTTTCATTTTCTCTTGTTTTAACAAAATATAGAGAGGGGGCACCATGGGGGATGCGCCCCCTCTCGATCCATGATTGCGTCAACTACAAATGACCAAACTCATTGCTTGCATTACAGGGCGGGTCCAGGAATTCCGTGAAGGGGGAGGGGGTACCCTTTGCATAATAAGAGCCTGACGCATCCCCCATCTTTTTATCATTTATGTTGTTTTGAAGAAAAAAAAAGAGAGGGGGCATCAGAGGAGGATGCGCCCGTCTCGATCCGCGATTGCGTCAACCACAAAATGTCAAAACTCATTGCTTGCATTACAGGGGGCGGGTCCAGGAATTCCGTAAAGCGTTAAGGGGAGACGTCTTCTCAAAATGAAAGGTTGGCGCAATCCCCCTCCCCCCTTATTAGTTTCTTTTTATTTCTTTTGTTTAAACGACAGTAAAAGGGCAGTCTTTAATTTTGTAAAGGAGCCTCCACTTTACGGAATTACTGGTTCCGCCCCCTGTAATGCAAACAATGGGTTTTGCCATTAACTTGTGGTTGACGCAGTCGCGGATCTAGAGGGGGACGCGGTAACCCCTCCCCGTCTCTATTTTCTTTAACACAAAAGAAATTAAATGAAAAAAAAAAAGGGCGAGGCGGTTTTTCGCAAGCCTTTGATTTTATAAACGCGTCTCTCCTTTACGGAATTTGGACCCGCCCCTCTAATGCAAGCAATGAGTTTTGACATTTGTGTTTAACCCAATCGCGGATCGAAGAGGGGGGCGCATACCTCTATGGTACCTCCTTTATTTTTTGTTAAACAAAAGAAATAAAAAGAAAAAATAGGGGGGGGTGCGGCAGATTTTAATTTTGTAAAGGCGCTTCCCCTTTACGGAATTCCTGAATCCGCCCCTGTAAGGCAAGCAATTAGTTTTGATATTATGGTTAACGCAATCGCGGATCGAGAAGGAGGCGCATCCCCCTCTGGTGCCACCTCTCTCTTTTAAAAAACAATAACAATAAAATATGGGGGGGGGGGGGGTGCGGCAGCCCTTATAATTATTTTGTAAAGGCGCCTCCCGTTTACTGAATTCCTTAATGCAAGCAATGAGTTTTGACATTTGTGGTTGACGCAATCATGGATGGTAAGGGACTGCTACATCTCTGGTGCCCCCTTTTCTTTTGTTACAACAACAGAAATAAATAAAAATGGGGGGGTGTGGAAGCCTTTGATTTTGTAAAGGCGCCTCCCTTTTACGGAATTCCTGGATCCACCCATGTAATGCAAACGATGGGTTTTGACATTAATTTGTGGTTGGCGCAATCTCAGATCGGGGGGAGGGGGGGGGGGGACGGCAGCTTTGATTTTGTAGGGCGCCTCCCCTTTACGGAATTCCTGTATCCGCCCCTATAATGCAAGCAATGAGTTTTGACATTTTTTGGTTAGACACAATCGCGGATCGAGAAGGGGGCGCATCCCCCCTGGTGCTCCCTCTCTTTCTTTTAGTTAAAACAATAGAATTAAAAAAAAAATGGGGGGTGGGGGTGCGGCAGTTTCTAGTTTTGGAAAGACGCCTCCCCTTTACGAAACTCCTGGATTCGCCCTTGTAACGCGTTATGCCGCACCCCTATTTTTTCCCATTTCATTTCTGTTGTTTTAACAACAACAACTAAAATAGAGAGGGAGTACCAAGAGGGGGATGTGCCCCCTCTCGATCCGCGATCGCGTCATCCACAAATGTCAAAACTCATTGCTTGCATTACGGGGGCGGGTCCAAGAATTCCGTAAAGCGCAAAGGGGAGGCGTCTTTTCAAAATGAAAGGCTTGCGCAATCCCCCTCCCCTTATTTATATCTTTTCATTTCTTTTGTTAAAACGTTAAAAAAAAAGAAAGAAAAGAATGGGGGTGCGGCAATCTTTAATTTTGTAAAGGGGCCTCAGAATGCAAACAATGAGATTTGCCATAAAGTTGTGGTTGACGCAGTCACGGATCGGGGGGGGGGGCGGTACACCCCCTCCCCGTCTCTATTTTTGTTAACACAAAAGAAATTAAATTAAAAGAAAAGGAGAGGTGGTTTGCGCAAGCATTTAATTTTTTTAAAGGCGTCTCCCCTTTACGGAATTCCTGTCCCCGCCCCTATAATGCAATTGCGGATCGAGAGGGGGGCGCATTCCCCCTCTGGTGCCTTCTTTCATTTCTTTTTCAGCAATAGAAATAAAAAGAAAAAACAGGGGGTGCGGTAGTTTTAATTTTGTAAAGGCGGCTCCCCTTTACGAAACTCCTGGATCCGCCCCTGTGACGCGTTATGACATTTGCAGTACGTTTGGAAATTTCGACATTTTTGTGGTCGACGTCTTATGACATTTGTGGTTAATCCACTTTTGACATTTGCGGTTGACGCAATCGCGGATAGAGAGGGGGCGCATCCCCCTCTGGTGCCCCCCTCGCTATGTTTTGTTAATGCAACAGAAATTAAAATAAGAAAATGGGGGGGGGGGTGGGTCTCGCCAGCCTTTTATTTTGTAAAGGCGACTCCCCTTTACGGAATTCTGGATCCGCCCCTGTAATGCAAGCAATAAGTTTTGATATTTGTGGTTGACGCAATTATGGAACGAGAGGGGGTGCTTCCCCCGCTGGTGCCTCCTCACTATATTATGTTAAAACAACAAATAAAAATAAGAAAATGGGGGGGGGGGGGTCGCGCCAGCCTTTGATTTTTTAAAGGCACTCATCCCCTTTACGGAATTGCTGGATCCACCCCTGTGACGCGTTATGACATTTGCAGTTAGTTTGAAAATTTTGACATATGTGCTAGACGTATTTTGTCATTTATGGTTAATCTCCGATGTTGACATTTGTGGTTGACGCAATCGCGGATTGAGAGGGGGCGCATCCCTCTTTAGTGCCCTCTCTCTTTATTTCATCAAGACAACAGAAATAGAAAGAAGAAAATGGGGGAGGGTAGAGGGTCGCGCCAGCCTTTGACTTTGTAAAGACGCCTCCCTTTACGAAATTCCTGGATCCGCCCCTGTAATGCAAGCAATGAGTTTGGTCATTTGTGGTTGACGCGATGATGGATCGAGAGGGGGCGCATCCCCCTCTGTGCCCCCTTTCTTTTCTTTTCTTTTTTCGGTTCTAAACAGCATAGATAAAAAGAAAAAAATGGGGGGGGGGTGCGGTAGCCTTTAATTTTGTAAAGCCGCCTCCCCTTTACAGAATTCCTGGATCCGCCCAGTAATGCAAAGCAATGAGTTTTGATATTTGTGGTTGACGCAATGATGGATCGAGGGGGGAGGGGGCTTCCCCCTCTGGTGCCCCCTCACTAGATTATGTTAAAACAACAGAAATAAGAATAAGAAAATGGGGGGGGGGGGGGCGGGGTCACGCCAACCTTTGATTTTTTTAAAGGCGCCCCTCCCTTTTAGGGCGGACGTCAAATTGGGCGCGGACAAGCCAGGAAGGGTTGCGGAAGCAAATTCTGTCATTCGGCATCCTGTCCGCGTCAGACGCGGAATAAGTGTGTGAATCGGCTTGTCCTGGGACATTCCTAGGAATGTCCGCGACTGTCCGCGGACTGACTGCGGACATTCCTAGGAATCACTCGGAAGAGCGCGAAATGCCTCGGAATATGCTAATTCGTAGCCGGGCAGCGCGGAAACATCTAGGATTACACCAGGAATGAACGCGGGACAAATCAGGATGCCTTCCGGACAACATAACGTTAGGCATGCGGACAAACTGCGGATAATACCAGGAAAATGGAAAGGTATAAATTTGGCGCTTGACTTTACTTTTCCTCATTTGACTGCTAGCTGTCATTGATGCTCCTTGTTGTGATTTCAACAGTAGCTGCTGATATTATATTGATATTATTGGTCAATATTATTTTACAAATGTGACCACCAAAAGTCGAAGAATGGGATTGTCTGCATGTCGGCTGACGACTCATATTTTTCTTTTTTTTAATTTGTCTCATCGGGAGAAACAATCTTTTCTCTCCCTACAGTCACATGGATGATATTCGCAAAACTTTATTGAATAAGTGTGTATATATATATATATATAGGAAGAGTTTGTTTGCAAAAACCGATAAGTCCATATTTGCCAAATGGAGATATTTGCGATTAAAGGGTCAAGAAAATATGAAGAGAATAATAAGAAAATTCTTGCTTCTTTTGACCATAACTTCAAAAATGTACCTTTATATATCGTGACCAATATATCATTTAAAGGTATTATTTTGTACTTTATGACAGAAACCACACTTCAAAATCTTCAAAAATGGACTTATCGGTTTTTGCAAACAAACTCTTCATATATATAAACAGTGGCGTATCTAGGGGGGGGGGGGGGCAAGGGGGGCACGTGCCCCGGGCGCCACTCCTTGGGGGCGCAAAAAACGACTGCAATTTCTTTCGTTCTGAAGCGATAGCCAATTGGATCAAAAGAAGGCGCCAACGGTTTCGAACATACGGGGGGGGGGGGCAAAAAAACAACAACAAATCAAACAAGATAATAACAAAACTTAATGATGACGTGGAAATATACAAACTTCGGCTCACTCGCTCGTACTAATTTAGAGTATTTTTTTCAAGTCTTCAGTTTGTTGGTATAAATTGTCATCTATAAGGTCGTCACTATATCTTGATTAGAATTGTAAGATTTAATACGCAAAAAATGACAAGAGTTCCATGTTTTGTAAGCTGAAATAAAAAAATTTTCAGCTCGCTCGCTACGCTCGCTAGCCAAAATTTATCAAAAAAAAAAAAGGAAGAGAAAGATAAGAACAAAACGTTACGATGACGCGGACAAAATGACAATGTCTATCGTGTTCACACGTGTCATTTTATATTTAGCAGGAAAAATGTTACACGGAGCAGCGGCTGCAATTTCATTCGTTCTGAAGCGATCGCCGATTGGATCAAAAGAGGACGCCAACGGTTTCGAACATACGTGAGGGGGGGGGGCGGAAAAAAACCAAATAAAAACAGGTAAGAACATAACGTAATGATGACGCGGAAATATACAAATTTCGGCTCACTCGCTCGTACTAATTTAGAGTATTTTTTCAAGTCCTCAGTTTGTTGGTATAAATCGTTATCTATAAGGTCGTCACGATAGCTTGATTAGAATTGTAAGATTTGATAAGCAAAAAATGACAACAATTCCAAGTTTTGTAAGCTGAAATACAAAATTTTCCGGCTCGCTCGCTGCGCTCGCTCGCCAAAATTTACCAAAAAAAAAAAAAAAGAGAAAGAGATAATAACAAAACGTGATGATGACGCGGAAATATTGTAAGATATGATTAGCAAAAAACGACAAGAATTCCATGTTTTGTAAGCTGAAATGCAAAAATTTTTGGCTCGCTTGCTGCGCTCGCTCGCCACAATTTATCAAAATTCATTACATTTGAATCACCATCAAAAGACCCCTTTTTAGTGCTTGAAAAAGCATATCATATGGACTTTGTTTAAAGCGTATGATATCGGAACCATGTGGAAGAACAGACATATTTTGAAATTATGACTGAACAGGCAATCCCCCGTTTCTTCTGTACGTATATGCAATGTATATGTAACTTGTAATGTGTGTATTTTTATATGAAGACGGAAATAAAAACAAACAAACAAACAAATAAAGTCCCTACCGGGATGGGTATAGGGTTGAACACTTTTTCAGAAATTAGGGGCGCAATTTTCGCGCTTGCCCCGGGCGCCGTTTTCCCTAGATACGCCACTGCTATAAAATATACATATATATATATACTGTATATATATATACATATAAATATATATCTTTTTTATTCCCTTTTTTTAGACCTGTGCTTTATCCATCGTGAAGTATATACATGTTTTGTCTGCGACTTCTGCAGAGCATGCCAAAATGATCCTAATCATTAAATTTGTTTTTCTTTCTCTCATTTTTACCCATGTGCATCTCTAACTCTCTCTTATTTTGATCACTTTTGAACATTTTGCAATGATTCAAGTCCGAGAAGTTTTTTTTTTTTCATGCTGAGAGCTTACAGCCTATTGTCAATGAAGTGTCAAACTGGGGAAATATTTTCAACCAACTATAATTTCCATTTTTTTTTTTGGGGGGGGGGGGTTCAGCTGGGCTGTCAAATTGGACAATCGAGTTTATTTGCAACTAAAACAAAAAGAAAAGATAAGATTATTAGGTAATAACAACTACGAAAATTATTCAGGTAAAGAATATTTCTGAAATGATTTGTGATGCTTAGAGTGTACTTAAAAATATATACACTCAGCAAAAAAAAAGAAATTAAACACTTTTTCGAGTTCATAATTCATTGCTTTTTCTCTCATTTCACTTAAATTTTGATTTGACAGCAAATTCTTCATTTTCCTCCATTATCTTTAGCTTTCATTGTTATTTTGGGCTTCAAAGATATTAAATTGTCATGAGACCACAGGTATATTTTTTGCAATTGAATTCATGCTTTTTATTGTGATGAATTTGTCTTTTGTTGTAATATATTGTATCATTAGAGAGCATTTTACGTATGAATAACAACTTGTTCATGTTTATATAATACATTAACATTTAGCCCAAAATTCTATACTTTTTTTTTCTGAGTGTATTTCCACCTACTTTTGTGATTTTTCAGCTTGGCTGTCACGTGGGACAACCTAGTTTGTTTGCAAATAAAATAAGAAAACAACATAAAGGAAAAGTACCATAGTAAGTAATGGGAACCATGAAAGTCACTCAGATGAAAAATGATTTCTGAAAAGATCAAATCAACATAAACTTACTAGGAGGTTAGGGGGGGCTGATTTCACTTCTTTCTAGTTGCTATTGGCACAGTCTCTGCTACCTTCTTCTTTGCCTTCTGGGACCGGGAACTCCTTAGATTTACCTGTTCTTCATCACTAGACGAAAGGTGTGCCTGTGATGGGGATATTTGCATGGGGGCCTCGCCTCCTTTCTTGCTCTTTTTGCATTTCATTGGCATGACGCTCGCGGAAAGTGTGGACACTTTCGTGTCTGGATCACAAAATTTCCGCATCGGTTCCGGACACTTGCATATATAGATCCGCATCGGCTCCGCGCTGTCCTAAAACGTTCCTGGTGTCTTCCACTTTCATTCGCGAAGCTTCCCCACACCGCGGTATTCTTTCCGGAACGTGTGCGGAAGGAGCGGAAGGGTTCTGGAAAAGCGGGACATCCTCACGACATCGTCAGGACAAGTCGCCGAAGGTGTCAGGAAGTTCATTTCCGCATCCAAATTTTGGTCTCGATCAAAATTTGGACGCGGAAATTTTTCTCTCTCCCGAAGGTGCGGAAACGCCCGGACATGTTTAGGACAGTGAGCGGACACGTTCAGGAACGTGCGGACAGGTTGCCGAAGGAGTGCGGAATACCAAATTTGCATTCCGGGTCTTGTCCGTGTCTTGTCCGCGCCCTAGTGGACGCTTGGTCTACGGAATTCGTGGATCCACACCTGTGACGCGTTATGACATTTGCAGTTAGTTTGAAAATGTTGACATCTGTGGTCGACGCGTCATGACATTTGTGGTTAATCCCCGATTTTGACATTTGCGGTTGACGCAATCGCGGATTGAGAGGGGGCGCATCCCCCATTAGTGCCCCCTCTCTTTATTTCGTCAACATAACAGAAATAAATAGAAGAAAATAGGGGAGGGGAGGGTTGCGCAAGCCTTTGACTTTGTAAAGACGCCTCCCCTTTACAAAATTCCTGGATCCGCCCCTGTAATGCAAGCAATGAGTTTGGTCATTTGTGGTTGACGTAATGATGGATCGAGAGGGGGCGCATCCCCCTCTGGTGCCCCCTTTCTTTTCTTTTTTTTTTGTTGGTTAAAACAACATCGATAAAAGGAAAAAAATGGGGCAGGGGGTGCGGTAGCCTTTAATTTTATAAAGCCGCCTCCCCTTTACGGAATTTCTGGATCCGCCCCCGTAATGCAAGCAATGGGTTTTGATAATTGTGGTTGACGCAATGATGAATAGAGAGAGGGGGCGCATCCCCCTCTGGTGCACCCTCACTATAATCATTAGGTTAAAACAACAGAAACAAAAATAAGAAATGGGGGGGGGGGGGGGAGTGTCGCGCCAGCCTTTGATTTTGTAAAGGTGCCCCCCCCCCTTTAGGGAATTCCTGGATCCACCCCTGTGACGCGTTATGACAGTTGTGGTCGACGTGTTCTGACATTTGTGGTTAATCCCCGATTTTGCCTTGTGGATGACGCAATCGCGGATTGAGAGGGGGCGCCTCAACCTTTAGTGCCCCTCTCTTTATTTCGTCAACACAACAAAAATAAAAAGAAGAAAATGGGGAGGGGGAAGGTCGCGCCAGCCTTTGACTTTGTGAAGACTCTTCCCCTTTACAAAATTCCTGGATGATCCGCCCCTGTAATGCAAGTAATGAGTTTTTCCATTTGTGGTTGACGCAATGATGGATCGAGAGGGGGCGCTTCCCCCTCTCGTGCACCCTCACTACATGAGGTTAAACCAACAGAAACAAAAAAAAAAAATTTGATAAGGGGGGTCGCGCCAGCCTTTCATTTTGTAAAGGCGCCCCCCCCCCTTACGTAATTCCTGGATCCGCCCCTGTAACGCGTTATGACATTTGTGGTCGACGTGTTATGACGGAAGGAGCGGAAGGGTTCCGGAAAAGCGGGACATCCTCACGACATCGTCAGGACAAGTCGCTGAAGGTGTCAGGAAGTTCATTTCCGCATCCAAATTTTGGTCTCGATCAAAATTTGGACGCGGAAATTTTTCTCTCTCCCGAAGGTGCGGAAACGACCGGACATGTTTAGGACAGTGAGCGGACACGTTCAGGAACGTGCGGACAGGTTGCCGAAGGAGTGCGGAATACCAAATTTGCATTCCGGGTCTTGTCCGTGTCTTGTCCGCGCCCTAGTGGACGCTTGGTCTACGGAATTCCTGGATCCACACCTGTGACGCGTTATGACATTTGCAGTTAGTTTGAAAATGTTGACATCTGTGGTCGACGCGTCATGACATTTGTGGTTAATCCCCGATTTTGACATTTGCGGTTGACGCAATCGCGGATTGAGAGTGGGCGCATCCCCCATTAGTGCCCCCTCTCTTTATTTCGTCAACATAACAGAAATAAATAGAAGAAAATAGGGGAGGGGGATGGTTGCGCAAGCCTTTGCCTTTGTAAAGACGCCTCCCCTTTACAAAATTCCTGGATCCGCCCCTGTAATGCAAGCAATGAGTTTGGTCATTTGTGGTTGACGCAATGATGGATCGAGAGGGGGCGCATCCCCCTCTGGTGCCCCCTTTCTTTTCTTTTTTTTTTGTTGGTTAAAACAACATCGATAAAAGGAAAAAAATGGGGCAGGGGGGTGCGGTAGCCTTTAATTTTATAAAGCCGCCTCCCCTTTACGGAATTTCTGGATCCGCCCCCGTAATGCAAGCAATGGGTTTTGATAATTGTGGTTGACGCAATGATGAATAGAGAGAGGGGGCGCATCCCCCTCTGGTGCACCCTCACTATTATCATTAGGTTAAAACAACAGAAACAAAAATAAGAAATTGGGGGGGGGGGGAGTGTCGCGCCAGCCTTTGATTTTGTAAAGGTGCCCCCCCCCCCTTTAGGGAATTCCTGGATCCACCCCTGTGACGCGTTATGACAGTTGTGGTCGACGTGTTCTGACATTTGTGGTTAATCCCCGATTTTGCCTTGTGGATGACGCAATCGCGGATTGAGAGGGGGCGCCTCAACCTTTAGTGCCCCTCTCTTTATTTCGTCAACACAACAAAAATAAAAAGAAGAAAATGGGGAGGGGGAAGGTCGCGCCAATCTTTGACTTTGTGAAGACTCTTCCCCTTTACAAAATTCCTGGATGATCCGCCCCTATAATGCAAGTAATGAGTTTTTCCATTTGTGGTTGACGCAATGATGGATCGAGAGGGGGCGCTTCCCCCTCTCGTGCACCCTCACTACATGAGGTTAAACCAACAGAAACAAAAAAAAAATGAAAAGCTTTTCATTTTGTAAAGGCGCCCCCCCCCCCCTTACGGAATTCCTGGCATTTGACATATGACATTTGTGGTTAATCCAATATTGATATTTGTGGTTGACGCAATCGCGGATTTAGAGGGGGCGCATCCCCCTTTATTGCCCCCTCTCTTTATTATGTCAACACAACAGAAATAAGAATGAGAAAATGGGGGGGGGGGGGGGGGGGCGAGGGTCGCGCCAGCCTTTGATATTGGAAAGGCGCCTCCCCTTTATGGAATTCCTGGATCCGCCCTTGTGACGCGTCATGACATTTGCAGTAAATTTGGAAATTTTGACATTTGTCGTCGACGTTGTTGCGACACGGATTGTCGCCTCCTGCTCGGGGCGACAATCCGTGACGGGCGCTGGCGGCACGGATTGTCGCCCCCGTCACGGATTGTCGCCTGGCGACAATCCGTGACGCTTGTTCAGTTCCCAGTTTTTGACCTCGAAGGCGACAATCCGTGTTGGCAAAAATTTGTTGCGACACGGATTGTCGCCCCGGGCTCGGGGTGGTTCCTCCGGTGTTAAGCTTTGGTGGGATGGGTATGACTGGTAAGTTATGCGTATATGTGTGTGTGTGTGTGTGTGTGTGTGTGTGTACGTGTGTGTGTGTGTGTGTGTGTGTGTGTGTGTGTGTATTGTGAGCTGCATGATATGTGATGTGTATGATTTGTTGTGTGCGTGTGTGTGTGTGTGTGTGTGTGTATGTGTGTGTGTTTGGAGTATAACAATACAATATGTAGGAACTGTGCATGTGTGGTGGTTGTATAGTGGTAGTGGTTTGTTTTTCTGTGTGTATACGTGTGCCTGTATGCTTGCGTGTGTATGTGGAATATAGTTGCGCTACTGTGGCAATACAAACGCCTTCAGAGTGTATGAGCACGTGTTTAAAGAATTCACACCAGCGTTGATCTAAAAATAGTATGGGTGTGTCAACCAATATCAGCGGAGAGGCGGGCTAGGCGAGAGAGAGACCGAGAGAAAATACATACGAGGGAGGTACCCTCCCCAAATGTTATTTGTCTTTGTTCATTTTTCACTGCAGTCATTTTCTTCCATCAGTCTTATAAACTAGAACGTCCATACCACTATTCTTTGTCCCAGAATAGGTTTGGCATGCTCTATGCATGAGCGAATAATTTCCACACGCACACCGCTAATACATACGTAATACAAACAAACACCAACAAACACTCAAACAAATCTTCATAATGCAAATAAACCAACTCAACACTTTTTTTCCTTGATATTTATTGATTTCATTCAAATCATTCATAAATCGACCCATTCTGGGTGTAACATGAACAAAAAAAAGTTACAAATGGCAATTCGAAACACAAACAAATCCATTTGTCAATTTATACCACAAATAATCTCACTTCAACATAGATAGCTCGATTATAGACCAACCCTACTAATAAATTCTTCACGAGAAAGTTTTGACATGTATGGCCCTACCAAACCTATATTCCTTGAATGTATTGGTTTGGATCATGTAACACCTTCTTACTTACAAGGGCATATACATAACAAACACAAATACATTACACAAATCTAGAATGAAATCAGTCATAAAAAAATCCGACCACCCCCTCCTGAGCGTTCGGACGAATGAGCCTTCAGAATAACAAACTTTTGCAATAACGAAATGTAACTCCCTTCCCACGTACCGACGCACACCCGAACCGATACCACATTCCTTCCTGATGAAACGATTTCCCAATGTTGATAAATAAGACATAATGGACCGTATGCAGAAAAGCAGCATCCGCCCGCACGCAAGCTCCACTCCGAATTCATATACAAATCTGCCAAACAAACTCATCAAATTCAAAGCTGCTGATAAAATCAATATCAACGTTTATGCCAGCAACTGCTTACTAGGTATCCCTCCCCACGCGCAGCTAAAAAACACATACGCAAAAAACTGACATAATAAACACATTCTTCCATCACACACACACGCACACACACACACGCACAAACGGACACTAAATTATCATGTGCACGCGCACATACACACTTCCTTGAAACCTCACCATGACTTTTTACATGGCATGTTTGCATGGATGTAGCCATGTAAGTTATGTGTTAGTATTTCAATGATTATGTCCAGAACGATATTACCCAGCAAAATGTGCTTCAAGGGCGGGCGACAATCCGTGCCGCCAGCCCTCGTCACGGATTGTCGCCAGGCGACAATCCGTGCCGCCAACGCCCGTCACGGATTGTCGCCCCGAGCAGGAGGCGACAATCCGTGTAGGGGCGACAATCCGTGTCGCAACAGACGTGTTATGACATTAGTGGTTGTTTTGACATTTGTCGTTGACGGGTCATGACGTTAGTGGTTGATCCGATTTTGACATTAAAATTTGTCGTCGACGTGTTATGACATTAGTGGTTGTTTTGACATTTGTCGTCGACGTGTTATGCCATTAGTGGTTGTTATGACATTTGTCGTCGACGTGTTATGACATTAGTGGTTGTTTTGACATTTATCTTCGACGTGTTATGACATTAGTGGTTGTTTTGACATTAGTGGGCGATCTTGACATTAGTGGGCTCTACACTCCTTCTATGAAAATTCATGTTGAACGCTAACATAATGTAGGCTATATTTTAGTGGCTTGTTAGCTCACCTGAGCCAAAGGCTCAAGTGAGCTATTGCGATCGCCCTTCGTCCGGCGTCCGTCGTGCGTCGTGCGTCGTGCGTCGTGCGTCGTCCGTCGTCCGTCGTCCGTCGTCCGTCGTCCGTCGTGCGTCGTCCGTCGTGCGTCGTGCGTAAACTTTTTACATTTTCATCTTCTTCTTGAAAACCCCATGACCGATTTTCATCAAACTTGGCAGGTAGCATCCCTAGGGGGTTAGGAACTCAATTTGTTAAAATGGGCACCATGCCCCACCCAGGGGGCCCCCAGGGGGGCCCAAACCCCCCAAAATTAAGGAATCTGTAAAAATCTTCTTCTCTAGAACCAGAAGTGATAGAGCTAAGTTAATACTATGAGTTAGTACATTGATGACTGTAGTTTCAAGTTTGTTCATGGCAGAATCAGGGGTGCCCCCCTTGGGACCCAGGGGGGGGGGAGGGGTGAGGAGGGGTCCTAATGGGGCCTAAATTGTACATTTTTATCTTCTTCTTGAGAACCCCATGACCCATTTTCACCAAACTTGGCAGGTAGCATCCCTAGGGGGTTAGGAACTCCATTTGTTAAAATGGGCACCATGACCCACCCAGGGGGCCCCCAGGGGGCCCAAACCCCCCAAAATTAAGGAATCCGCAAAAATCTTCTTCTCTAGAACCAGAAGTGATAGAGCTAGGTTAATACTATGAGTTAGCACATTGATGACTGTAGTTTCAAGTTTGTTCATGGCAGAATCAGGGGTGCCCCCCTTGGGACCCAGGGGGGGGGGGTGAGGAGGGGTCCTAATGGGGCCTAAATTGTACATTTTTATCTTCTTCTTGAGAACCCCATGACCCATTTTCACCAAACTTGGCAGGTAGCATCCCTAGGGGGTTAGGATCTCAATTTGTTAAAATGGGCACCATGCCCCACCCAGGGGGCCCCCAGGGGGCCCAAACCCCCCAAAATTAAGGAATCTGTAAAAATCTTCTTCTCTAGAACCAGAAGTGATAGAGCTAAGTTAATACTATGAGTTAGTACATTGATGACTGTAGTTTCAAGTTTGTTCATGGCAGAATCAGGGGTGCCCCCCTTGGGACCCAGGGGAGGGGGGTGGGGAAGGGTTCTAATGGGGCCTAAATTGTACATTTTCATCTTCTTCTTGAGAACTCCATGACCCATTTTCACCAAACTTGGCAGGTAGCATCCCTAGGGGGTTAGGAACTCCATTTGTTAAAATGGGCACCATGACCCACCCAGGGGGCCCCCAGGGGGCCCAAACCCCCCAAAATTAAGGAATCCGCAAAAATCTTCTTCTCTAGAACCAGAAGTGATAGAGCTAGGTTAATACTATGAGTTAGCACATTGATGACTGTAGTTTCAAGTTTGTTCATGGCAGAATCAGGGGTGCCCCCCTTGGGACCCAGGGGGGGGGGGGGTGAGGAGGGGTCCTAATGGGGCCTAAATTGTACATTTTTATCTTCTTCTTGAGAACCCCATGACCCATTTTCACCAAACTTGGCAGGTAGCATCCCTAGGGGGTTAGGATCTCAATTTGTTAAAATGGGCACCATGCCCCACCCAGGGGGCCCCCAGGGGGGGCCCAAACCCCCCAAAATTAAGGAATCTGTAAAAATCTTCTTCTCTAGAACCAGAAGTGATAGAGCTAAGTTAATACTATGAGTTAGTACATTGATGACTGTAGTTTCAAGTTTGTTCATGGCAGAATCAGGGGTGCCCCCCTTGGGACCCAGGGGAGGGGGGTGGGGAAGGGTTCTAATGGGGCCTAAATTGTACATTTTCATCTTCTTCTTGAGAACTCCATGACCCATTTTCATCAAACTTGGCAGGTAGCATCCCTAGGGGGTTAGGAACTCAATTTGTTAAAATGGGCACCATGCCCCACCCAGGGGGCCCCCAGGGGGGCCCAAACCCCCCAAAATTAAGGAATCTGTAAAAATCTTCTTCTCTAGAACCAGAAGTGATAGAGCTAAGTTAATACTATGAGTTAGTACATTGATGACTGTAGTTTCAAGTTTGTTCATGGCAGAATCAGGGGTGCCCCCCTTGGGACCCAGGGGAGGGGGGTGGGGAAGGGTTCTAATGGGGCCTAAATTGTACATTTTCATCTTCTTCTTGAGAACTCCATGACCCATTTTCACCAAACTTGGCAGGTAGCATCCCTAGGGGGTTAGGAACTCCATTTGTTAAAATGGGCACCATGACCCACCCAGGGGGCCCCCAGGGGGCCCAAACCCCCCAAAATTAAGGAATCCGCAAAAATCTTCTTCTCTAGAACCAGAAGTGATAGAGCTAGGTTAATACTATGAGTTAGCACATTGATGACTGTAGTTTCAAGTTTGTTCATGGCAGAATCAGGGGTGCCCCCCTTGGGACCCAGGGGGGGGGGGGGTGAGGAGGGGTCCTAATGGGGCCTAAATTGTACATTTTTATCTTCTTCTTGAGAACCCCATGACCCATTTTCACCAAACTTGGCAGGTAGCATCCCTAGGGGGTTAGGATCTCAATTTGTTAAAATGGGCACCATGCCCCACCCAGGGGGCCCCCAGGGGGCCCAAACCCCCCAAATGAAGGAATCTTTAAGAATCTTCTCTAGAATCAGAAGTTATAGAGCTGAGATAATACTATGAGTGAGTACATTAATGACTGTAGTTTCAAGTTTGTTCATAGGAGATCCAGGGGTGCCCCTCTTGGGGGTAGGGGGGGGGTGGTTGGAAGGGTCCAAATGGGGGCCTGAATTGTACATTTTCATCTTCTTCCTGAAAACCTCATGATGGATTTTTGTCAAACTTGGCAGGTAGCATCCCTAGGTGGTCAGGATCTCAATTTATCAAACTGGGCACCATGCCCCACCCAGAGGGCCCCAGGGGGCCCCAATTCCCCCAAATTAAGGAATCTTGAAAAAATTGGGCCCTTATTGTACATTTTCATCTTCCACTTGAGAATGCCTCGTCAAATTTTGGTAGAGCTGTGAATAATTTAGATTAGTGACTGCGTAAAAGGTGAACTTGCGATACTCAGGTGAGCGCTAGACCCGCGGGTCTCTTGTTTATCAAATGAAATGAAATTTTACCTAATGATAAATCATATGAAAAAAAAGTAAATCCCGTCCAGAAATGGTGTAAAAGTGTAAATCTCAGCCGCATGTTGTCAAAATATTTTAAAATGTACCCTTATTGGCAAGCCGATTTTTTTTTCAGTTTCCTGATCACTTCTGACAAATGAAACTGATATGGTATCATCTCCAAAAATAGTTATGTCAGATAAGTGTAGGGACATGTGTCAAGTAATTGTGATGTTTATTTCATCAATGTTTACGCAATTTTTATTCGCGCATCCCCATGTCTGTACCAGTGGGTACCGCTCATCTTTTATAACATGTATAAGAAGGGACGGCGAAAAGTAATTTCCATCATAAAGACGTATCTTCCTTAGAGAGTGGCTGGTCATTATGCAGCGAGACATGAGTCAATTGTCTTCATATCTGTGTGGCAGCTACAATTTGGCAAATATTTCAAATATTTTTGGGTGGCAGCAGCAAACATGGTGAAAAAAGGAAAAAAAAAGACTGTTGTGACTCCATCTTTTAAACCTTCATGCTTTGTCCGAGTTTGCGAAGCTTCAGCGATTCAGATCAGTTTTAAATATTTCATCCACATTTATGTAACCGATTTCGTGTCCCTTGATAATCAATTTAATTATAGATCAAACTCGACGATCACTGTCCCCCAATGATATCCGAAAATACGTGTCCTCGCTTTTGTTTATTGATCCTGATTGTTTTATTTTTCTAAGAACAGCTTATTTATAGTAATGTGTTGATGACATTTGAGAATAACGCTAAAAGTTGATTCAAACATTGTAATGGGAGAATTATGTTGAGTTTCTTATATATTTATTGCATTGTCACTTACTTCCCAACGATCATGGTGTTAAGTGCAGCAAAATAAATAGTAGAAATGCACAAATGCCCTTGACAGCTGTGATAAAGAGCGAGAATAATAATGACAAAAATACCATATCATTTTGTGCCCCATTTGCTCTTCTCTCTTTTGTTTCATGATATTAGTATAAAATGAACTAAAATATTTTTTAACCAAAAATAATGTCCGGGAAGCAAGATTTTAGTGAAAATGTGTGAAAGCAGAATCTAAGCCTGTAATGCTGTCCAAAGTAGCTTACCGTAGTAGCCATATTGGCCGGCCTTGGTACGTCTGCACCAGGGCTACGACTTATATGCGGGGAGGTTATATTTTGCATGTTTAATTACATCCTTATCTTTGTTTTCAGCTATGCAAAATGTGTTTGTCGCCATAACTTGAGTTTTAGATGAACTTTGAGAACATTAAAGGGGAACCATTTTTTAATAATCTTTTAAATGTTACTTGAACAAAGTTGACATCTCCTGAATGAGCTTCTTACATTTATCACTCTCTCTTCATGATGATTTATATATACCTAATATTACAAATAATGCATTTATACTGCTCGACGTCGCGTTCTTCTATCGCAATATCCTCGATAAACTAATGATAACCGGTCAGTTTGGAGCTTGTTAATAATTACCTCTCATGTGAGAGTAATGTAGATTTTCCCGCCCAATTTCATCAGATTTGCATTAGATTTAACGATGCGATCATTCCAGTTTGAGTGAATTTGAATGACCACCGAGATCAACATTCAAAATGGTAACTAGTTCATTCAATTCAAATTTCAGCGTGCAATTTCATGTGTTTCTCAAATAAACGTGTAAAAAGGGCGATTGAAAAAAAAAATGCACGTTCAATGCAGTCAAAGTCGCTTCGGCACCGCCGTGACGATTCAGTTCGCGATAAGGCAAACATTTACAACAACTATGCAGTGTTTTTCGTTGTTGCTTATCTTTGTAGTTAGGGTCCTACTCATCATTCTGGTTGAATATGCAAACTTAATGTACCTTGAAACGTGACTTTTGCCTCATACTAGCTATTAGCTCGTATAACTCCACTTTCAAACACATACATGTCATCTGCATGTACATTTATGTATTCGTACACGACTATAGCCGCTGCTACAGTAGGGCACATATAAATATCTTCAATACGGGACAGAATTAGTGGGTAAAGCATTTGGCAACCGTCAAGACTATAACAATGGCGATACCCTTGGATTAAACAGGTGTACAGCTGATCCGATTGTGGCAACTTATGATATGGACACGGGGAAGGTAGGAATGAAATAAAAATGTAAATAGCTCTGTGGACATAACAAGAAATTCTGAGGTATGGCTTTTCGATAATTGTTACACCCATACTGTTATAGGGGATAAATTAATGATTTAGGAAAGGTTGACAGGAAAGAAATGCATACGATATTATTAAGATTTACTGATGAAATCAGGGATGGATCCAGGAATTCCAAAAGGGGGAGGGGATGCCAAAAATATTTCTGGTGCCACTTAAAAAAAAAAAGCACCCACAGAAACGCGTAGAAACTTGTTTATGTTTCATTGAATTCAAACGTTCAAAGTGCGAAGTTGTGTTCCTATGTAAGGAAATTGAAAATGGTGCATGAGACGAAATTGAACGTCTATCCAACTAGCGCGAAACTGAATGCCAATTTTGAGTCTTTAAATTTTGTGAATTCTTAATTGAATGAAATAGAATCTAAAAGAGAATGACATGAAAAAATAAATTCTAAAAGAATTAAAA
The DNA here is from genome assembly GCF_040938485.1 of Diadema antillarum. Taxonomy (NCBI): domain Eukaryota; kingdom Metazoa; phylum Echinodermata; class Echinoidea; order Diadematoida; family Diadematidae; genus Diadema; species Diadema antillarum. The sequence goes on along the minus strand of NW_027271837.1, from coordinate 290,990 downwards.
GAAGCCATGACAGTGGAGCAGTGACCAAAATAGCTTGAATTTGAACGCCTTTTCGTTAAATCGAATGCAAATCTGATGAAATCGGGCGGAAAAATCTATAGTAATGGACGTATATTTATGTCTATCAGATCTATTCAGTCCAGGGTTATTTATATGATATTAATATGATATTACATACATTAATGTTCATTCTCAGCACAAATAAATGTACTAAGGGTAAGAGCATGCGGAAAAGGCTACTATGGCGATGGAACTATGCAATTGCAGGTGGTAACATGGGTAGTTTTAAATAGTGTTATAACGTATAGGTATAAAATCAAAATACGAGTACGTGCAAAATATTCAGAGGAAAGTAACATTGAAGCAGAAATAAAAAGATTTATTAACACTAATTTTGTCTGTCTTCTCTCATGGTCCGTTGGTATTTGTGGGTGTCACCCACATAGATATTTGCACATCCGTATATCCTTTCTATATGCCACGAAGACCTGAAGTAGCATAAAAACGCTCCATCCTGCCTGAAAGCGCATATTTTTGAAACAAAAGGTTTTCTTTGTTTGATTTAAAAAAATCTCATTCACAAAGATATTGAAATTAAACAAGGGAAACGTCCTCGTCAAAATGAAACTTCGACATAATACATGAACTTGCGTTTTGGTGCCCTGTTTGCTACCGGCGGTTTCACGCTGATGGCGATCTTCAGGCAGACTGACAAAGTGGTGTGTGTCTGTGCTTATGAGGCGCGGTGGATCGGCTTGACGACTCCAATAATATACCCAACGGATATATATATATATATATATATATACGAAAGAAATTAAGTTTGAGTCGGACGTTGCTCTTTACTTTTCCCTTTAGTCAAGCTTTCGGCTTTTCATGGCCTTCATCAGGACTTACCAAGAGAACATATTACAACGTATTATAATAGTTTAGATGGCATGATAGGCCATGATATAATCCGTGTAATATCATACAGTGCAATATGATACAATGATTTGTCAAATGATAATATAAATGATATGATTCTCCTGAAATTTTGGATTTCCTTGTCAATTTCGAACTCTTGCCAATCAAATTCGTAATGTGGTCATGCAAATTGGTTTTGTGTCTAGTATCGCTCATTTAATTTAACACAAACGGCAAACAATTTTGTTTTACAGCACGCGATTTCGTTTTTGAGCCATCAGAAGCATTAATAGGAAAATAATTTCGTCAATGTGCGGTGGAATTTGAAATATCTGCAATCATATTAAGAAGCCATGACTGGTTTACCTCAAATTCTTATTTGAATTAAAGTAAAGAAAAGTATAATATTTTTTTTATTACTATTATCGTTATTTTGTGCGATGTATCCGCGTGGACATACACATTGTGATCGAACATCAATCAATCTAATGTAAGAAAAAATCTTCTTTTTCATGTATATTTATTTCTTGTCATTTTCCTTCAATTCATTTTTCTGCTCCCTTTGGTTACTTCATGACGTACACTGTATTCTTAGACATATTTCATTTTCTTCTTTTTTCTTTTCCATGGTTTACGTCATTTTCATTTCATTCTTTTCTGTTTCTCGTGGACATGTTATTTATTTATCCTGTGACATATCACAATCCTGTGTGTATCTTTATCACCGTCGTCTCATATCTTTCATCTTTACGTTTATTGTTCTCTCAAAAAACATGTATATCTCTATCTTAGTTATTGATACATGGTCTTCTGTCTGAAAGTCTGCCAGTCTATCAGTCGATATTTTGTGTCACCACGCTTCGAGGAAAGAATGTCTGGCTGTGTCGGTACCTATTATACTGACCTTTAATGCTTCCGCCACGAAGCGTCGCCAAAGGCATTATATTTTCGTGTTGTCCGTCCGTCCTTCCGTCCGCTCGTAATCAATTTTGTGGACAGCGTAACTAAAATATCGTTTGAGGTATCCTACTGAAACTTTGCATGTATATCTGTGTGTGGACGAACACAAAAAAGATTCTCAAGAGAAAGTTTTAGGCCTGAGGTCAAAGGCCAAGTGAAAACGCTAACGTTTCATTTTTTTCCCCCATTCCCGATGGAATCCCATTTTCTTTGCTCACTTTTCCACTAATTTCATTTTTTCCCATATCTCGGAAATGGTTCAAGGCATCTAAATAGAACTTATCATACATGCATGTACTGACTGGAAATGATTTTCTTGGGAAATTTGGGGTCATGAGGTCAAAGGTCAAGGGTAAAAGATCAACGTCAAATCCTCATAATGTCACCGTTTCCCTCATATCTATACAATGCTTGAAGGCATTTTCTTGAAACTTTGTGAATACAGTCAGTACATGCATTACTCAATAGAGATTCTCTGGGAGAGTTTTGGGCTAAACGATCAAAGGTCAAGTGCAAATGCTAAATTTCAATTCCTTTTCCATATCTCGGAAGTGGCTCAAGGTGTCATATCATAACGAAGATTGCGTTGTAATCAGTACATATTTATGCATGTACTGCCTGACAGTGATTCTCGTGAGAATTTTAGGGTCATCGTTAAAATGATTAAATTTTACTATTTACTGCTGAAATTACACCTTTTCTCCATACCTTTCTCCATACCATTACTCAACGCATACACTTTTGAAAGGGTCAATGGTCGAGTAAAAACCCTCAAATCCCCAAATACCTGCTCTCTAAAACATTATAGCCATTCATCCAGTTAAGCCTAGTTCAAGAAAAGTTACACAAAGTAACACATTTATGACAAACTTGTGATTCGGATCTTTTTTTGCCAGTTATGTGAAACTGTCATCACACATTGCCAATAAGTACTATGCACCTATTGGGGAGAATCATCCATTTTGACGGAGACATACCAGTCACATATCGACATTTCTTTTTTTTTTTTCCAGCGATGAGTAGGGTACATTGTAGTAGGTTCAGTCTCAACTGCTGAAGATTGATGTCTTTCTCCTGCGTTGCTCCCCTGTCATCCACCCGTCTATGCCACTCCTGGCAAGCGATTATTCTCTTGACCCGAGTCTTGAAAGCAGAATGAACGGTCTCCACCAGATTTGGGAAAGAGGAATATGGAGGAAAAAAGCTTCAGGTAATGTTGCCAATTTCCTCTGGTATTCTAGCGTCAATGTGTGTGGTAGGCTCTGTATGACATTGTCAAAACTGAGAATCACCCGATCTTTCTCTTGAAAAATCTGTGTGGCAGCGTCGGGCTGTTTTGGCCAGAAAATCTTCGAAGCCCTCTCTGGTCCAGTCTCTAACGCCCCGATGTGATTCTTCAGACCGACATCAAGGGCTGTGGTCCGGGTTATTATTCAGATTTCTCCCTCGCTATCCCCTCACGACTGGGCGAGCTGGCTGACCTCTGGGGTTACACATTATATCTACATTTGTTGTTGCCTTCAGACGTCTCACTATTTATTGTACGTCGGTCCTCAATGGCAGTGTGTCAGTAGCGTACTAGATGATTGTCAGCCATGTTTTATGCCTCCGCCTCGAAGTGTCGCCGGAGGTACACTGTATTTTATTGATTTGTGCAAGTTAAATAAATGCATTTCAGAAGATTATTATTCATATTACAATGTATAATTTTACAAAATATATAATACTGCACTGTACGATATTGCGCCTATCATAATACTAGCACATCATGCCAACTTTCATTGCAATAATTATGTTCTCTTGGTAGATCCTGATGAAAGGCCATGGCAGGACGGATGCAATGACATAATGCAACAACAATATTTAATAATATCAGCCATAAATCATTCATAGTGTAAAATCAAACTTAGTGAAATATATACATATCAGCACATAACCTTAATCATACACTCCATCATATTCAGAAATGCATATACTTAAGCATAACGATAACTTCAAAAACGTGTCTATATATACATATTGTGTTGCAGCTGAACGTGAGCGTGTGTGTTGTCAGTGTGAGGATTGTGACCGGGTGTGTATGTGTGTGTATGGGGGAGGGGCGTTTTGTAGTTTGTAGTAGATTAAACAGTTAAATGGGAATGAGTCCTATCACGGAACACCCCTTCCACTCCCCCACATAACTTGTCACAATCCTCACACTGTCAACACACGATTCTGACGAAGGGCGAAGCCCGAAAGCTTGATATAGGTTTTCCCGCCCATTTTCATCAGATTTGCATTCGAATTAATGAAAAGGCTTTCAAATTCAAGCGATATTGGTCACTGCTCTACTCTCACGGTTCATTTTAGCTCTTTGCGTATTCAATTTCATTTCATGTCAGGCCTTTTAGATTTTATTTCATTCAATTTCGAGAGAAATTTATTACATTTAACGACTCAAAGTTAGAATTCAATTTCGCGTTGGATAGACGTTCAAATTCGTGCCAAATACCAGTTTCAATTTCATTAATAGGAATACAACCTCGCACTTTGAACGTTCGAATTCAATCAACATACACAGCTTCCACGGGCTTTTTTCGCTGTCGTACGATTTGATGATACAATTTCATTTTCATTTGAAAGTCTCATTTAATTATCTTAATTGTACTGGATTTATTTCTTTCCTGTCGAACTTTCTGTCACTTTCAATTCATCCCTAAGAGTATGGATGTAATATTTTAAAAATAGCCATATCCCATAATATATTAGGGGTCCTATACGTTCAAATCAATATTGATCCCATTTCAATTCCATTTCTTAGTTTTCCGTGTCCATGTCATAATGTCGCAATCGGATCAGCTGTAGATAAGTTATTTCACCAGAAAGTTATATCGCCAGTTTTGCTGGTTGTCAAGGTCATGCTTCATCCACTTACAATTTCTGTCCGTATTCGAGATGCTTACACATACTCTGTAATGTAGCAGCGGCTTAAATCGTGTATGAATAAAGTGTAAATGTTTGTGTTTGGAAGTGGGGTTATACGAATTATAAGCTAGTATAAATTGAGGTTAAAAAAATCACATTTCATGATATATTACGTTTACATATTCGAATAGCTGAGTTACTACAAAGAATAAAAGCAACAACGAAAAAGACTGCCCATACTTTGAAGTTGTTTGTCCTATCGTGAATTTGAACTCCTTAACACTCTCCACGGCGGTGCTGATGCGAATTTGAATGCGTTGCACTTGCATTTTTAATTTGAATGCCCTTTTTAACACGCTTGTGTAAGAAACTCATGAAATCGCATGCTGATGAAATTAAATTGAATGAAGTAGTTACCTTTTGAATGTAGATCTCGGTGATTCACTCGAACTTGAATAAGCGCATCGTTAAATCGAATGCAAATCTGATGAAATTGGGTAGGAAAACCTATAATAAAGGGGTGGCAAAACGTACAACTACGTCCCCGGTGTAAGATTTGTTGCCAATATCTTTATATAAATGTATAAATATATATACACACACACACCACTCCGCGTGTTGGCAGTACTAGAAATAGCAATGATAATGTCACAATAAAGGAATGCATTAAATGCCAATTGCCTTCATTTTAATTCAAAATCCGAATTTTCGGGGGCCTCCCCCTTCGTCAGGGATGACACAGCTGTCATTCCTGACGAATGAGGAGGCCCCCGAAAATTCGAATTTTGAATTAAGATCAAGGCAATTGGCATTTAATGCATTCCTCTATTGTGACATTATTATTGTTATATGTATATATATATATATATATATATATATATATATATATATACATTGATCCATGTCAACAAAAGATAACACTTTCTATTGGGCGCGTACACACACACAGACACACACACATACACAGTATTTTTTTTTTCTGGCCCGTGCCCAATGTGAAAGCTGTATCTTTTGTTGACATGGATCACTGAGCTTACACAATATTCACCGTATGGATCGCGTGTAGCACTCAAAATATCTCATAAGACGCAGAAATCCGGCGAAATTTGAAAATGACTGCATTTTCAGGAATTGGCGTAGAATAAAAAGTGCTGAACCAAATTTTATGATTTTGGTATCATTGTCTTCTGCGGAGGATTCTCTTTCTAATGATGTTAAAAAATATATCACTTTTAGAACGCAAGGTACTGAAAATCCACCGTTCCGCTTTTTTTGGGACACCCGGTATATGTTTGTTTTGGCTGTGAACTTATTCAACTGATATGTCTTCCAAGAAATATTGTACATGAACAGCAAAACAGACAAGCTTAGGTGAATGAAATCATCGAATTTAATATCCCACTCATATTGAAATAGATGTTAAACTTCGTCAGTGATGACAGTGCTGTCATCCCTGACGAATGGGGAGGCCCCCGAAAATTCGGATTTTGAATTAAAATCAAGGTAATTGGCATTTAATGGATTTCTCTATTGTGACATCATTATTGCTACATATATATATATATATATATATATATATATATATATATATATATAAAGAAAGAGTCTCAAGTACGCCATGGATCCAACGATTACAAATTTTTTTATTACAAAATTGTCGGTCTGCCTCAGACCTTCGTCAGTGCAAAGACAATGATGGACAATGATAAACATGAATCATAACAACAATGCTAACAACAACAATCGTTGGATCCATGGCGTACTTTAGACTCTTTCTTCTAATAATTATAACATTCGAAGTCCAACACGTGGAAAGTTTTAAGATATATATATATATATATATATATATGTTTGTTTGTTTGTTTTGGCTGTGAACTTATTCAACTGATATGTCTTCCAAGAAATATTGTACATGAACAGCAAAACAGACAAGCTTAGGTGAATGAAATCATCGAATTTAATATCCCATTCATATTAAAATAGATATTAAACTTAAACAAGGGAAACGTCCGCGTCAAAATTGTACTTCGACATAAATGAAAATATATAGTTTTGTATAATATCTATATACTTGTATACCATTCATAGAACTTATCTCAACATGCTTGGACACAGATAACTACGACATTAAACGAAGTGGTTGTGTCCAATGACTTTTTTTCTCCTTCTGGCAAGTTGAAGGTTGCGTTTGTGACGAGAGGACAGAGACCACCATCACTCGCGTGTGGCTATTCACTTCCATTTACAATGACGTTCAGCTGAATTTTATCAATAGAACATTCGTCATGTATTATGCATAAACGTGTATATTATATCTCTGCATGTGACTATACATGATACAAGAAGTGCTACCCGGACCCTACGACAGAAATGTCAGTCGGGTATTTTGTTTTTGTGGGATATCCAAGTTGCCACACGAACAAAAATAAAATGAATACAATTATTCAGCACCGCTTTCCAAGGTAATATTGTATATTGATATTTATGTACATATATGCTATTTGACATTTACATCGAAAATACACACTATTTCCCAAAAATCTGTACTGTATAGAATCATCTGTTACAGTTTTGACGGACTAGAGTCAGAGCAAGAGTTGCAGGGGGCAAGGATAAATTGGTCTGGCAATTCTTTTCACTAAGCAACCATGTACAATCTCCTGGGAGTTCAAGAATCACGATTATCAGGTCTAATAATGCTCGTATCTCTGACAAAACTCACAGTGCCTTTCCATTCGTAAATAGATACAGTGTGAAAATGCTACTAAAAAAAAAATCGAACATCTGTCTCCGAACGCCTTGTTGTTTTTCCGTTGAAATGATTTTTGAACCATGATGACTAACATGAGAAAGAAAACAAGTGGGAAAATTTCATGATTTCATCTGAAGTTTCAGTGAAATAGATATTCTTTAACTTTCGTGTTTTGATATTTCCCCTCCGAAGTAGTAGTCTAAGTTTTGTTGTATGATAATGGACTGAAACTATTACATCGAATCTCTTTCTCATAAGAGCCGTCATGATCATCAAGAGTGTCAATAACCGTACACAAATAACAGGGGTGAAATATGTTATCCAAAACTAAGGAAAACATTTTTTTTAATTAAAAAAAAAAGTCTGCTTGACTTCAGTGTTTGGTCACTGCTGCTAGTCTTCTCTTAAAAAGATTGGCTTTGCGTTTGAAATAGAAGAGCGAGGGTGGTTAGGAATACATTTAATGACAAACTTCGCAAAAAGAAGAGTTCTACGTTGTGACGAACCTGTAGACCTAGAATGGGCATTCTCGCATTATTTTTCATTTTCTCAAGTCATCTTCTTTTTATTCGGCTTTCCAAAGTCCTTTGCATTAGGTAGAGTGATCAACACGCACTATCGTCAATACGCAAAAGCAATACTACACCTAAAATTGTATATATGGCATTTTCCATCTCATGTTATTAGGTTTCAGGCGAGACAAATCATTCTGCTTGTTTTTAACCGACTATTCTATTAGTGTCCCTTTATATTAGCATTGAACTAGGGAACAATTCTTCTTGTTCAAACCACAATTTAGATGTGCGATCATATTCTAAAAGTCACACTTACCTCAACTTAAATGTCTTTAAACTTGATTAAATATGACAAGAGTTTGTCTATAGTTACATCCACGTTTTAAAGATAAATTGACCGCTTCCGTCGAATAAACAAACAAACTAACTAACACAAACACGTTCAATTACTTTTGTCATCAACTAGCAAGGCAAAGGCCAATCACAACATGCCATGGTAAAGTGCAGAGCGATACTACTAGTAATAGAGATAATGTTATATACACACATCCGCAGCATAGATCAAATATGTTTTGATTACAGAGAAGGTGTACGAACTCGAGTCCTCTCCTCACACACTTTACAGTAATAAATTTTTGTTGTATAGCACACAACCGATCTGGGCCTTTGTAACATAAAACTCTGCAATTATTTCCCATCAAAAGACATCAATGCACACTTCCAGTATGCGCGCTTATATTGGTCATATTCTAGGACAACTGATTTCACTTAGAAAGGTATTGCTTAAGTCTAGGTTATGAGAGCCCAAACTCACTGCAGGATTAGACTGCATTTCTTGTGATCATTCTCTTTCATTTGACGCTTTAAAAAGATAATCGCCCAAACATACTTCTCACAAATGTGACTACTCTACGTCTGGCACTACGAACGTCATATACATATAGAATATATATATATATATATATATATATATATATATATATATATATTTATATATATGTTTTTTTTTTCACGCGGGAACATTAATATACAATTTTACAAGATGCACTTTCTCTGGCACAGTTAGATAGGAGAGCACGCACTGAAGTAGATTGTGATATAAACGGGTATAGAATTTGCTGGCTATAGTATATTTGAAATGATGACTATGTTAACACAAATATATATTTAAAAAATATTATAGTATACTTGCAGGACCTGCTTTTTGTCTCTTTATTTCAGCACAGGGCAAGAGACAAAAATAGGCATTTGACAATTTACTCTTGTAACAAATTTTTATATCTCATTCAAGTGCGGTTAAACACTACGAGTATAAAACATCAAGAGTAGCCAGGTATTCCTCTTCTCCTCACTGACTGCCAAGCCACGTCAATCGTGCCAGAAAAGGCACGAAATCGGATTAAAACCGGCTCTTCATTAATAGTCCTCGTCGAACGACGCTGCTTGCAGGACCAACGATAGCTCACGGATATGATGTTATTTTCTCTGTGCTTGATTTCATCACGAAGTTTATTATGTTTGTGACACAATAGGACGACAGCAAGACAATCAAGTGTGTGCTAGCACGTTTGGCATTGATCGAAGGAATGGCCTTGAATGTAATTCCTTCTATTGCCATATCCCATTTTAGCCCATCCAATGCTTTCATCACATAATTTATAAGTTGGTCATTGATTTCCTGCAAAATTGTAATCATACTTTGCGGCTTTAGTCAGGAATTATTTTAATATGAATGTGCACTGGCGCTTTGTTTTTCGCATGTCGTATAAACATAGATCTACATAACATCAGTCATGTTGAAGCGCTTAGCTTTCTACTTCCAATCGCATTAACATATTGACATAATATTGACCATTGACATTATTGGGCGAAATGATCATACATTGTAAATGCTCATGACCATTTAAATTGCGGCATTTGACCTAGTTATATATATTTGTCTTACCAACGAGAATGTAGCCATATTTTGTGCAATATGTGTAAATTAGGAGATTAGGAGTAATCATGATACATTTTTTTTTGAAAGGCACGCTTTCTTTTTTCAAGATATTTCTGTTTTATGCAACGTAAGTATTGTGTTATCATTCAAGGCGGAGAAGGTTCACTCCTTTGCCAAAATTATAAAGGGAAGTCATATTTTATGTATTTTGTGTCCAAATAAAACTGATACCGACAACACCGTCAATAGACGGAAGACTGTTACTTTAAGGTCTTCCTGTGCTGTCACATTAAATGACGTTCTGACATGTTCACCCTTGTCCAATCTTGCTGATGCTTTGCTTCCCCACCCACAGCATCATCTACAACAGCGTAATCTCTGAAACAATATTCTCTTTCTTCTTCTCGATCCGAAAATAATGTATAAAAGCAAATCATGTTCACGTGTTTTACCCTCAACACCATCCCTTACGCTGCTTATGACAAAGCAAACCAAAGCCTTTGTCGCGTGACTGATCGTTCTCCAAGCAAACAATGTTGTTACCAAGTTCGACCTGATGACTTTTCTTCTCTTTCTCCGGACATTCAAACATACGAGCATACACGGAGAACATACACACGTACACACCTACAGTGCTAAGTATCACAACGATGCTGCAGCTCAAAGCACCATGCACGAATACCAGGCAGTGACAGCTGATCGTTCAAAACGTACTTTGAATATAGTCTCATGTAATCCTGTACAAATAAAAGGTCACGTCTCTGTTCGGGTTCACTGTTTGTTACTGCGCACCTCGATACAGCTTCACCTCTTCCCTCTTATTACATAAACCTGGCTGTTTGAATTTCCTACGGCATTATCACCCGTACTCATCTTATTACCGGTATTTTCAGAAGTATTTAGTTCGCGTATCTACTAGTCGTCGAGGTGATCAGTCCGTTGTTGTTCATTAAAAACCGTTTCACATAGTTATTATGATAAGATTCTCTTACATAATAGCCCACTGACTGAAAGTACGAAACAGCAATACATTATGTATATTTCGTGGCTTAGGTAAATATATACGATGCATTGCATATTCACTACATACAATATTCCAAGATAAGTTCTTCAGAGGAAAGTTTTGTCGCGTGTTGAAGATGGTACGTAATGTCCATAGCGTGGGCAACCAATCGGAGTTTAATCTGTGTTATTAAGCTAGCGAAGTGCCCGAAGTCCCACTAGACTAACGTGTTCCGGCCAATTATGTCCACCATAGGCGCGTTTTCCTCCGACAGGCGTGCTATGGCTTCATGAACGTCCTTAATCAGCATACGCTGAGATGGCTGCCGTTGCCAGCAGCCCAGCATAATCTTGTACACTTCTTTCAAGCAACCTTTGGGGCAGTCGAGGAGTATGCCATTGTGAATATACTCAATGACCTGGTGCAGTTGCAGAAATAAAATAATGCGAAGAGAAGGAGATAATGATTCCATCAATTCTACATAAATTTTGCAAAACAATGTATATTATCATTTACAAGAAGCGTTTCTGAAGTCTTCGATGTTGTCATAACCTAAAGGGCATCAACGAATGGATTGATGCTTCGCTGGCTTGATCCTGCCTTGACGACTTAGCTTGACAGTATCTGAGTGCGTCAGTAGAAAATACAGGGTTTAAACTGAAAACATAGTTCTGGTAAGGGTTTGAGTCCCCGTCTTGCATCATTTCATAATATTATTTGCTTGCAATATATCGAAAGAGTCTACCAAGAAACTTATATGGCTGACGCGATTTACCGGGATGATGAGTTATTTTGGAGTATTTTGAGATTAAAAGTGTATAATAAAAGTCGGTATACCTACTTTCATTCCAGAAGGATCCAGGCTAACTCGGTCTCAGGGAAAACTCGGCCCTATTTCAGACAATTTACACACAGTTCGTGATCGCCATATTCTTCATTTTGTATGCGCGCCAAAGAGGTTCTTTGATGAGCGCGTTGTATCAATTTGGCCTATAACTGCGACCAGCCAGAACGTGAACCGCTCCCATAGTACAACACTGCACAATCCAGAGGGACAACTCGGTCCCGCGTCAAAGCGAGGCCGAGTTGTCACCGAGTCAGAGTTAGCCTGACCCAGATCGGGTAAGTTCTGAGATTGCGACTCTGGCGAACCTCTTTAGTTAATATTTCGCCCAACAAATATATTTTTATTACAGCGTTATTCCACACATTTCTGAGGCATTTCTTAGGCATACATGGAGCGAAATTTGACAGTTCTGCAGGCATCCCAGAACTATGTTTTACCTTTAAGGTAACTATGGAATGTTTAACCCATGAGGCGAAGCCGAATGAGTTTAGACTAAACTCTCTGGTTACCGCATGGACACCATTCCTACTGGCTCACGAAAAGACATGTGCGTTATCTATTTTATAGAACATAGAACGGGGGACATTTTTTTTTTGTACCAAAAATCCATTTCTAAAATCATTTAATCTGAAGGCATTTGCCTTTGCGTGATGCATTTCCTTCGTCTTGTCATAGACGCAAACCATGCATCCAGTACCATGCATCCATGATGCAGGATAAATTTCCTGGATACATTAGCCGCATTCAAAATAGCGTGATAAAGATCGCGATCCAAATCTTGAGGATTTTTGCGCTCGTTCATATGGACTGAATTATCCTGCTAAACATTAAATTGCCAATCACGATAATTTGTCGACGAAAGCGCACATGTTCGAGCGCGCGCTGCTGTTGTGATGTGCACTTGAATGTTGGAATAGAAAATCTCGGGATTTGTTGCTCCAGCGTTCACACAGTCTCCTCGGTGCGAATCATCGCGATTAAATCGCAAGATTTCTTGGGACTTGGATCGTGATATTGATTGCGCTATTAAGTTGGATATTTGTATCTACACAGGCCAAAATATCCAGATTTCGATCGCGACACTCCCCTCAATGACGCAACGCGGCCAGAAAAAAAAAAAATCAACACATAGATCTCCACCAATGGAATCGCAGAATTTTCTAAACCGTTCAATGAAATTTATTTCACTAAAGGGGAATAATTCTTAACATGTTTTACTGGGCTTATAGAGGGTTTTCAACTCTTTCAAAAGAACATCATCAATCGGAAATATGGAATGAGACAAGACTGATATGTACTCCACAAGATAAGTCATTTCACGATTCAGAGTTCCGTCCGAGAGTCGCCTTTGCGTTTGCACACAGCTTGTCCCGTGACGTACGCGTTGGAACTATGGCAATGTGCTGCTATTCGCGAGCACATTGTATTAAAAATGATTTATTTGGAGGAAAAATGTTAATGTAAGAAATCTGAAATAATAAACATGGTAATCCTAGAATAAATAAAGACGATTTTCATTCTTTTCATTGATCTTACTTTGGGAAAAAATACAAGGATAACTAGAAATTAATGTCGCTATGGCGACTGGTATGCTCCGTCATTAAGTCCGATTTACCCGAAGCCAAGTTTTGAGGATTTTTCCGGGCGAGTCGCGGGATTGCAAACAGAGGTCCACGCAGAACGCCAGTAGGAGGCCTGTAGCTGCCGCAAGTCACATGCAGTTGACCCGCTTAAAGTACGTAAGTTGCCCGTGGATCTATGTCATTGCGCCGGAAGGGCGTGTAATGTGCGGGCATTCTACGAGCATAATACGGGTGTTTTACTGGCAAGGAACGGTGTTGAAACTGCCAAAACCCGTGAAGCTGGTCGGTTCTGCGAGCGTGGAGCGCGAGCTTTACGAGCGAATTGCGTGCATGCTGAGGGTCAGTTACTGCCTTTCTCCTGGTTAGTTGAGAGTCGGCTGCGGCCAAGATAATTACTTTCTGTGAGACTTCTGCCATATTAAATTCCTTCACCGAGTTGTCAGCCCCCACTCTCCACCCATGCGCCTGACACGCAAGTCACACGGAATGCACGTAAGCAGAACGGAAGTAGCATGGGTCCAGCAGGGAAGACGCATACGAAACTCGTCACTGTCCTTGTCCGCCTGCAAAAATTGTCCTGCGTGCTGGAAAATCCCCACACGTAACAAGCCCGCCTAGCTTGCTCGGAAAGGTGTGACAGGGCCTAATCTTGGTTGCGGGTAAATAGAACTTGCGTACGCAACTCCGGGTAACTATGGGTGAGATACGTGCTAGGTATTGCTATGTGCGGGTCATCTGCGGGGACCTCTGGGTAGCAAAAATTGTTCTTCGCAAGTCGCACGCAAGGCTTGCCCAGAAAGGTGTGACAGGGCCTTTAGGAGAAATTTTTTGTAGATTTATACCACTCCTGTCAACTTTCTTTTATGAATATGAAAATGATGCTATAAGGCGAACGTCCAAGTTACGCAGAAGCTCAAGTTCGTTTTACAGTGCTTGGAAAATCGTAAGGAATTGCTAGCAAGAACAAGCAAAAAGGTCCGTTTTGTTCATACGTTTTGAAGCAATTAGTGCTTGGTTTCGAAGTAACTGCATGCGGGCAGCAAGCAATTGCCTGTGCTTGCTAGCAAAGCTTTTGCTTGCAAGCAAGTGCTTGTTTTTATGCACACGGATTCAAGCGAAATGGTAGCACCAGCATTTGCTAGTTTTTATACATAGGGCCCATTGCCAATTCAAAATGTGATTTGTGACAGCACTGAGTTTACTAGCCGGCCATGGCCATGACCAATAATGAATTTAATAGGGTCTTTGATACAGACTATACGTTCGCTTACGCTCAAACACTACCCAATCTAGCGCGATGCAGACACCATGCAATGTAATTGTAAACAGGAGACTCTCCAGATACACTTATTTTGATGTAATGCGTAAATGGGGTAGCAGGATAGGATATAAATATCACGCCTTTCTTGTTTCATATTCCACGTACAATCCTCTTCTCAGACGAATGACGAGGTTTCGGGGGATTGGTTTTCAAAAAATGATGGAACTGCATGTGATTCTACGAGCTTCGTTGGTTTTCCATCCAGGAGATTCGCTCTCATGTCGACTTCGTAATCTGGATCGGTGAAGTGGTCGCTAAAAACAGACGAGGTCATTCTTCCTATCGTGCTGGAAGTTTTTATCCAAGAAAAAAAAATGGACCTAAGGGCAGGAATCTACTGCTTGAAATCATCATTTCGATGTTGTGGATCTGGAAAGTGGTGGAAAGAATTCCTTTTCGTTCTTGCTGAGCTATCCATGCAGCCATATGCCTGGGCAATACACCATCTCCGACATGTGCTCTGGCCCGCATGCGAACCGAATATCCGTGTCGTACGTCACAAACGTCATAACCCAGAAGTATGTAGGGGAGATTTCGCGAAATCGGCAGCTTTCTGCGCTAGCAGACGACGCAGTTCAGTTGGGCAGGGTCTTTATTTTCTACTCTATCAAGGGTATTGGAAGGCCTACAGGAATGAAATGAAAGGTGTTTACACCTTTTAACATGAGAATAATAAAAATCTTGACAACTCTATTTCTTTAGAAATCCGGTCATTAGTCAGGAACCTACCTCATGGTTTGACAGGCCGAACCAGGGCTGCTTGCCATACTCGAATATCTCCCATAGAACGACCCCATAACTCCAGACATCGCTTTCCACAGAGTACGTGCGGTAGATTATACTTTCCGGCGGCATCCAACGAACTGGTAACATGGTGTGTCCCCCCACCTGGTGAACAGCATATCTCGTCACGATTAGTCTTCGAGTTAAACACGCATAACCAACATCTTTAACTTCATGCAGTTGACTGCTTTTAGGCCTACAGCTATCCTTTGTGAAAAAGTACGGAATGTGAATTTAACTGCAAGAAAATTGTTTGAGAATCGAAAAACTAGCGCAGACTATAGTTCACACCACTGAATTATGACAACCAGTAAACATTGCCGTCAACAGGTATCAATACATGTTAATATCAACTTTATGCATAGTCTGTTTTTATGTATTCACTTACAAGAAAAACTACCCAATCAGACAATAACAAAAGATAATACTTGCAGAAACCAATATCCGTAAGGCTGGTGTTATACTTGCCCTATAATAGTCCGTGCTGTATACGTCTCGAGACATGCCGAAGTCGGCGATCTTGACTACGAGGCGGTCGCCGACCAGGCAATTTCTCGTTGCCATGTCGCGATGGACGAAATGTTGCGATGCCATGTACACCATGCCGGCCGCTATCTGCGTGGCGATGTAAAGAAGTTCTTTGGCTGTCAATGGAAGCAAGGCCTGGCTCTTCGTGAAGCAATCGGCATCGGGACCACGTGACCTGATAGGAAATTGTACAAAGTTTCTCGAGCAAAATGAAGAATTCATAATACATGTACGTGCCAAATAATGGCACAATATTTACCAGCTACTGTACGGCAGCGTAGTCATGTTGTGCACATTGTAGCGAAGAATGATTAATCAGCATCAACGTCACACACCGTCAGAAACAGTCATTCTTTATCTTTAGAAGGAGAATACGAATCTATAATCATGACATATCCTTTGTACACCTCTAACCACATCGTTTGACAATGATAAAAGTGAAACATAATAAAGTTGTCTAATTGTTCTGACGTAACGATGTTGTCATTCGGGGTCAATTAAGACATATACAGCGCTGTCAGCTCGACACTTAGATTGCATACACTATATATGATAATGAATATGGACTGGCCTTGAAGGGGACACGACATTTATTATCTGAATGTTGTATTGTCCGGGTCGAAGAGGAGGGCATGCAATTCTGGTGAGGTCTTTCGTATCCCCTTGAAAGTAGCCAGTCCATATAATTATTTCCCATTTCAGGCATCTTGAGCAGTAACATTGATTATAATTACAATATAGACTTTCTATAACTTTCCTATAACAAACTTTTACTCAGCGCCAACTTAAGCTCTACACCACTGATCTACATCCATACCACGCATGCCCACATGTACAGGTCAGCTATGCGGCGCTCTTTTACCCCTCTTCAACCCGCTGGCGCTTGAAACGAGGGGAATACATTATTTCGTAGAACCACAGCTCAGATGTCTGATATGGGTAATAATATTATCATATACATAATTCGGTAATTGATATTATTTCCTACATGGGGTGGATGGGGCTTGCTATTGCTTACTTAAGATAGTTGTTAAGATCCCCGTTTTCCATGTACTCAAAAACCATGAAAAATGGCTCCTGGTCAATGCACACGCCGTAGAATGTGACGATGTTCTCATGCTGAAGATTAGTGAGAAGCTCAGCTTCACGCTCAAAGTCTTTTCGGGCATCGCCGATGGAGGCGTCCTTCAGCGTCTTAATAGCCACCATGATTGGTCCGTCGGCGCCGGGTAAGTGCTCGCAGACTCCCAAGCAAACCACGCCGAACGCGCCCTCCCCTAGTTCCCCTATGAAGCGAATGTTTTCACGTGAGATGTGGTTGATGGCAGCTAATAGGGAATAGAAAAGTTATGATCAAGTACACATCAAGTACATCAAAGTGGAAAGAGTTTAAACGAAGTTGATGTCTGTGGGAAAATTAACGAATAACAGTAATTCTATTCAGGTGAACATGCAAGCATAGCACTATATTTGAACGTAGCGTACTGTCGATCGCTGTTACCGCAACCGTAGAGATTGTACAATGAACTAAAGCCATTTTAATCCGGGCAAAAAGTGCGTACACACACGAAATAATGTTTCAGTGCATGTCAGACACTGTATGTGGAAAGTTGATTTTTTTTTACTCACCTACGAATAAATTAATCATCAACAACTTTTCAACAAATTGTATGTTCAAGAGAAACCAATCGATTCATGCAAATCTCACTCAGTAGAGTGAATCTATAAACTTGAACTGTTTCCCTAAAAATAAAATTTTGTTTAGAAGACTCAAACAGTAGAATATAATTGTCCCTTGTAAAAACTCGTAACACGTCTCTTTTAATGTATTCAAACGTAAATTGAAGTCATTCTTGCGAAATGGCTACTCTGTTGTATGTGTATACTGATCTCAAATAAAACATAATCCTTAGGTGTGTATTCTGTGTATTATACTATGTGCAATTATTGTATAAAATGAAATGTAAGAGTTACCTCACTACATGCACTGTCCTATTTTTTTTTGTGGGGGGGGGGGGAGGGTGACAAGTCACTCAAATCCAAATTTTATTGATGTTTCATTGGAAAATATGGAATAAATATAAATCCTTTTATATCTGCATGGATATATCAAGGTTTAGAACATGCTAAATTCTGCATTGATGTCATTGCAATTGACAGCACAATTTGTTCATTTGCAAGAATACAGTATCACATTAGTCACTTGCTGCCTTTTGCCATAGAAGTTTGGGCAGCAAAGGTTGGATCATCAGATTGGCGGTGCATTTCAGTGTTCTGTTATGAATACTTTTTCCCCGTTGACCTGCTGTGGTGACTTCGCAAGTCCATGTTCTAATTTTCTGTAGCAAGTACGCCTAATCAGGAGAGGCTGAACGTTGTTGTGTTATATTTTTCGTGGCGGGGGCGGGGGAGGTCAATATTGTAGTGCTCGGGGTTGGGGCAATGGTCAATGCTCTCTCGAGACCATGTCATTCGCGAGACAAATGAATAGTTATCTACTCTTTATCATTATAATGGTTATGCTGCAATACTGAAATTGCTTATAGGCCTACAGCTTTCTTATTTGAGTTAAATATATGTTTTAGTCAATCCTGAATTATTTTTGTCTATGTATGCTGGTGCTAAGAACTTATATTTCCTCGAAAACCTGCAAATTTTACAAGCTTTAACTTTTCGTTTTTTCCCTCATATTTCTCTGCTCTTTTACAGAAGGCCTAGTACAACATCAGCATAAATGAACATTGGATATCCTGCATATTTCTTTTGTGATATTAAAGTATTGTGTCTTTCTAAGCAATTCATAGATTTTGTGTGATCACAAACTATTGCTTTTCTTTGAGATATGGAAATAAACTAAAGTCAAACCGAAGAGACCCTTCATAAGCCAACGCTACCATACCTTTTGAGCGTGGCTAATCTCTTCAATGTATTATTAAAGGGGCATTCCAGACGATTTTCATAATTTCATATTATGTAGTGCATAAATCGGCATCACGTATAGATTTGTGAAACTTACTGTGGTCCTTAGGCAGAGAAACCAATACTTTGAAAAACAACTTAAACAAATTACACTAAGCAATGTTGATGACATAGGAGGCTCACATATTTCATAAATTCAGCAGTATAATTCCATTTACAATACCGCCTGCTTATCAAGTTCTCCTGTGTAGAAGCTGCGCATGCTTTCTTGTTTTGTTCTGATTCCTTGAGCCCCAACTTGTGCATTCTTATGGTGAGGCTGCTATGACACCATCCTTGTTCATTACAATTCGTTATACATTTTGAAAACATTCGTATTCCTCATCGCAATAACTATAAATTCTAAAACCTTGTATTTAGTACAACTAATTTACAGTTGTTCAATATAAAAGTCTGAAAATCATTCGAAAGTCTCCTTTAATTCGCACAGCCGAGTTTCACACCCGGCGTACGCAGTTGGCACTTTTGTTCTATAATATATAATTATTTCTTTTATATATTATATATTCTGGGCCCGGCATTCCCGAAATAACTGTATAAAATTGGAGAGAGTTGGTATTGAAGAGGGCTCCCTACCTGCACCAGATCTCCGGTCAGTTCGAGCCAAATAATTCGGGTTCGTGATCATTGGAATCATACGGTCATCCCCTCGCTTAGAGTCCAGCACGCAAGCCACAGAGGTGAACGGGGTGGCGCTGGGGTCGCCCAGATTTTGGAAGCGTTCTCGCTTCTTAGTATAATAGCGTCGACCGATCAGTGATATGAAGATCACAAATATCAATG
Organism: Diadema antillarum; assembly: GCF_040938485.1. NCBI lineage: Eukaryota > Metazoa > Echinodermata > Echinoidea > Diadematoida > Diadematidae > Diadema > Diadema antillarum. Next base: position 271,184 of record NW_027271837.1, on the reverse strand, counting down.
CTCCTACAGCACCAATCACGTAGACCTAGTGATGAAGAATTAGCAAAATGTTAGTCATCGCTGTAGTATTTCACACCGTAGCTCGACTGTAAAAAGTAACTGATTCACATACTGTAGCCTACATGTCATATTTCGCTAACACTTCGTAACATCTCCATACAGCCTCTTGTCACAGCCCAAGGCAACTAAACCGTACAAACTAAAATACAAGGACCCCGTTTTATCAAAAGATATAATCGATTATAAGTTTCCTTATCACACAGGCTGCCATAGACTTATGATATAAATCAACTTTGTAATCAATTATAACTCTTCATAAAACAGGGCCCAGGTCAGATTAATCTGCAAAAAAATTGACATGACATGACGAGTTTGAGGGGTAATTCCAGACCGGTTAAAAGTTAGTCTGAAAAGAAAGGACACAATGTAATAAGCACAACCATGACAATTTGATCAAAATCATATAAAAATTAGCGAAGTTGTATATATTGTGATGTTTCTCTAATTTTAATTTCATTAAACAGTTCTTGAACTGCCAATATGAATACGCAAACGAGTGAGTTAATGATGTTATCTCCTTACAGCCTACTATAAAGATTGTACACATAATCTTGAAATGTCCAAATTTTGTTAGTTTCCAGCACAATTATGCCCTATTTTAAATCCAAAATATATGTGACCATTCATTATGGTCAGATATTTTTCATCCTGGAATAACAGTATGATTATTTTTTTTTTTCATAGTAGAAACTCGAATTTTCAGTTTTTGTACACAAAGGTACATGTAAATCTAGTTAATCATAGATACGCATTTTAATCACGGAATTTCCTAAGTTCGAATTAGGAAATAATTATGCACTCGATGTTTCTCATACACATGCAGACTGTGTCGTCTTAGGCAGATTATTGTAGGTCTCGGTCATAACTTCAAAAGGACAAAGGAGATAGACATCTATCTCTTGTACAAGAGATGCTTCTAAACTGCTTGTCTTTGGAAATGACCAAACGTATGGATTTAATCGCTACAGTTCAATGCACGTCTTTCATTCTGTCTGGTATATCAGGGATTGAAATCACCGAATTCTTTCAGTAAATCTACAGCGACCGTGATCTATGGGAGGATTAAAGTAGTAAGTCAGTCATTCACTGGAAAAGACCACGGATTGTGGGTAAGTAGCTAACTTTTGACCACATAGTACGATGTGCGCAGCTAGTAGCTCTGATTAGGTGACTGGATAGCTCAAATAGAAATTTCCGGGGTCTCAATATTTCTTGATGCGAATGGGCCTTTGTGTGTTACTCGAAACTTCACGTCATAACCAGAATGATTGAATATTGTACTCTAAGTACCTGATGTTATGTAATGATATCTATGAATCACGTTCTTGCGACATTTTGGTTATTGCTGTTCGCCTTGTTCGCCGTTTATGGTTGATTGAAATTGTAACTAGAACTATAAACTTCTTATCCTCACGAACACACATGTACGCCAACACATGTTTATGTTTGAAATTATAAAGTATAGACACATACGCACAAACTTCATAAAACTGTGATGCATATTCATAGGGTTAGCAAAATGGAATTTTAACGTTAGGGTTGATAATGGTAATAGATTATTCAGTTCTCAAAAACGCACAGTGCCATGAGAAACTACCCTTGATAGGAACTGCCTACATGTTCTCTCAACATTGGCAGCCATAACATTGGGATAGTCACATTGCTTGCACTTACACTTGATGTTGATAGGGAATAGGTTCGGGCAATTTTAAATCTTATGTAAAGATCTGCGTATCTTTCGACCGAAATCTTTTGAAACTGATATATATGTCCTATGAAAATTCACTAATTCCCACTTACGCATAATGATGATGATGATGATAATGATGATGATAGTTATAGTAATAAGGATGATAATAATAAGATTAAAAATACGCTTGACTTTAGGTCGTTCACTACTAAAATGCCTTGGATCACCAAATCCCTCCTTATATCTATCAGTCACAAGAATAACTTATTTTATAAATACAAGAGGAATCCGAATGAAAATACAAAAGGTAAATATGCTCGTTATCGTAATATTCTTACAACTACTTCGAGACTTGCTAAGAGGAGCTATTTCACGAGGCAGTTTGACCTTTTCAAAAATGATACCAAGAGTACGTAGAAGGTGATTGATGAAATTCTCAGAGTTAAAGATAAATCAGAACAAGTGAAGGAAATATCTCAGCATGGTATCTTGATCCAACATCCGGTATATGTTGCTAATGCGTTTAATGATTTTTTTTTCTATTTAGGCCCCGGTCTTGCTAGTAGTATCCCAGTAACAGATACAGAATGTCATTATTTTTTAACTGATCCAAATCCTCAATCTTTGTTTTTACTCCCATCCGAAAATAGGAGGTGAGGGACGTAGTACACAAGTAGAAGTAAAAAAGAGTGCTGGACATGATGGCATTACGAATCCTTTATTAAACAATATATCCGCAATATTGTCTCCTTTTACATATATATCAAATTTGTCCCTTGTTACTGGTGTAGTGCTTAGTCAAATGAAAATTGCTAAAGTTGTTCCGGTTTATAAAAATGGCAATAAAACAGAAGTAAGTAATTATCGTCCAATTTCTCTTTTGACCGCGATTTCCAAGATTCTCGAACATTTGATATATTCACGTGTAATTAAGTTCTTAAACGAATGTAATATTTTTTTTTGATGATTCTCAATTTGGATTTAGAAAAAAAAAAAACACCACTCTAATACTCACGCTGTGCTTGCTTTTATCGATAAAGCAGCCCACGCTGTGTTGACGACTCATCACATACAGTTAGTATATTCCTGGACCTCTTCAAGGCTTTTGACACTATCGATCACGATATTTTGTTAAATAACTCTCGCACTATGGAATACGTGGAAAGACCTTGGACTGGTTCAGGAGCTACCTAACCAACAGGAAACAGTTTGTCAATATCAGCGATTTTAGTTCCAGTTTACAAACACTATGCGGGGTCCCTCAAGCATCCCTCTTAGGCCTACTTTTGTTTATTCTTTATATAAATGATTTCAAAAATTCATCTAATGTTTGATCTTTTCTTCTTTTTGCCGATGATTCTAATATCTTCTTTTCACATCGAAACCCAACAACTCTTAGTAGTGAACAGAGAATTAAAGTCGGTTCAAATGTGGATTCAAGCAAACAAGTTGTCTCTCAATGTAAACAAAACCGTTTTAAATGTTATTTAGTAATTCTGTTACCCACTTGCCTGGCGATATAAAAATAAATAATTATTTTTTTATTCAAGTTGAATCGTTTGATTTTTTAGGTCTTTAAATTGACCATGAATTAACATGGAAATATCACATAGATTATTTATCTCAGAAGCTCTCAAGAAATACTGGGATTTTTAATAAGCTCAAACATTTTTTTTTCCCAAGTATATTTTGAAAAATTTATATTCAACGCTTATTTTACCCTATCTCAGTTGCGGTATACTTGCCTGGGAAAATTGTGCAAAATCACACATTGAAGCTATTCGTTCAGTCAATCTAGCCGATTTTTATTTCCACATGAATTATTTCTTCTTTGAAAACAGACTCCTTAAGGTTGCTGATTTGTTTTTATACAACTTAGGCAAATTTATGTTTCAGTTATCAGCCAACGGCTTGCCTGATGTATTTACCCATATGTTTCAGAAAAAACTAAGCAGTTCATGCTTACTACACAAGACAAAGAGATTCATTTCACCTTCCATGTACTCGCACACTCCTTACACACACACAAAAAAATTGTTTTTACTGGACCCAAATTCTGAAATGATCTTCCCGCAGACTTAATCAAATGTTCTCATATGTTTACATTTAAACAAAAATTTAAATCAATGTTACTTAATGAATATAACTTGCCTGATTAGAATTTTTTAATATGTTATCTGTAGTATCCTCATTCAATGCATGGCGGATCAACCTGCAGTGTATGATCGATTTACCTCTGGTTTATGCTCCCATTATATAATCCCTACATCAGTATTTACATTTTGAACTCGTTATGAACTTGATTCTACATATGTGCTCGCACACTTTTGTATGTATATGCAATCTTTTTCACCCAGTTTTTATTCTTTGGGTTCTTGTTTTTCCTTTTTCTTTTTCTTCTCTTTTATTTCTTCTTCCCTTTGTACCTTGATATTTTAGCTTTCATATAGTTTCGTCATTATTACTTTGTGTCCCATCTCCATTGATTGCATAGCAAATTTACATTGGGATTTCTTCCTGTAACCTGCGTTTACAAGTTTTTCCTTTGCGGTTTCATCATATATCACACGTTATAGAGAATTGTCTTACGTACATATGTATGCTGACACAGTTTCTATTCATGACCCGATTTACATCATATCTTGTATCTTGCTTGGTTTGCATTCTTTTTGTGATGTATCTCGATGTCAAGTGAAATATGAAAATAAACGTGCTGGAACTGTTACCTGTGTCTCGATTGTAAGACCAGTGCAGTTTAAGTTATTCAATTCAATTCAAAACCCAAGAAATGAAGAGCTAACTGAATTACAGACTGCCTTAACCGACACATTAAACAACGACTTATGAATATATCAATCAATATCAATGTCAATCGATCTATTAACAGATTTAAAAGCATATGCAATGACGTACAGCAAAACTAAACAAGACATGCACGATTATTGAAAGATTTAAAGAATCAAACGAAATGAAGGCATCAGTAATACGGGTGACTTTTACAAGCTTAAAAGTATTTTTACGTAACACAAGCGGAATGGAGCATTACTTGTTTGATTAACAACTATGAAAGCGTACATAAACAAATCATCAAAATTTTGAAGAGTTGCTGTAAAGTTAGAAGTTCTCGTAATCCGACAATAATACACTTTAAGTGATCCATCTTTAGTAATTTGTATTTCTCTCGCAGAATGCCACTGACATTCTTCCTCGTGACACAGAATCCTGTCTCAGTGTGAATAAGTGACAGCTGGCACTTTGGGATTACTCGCTAACGGCAAGTTATGGATGAATTTCCTGTTTGTTTGTTTGTTTGTTTGTTTTTGTTTTTGTTTTACATTAGGGATGTACCGAACAGAGCGATCCCGCCAGACAATGTTCACTCACAACAAAGCAACATAGATGATATCTGTTGTAGATTTCGGGACTGAAATGAGAACACATGTTAGGAAGTTAAATTTGTTTTAAAGACAGGGAATACATACAGTGAGTAAATAACAAGCAGAATTAGACAAATGGAAACAATCTGCTGCCCAGTTGGAAATCTTAATATCTTGCATTGTGTCCTGAAAACAATTTAAAAAGCCGCCAATTTTACGTCACCAATATCGTCCTTCCCCAAACAGTGTCACGCTTGGAAGTATTAGTAATTTGTTTTAAGAAATGGTGCACTACACGATAGGACGCCCTCACCATCCCCTTCAACGTTGACGTCCATGATGTGATGCCTACCTTTCAATCCTTTTTGGCGCGAAGAGGACATGATCATCGGGCCCAAATCATTTGTATTTACATTGGTGCTTTTAAAAACCAATGCATCCTATGTGAAGGTTCTTATGGGCAATCCATGCTTAGGAGGACATGACATCAGTAAAAGAAATGTGCCTACCATGTTAATCTTTATTTAAGATATCATACAATACCATGAATGTTTAGAAATTACAATGGTCTTTTGAAATCAAAACAATGCGTTTTTCATTGTCATAATCATCATTAGAATGTACATGTAGGACGGGAGGTAATAATATGGAGCTGAATGTAAATTACAGCTTGCTCCTTTAATATCTTTTCCTGCACATTTTGCTATAACAAAAAAGATGAATACACTTCCATATTCCAGACATGTAGGACTGGAGGTAATAATATTTACAGCTTGCTCCTTTAGTATCTTTTCCTGCACATTTTGCTGTAGGAAAAAAAAATGAATACACTTCCATATTCCAGAGATGTGATATATTAAGGGGCGAAATAACTGTTGAGTTACTCTGGACAAACTATAAAATCCCTAACGTTAAAGCCCCCCCCCCCCCCCCCATTCAGTTGGTCATCTGTGCAGCATGCACGTCCCCGATATTTGCAGGGAAAAGGGGTATATTTTAGGCACTCAAGTCGGGGAAATATCCCGAAAATCGTTAAAATAGGGGTTCTTTTAGTATTTTCCCGAAATATATTTGATTAGGGGTAATTTTCAAAGCTTTTGCGAACAATCCTGAAATAAGGTCCCGATTAGGATTAGTTTCACCCCCTACCCCGGGACTCAATTCGGGGGAATATCCCGAAAATCGTTAAAATAGGGGTTCTTTTAGTATTTTCCCGAAATATCTTTGATTAGGGGTAATTTTCAAAGCTTTTGCGAACAAGCCTGAAATAAGGTCCCGAATAGGATTAGTTTCACCCCTACCCCGAAAATTGCGAAATAGGGGCAATGAGGCCTCTTTGTGTTTGCCCCGGTTCTCCTGAATGTACTTACTGTGCATGTTATGCTGTAGAGCATGCCGAGGGGGCTGTCTTTTTGCAGAACATTTTGCCCCATGATACTTTGCTACCTCCCTTTCTAAAGACATGTTAAAGGGGGTGGGGGTGGGGGTAATGACTCTGGCTTCCCTTCCAAACGCCCGTGATAGGGGGGTAATTTTAATGGCCTTCCTTCCAAAACCCATGATAGGAGGTCAAAATCCTAACCCATTTCTACCCTTAAAGGGGTGTCTCTAAGAATCTGGAGCAAACATTATGAATATGGTTGACCGCTCGAGGGGGGGGGGGGGGAATAAAGTGATGAACTATGCTTTTGGCGTCTAGCTGAAAAACTATGAGTCGAATTGCTTAAAATATTTGGTTGAGCATTTGTCATGATGCTATAATTGAAATTAATCCCTCATCCCTCGTAGTATCCAAAATCAGGAAACATTAACAAATTTCATCAGTCTTAAGAAGCTTACACTGGCTTCCAGTGAAAAATCGGATTCAGTTTAAGATACTGTTATTAGCATTTTAGTGTTTCAATATGTTTGCTCCACATTATCTAAGGGAGCTACCTCAAATCTACACACCAGAGAGGAACCTTCGATCAAAAAGTAAAGATTTATTTGTTATTCCAACCAGAAGAACCAAATTTTACGGAGAACGAACATTTGCTTTTAATGCCCCTACCTTATGGAATAATTTACCTCAGAAATTAAGACAAATTACTGATATAAATAGATTCAAGTCTGCCTTGAAAACGCATTTGTTTACAGTGTAAGAAAACATGAAGCTCGGTACCATCGCTGTCAAAAGTTGAATTGTATGTTTTTGTATAATCTTTTCATTTTTTTGAGCGCATAGGGACATTATCACTTTGTGTTATGCGCTATATAAGCACTGTCAATTATTATCATTATTATTATTGTGTTTGAGGTATCGCTTTGTTTGAAGGCATTGATTTCTTCCTCATGTCCTTTTATCGCAACGTGATTAACCGACCTTTCGGAATACAATGATAACACTCATATTTGTTTAAATTGTATTGTTTGTATGTTTCATATTCAAAAAACCAAAGAAAGGGAATATGCTGCAACATGATTGTGACTTGAAATGAATAGACGACGATTTAGTACAAAAAGCAAATAATTTTACTCATGAACATTGTTTAAATGTAACGTCACTAACCGTGGAATTGCCCTTATGCCTTTCATTTCTTTTGATTTTTGCTTATTATTAGAGCATCTCAATGTTGACCTAAAATGGCTAGTGATTAGTTTTTACAGATTTCGGATTACGAAATGATTTATCTGTCGTTTGGCTTTCAGATTGTGAGTTTTCATCTCAAGTTACAATGACGTCACTAACTTCATTCTCTGTAAAGGAGAGCTACCAATAAAGAAGAAGAGAACATAAACAAGGTCTCCAACAACGCCTAAGCAACAATTACAAAATTACCACAATGGAGTGTGGTTTGTCCAAAGATCACGTACAAATGAACCTCTGAGCTTGACAGACCGACTTATCTTCACACTTCGAAAGAAAGGGTACTAGTAATTGATTTGGTCAGAGTACTTTTGTACACAAACACATACAGACACATTTGATTACAATACGAATTCTGCATTCTTTGAAGGCAATATTTCCATCTGCGGTAAAATGTGACATGAACATGTATACGGAAACGTGAACATAGACAGAAACATTAACCTTCAGTAACAGAAAATTAAAACAAGAGACCCGGGGGTCTCTAGCTCACCTGAGTATCGCAAGTTTACCTTCCATGCATTCTTGCAGACTCTTACCTGAGAACGTTGGAAACTTGGGGCGGGGGCAGCTTTGAGAGTTGGATTATGCCAGTCTGTCATCAATGTACAAACTCATGGTATCAAATTTGCTTTATCACTTCTGGTTCTAGAGAAGAGGATTTGTAAATACATTGCATTTCTTAGAGGGGGGGGGGATTGGCTCCTCTTGGGGCCCCTATATAGGGGAGCATGGTGCCCAGTTGAACAATTAAGATGCTAACCCCCTGGCATGCTACCTGCCACGTTTGGTGAACATTCATCAACGGGTTTTCAAGAAGACTATGAACACGTACAATTTAAGTCTCTATTTTGACCCATCCCACCCCACTCCCCTGGCTCCCAAGGGGGGTGGGGGTGGGGGGTGGGGGCACCCCTGAGTCTGCCATGAACAAACTTGAAACAACAGTCATCAAAATACCGAATTGTATCAACTTGGCTCAATCACTTCTGCTCTAGAGAAAATCTTTACAGATTCCTTACGGAGGAAATGTGGTGGGGGCATGGTGCTTATTTGTGAAGGGATTGAGATTCTATCCCCCTAGGGATGCTAGATGCTAAGTTTGGTGAAAATTCATCATTGGTTTTCAAGAAGAAGATGAAAATGTATAATTTAGGCCTATTAGGACCCCTCCCCTGGGTCCCCATGGGGGACACCCCTGATTCCTCCATGAACAAACTTGAAATTACAGTCATCAATAAACCAACCCATAGTATTAAAGGTACAGTTTACTTTTGGGAGCAGTGATTTAAAATTTTTTAAAGATATCACATATGATGCATATGTGTAGGTCTGTTGTATCACAAAACATCCTACCATATAAAATTTTCGCAATAAAGCCTAAAATATAAGGAGATGTCGGTATTTTTCTCAATAAACCATAACTGTAGACGGTTTAGTCTGGAAGCATTCTTATCATAACTATTGTTCACATTTTGTGTATTTAACAATACTTAACATCAATTATCCAGATTCAGATTTTTACAGTGGTTGTTTCTGTCCTTAACTCAGACTTTAGAACTATTTTAAAGCACTAATGCTGGGTTTTTGTTTCATCTGCAAATGGTAAATTACACCTTTAACTTAGCTCTATCACTTCAGGTTCTAGAAAAGAAGATTTCTCTTTTTTAGATTCTTTTTTTTTTTTTTTGGGGGGGGGGTTTGGCCGCCCTGGGTCCCTCAGGTGAGGCATGGTGCCCAATTGAACAATTTTAGATCCTATCCCCCTAGGGATGCTACCTGCCCAGTTTGGTGAAAATCGGTAATGGGGCTCTCAAGAAGAAGATGAAAATGTAAAAAGTTTAGGCACGACGCACGACGGACAATGGACGCCGAAGAGCGATCGCAATAGCTCACTTGAGCCTTCGACTCAGGTGAGCTGGAAGATCGACTTCTTCTTGTTCCAACGAGATTATGACTTGCCGCAAATACTGCTAGAAAAAAAAAAGTAGAAACTGGACATGAACCTCTCACGTAGGTGCACTCATGCCCAATTGGTGTCTGTTTCATCTATTCCGTCTGAAGTCTATTGATGTGTAACAGTTTCTCAGAAGCTTTGGGAAAGCGTAATTAGTGACTGCAAGGAGTTAAACTTGAACATTGAAAGCGAATCAAGACTCAACATTTCCATACAGCCGTTTCAAAACTAATCAAAGAGATGAAAAGAGAAAAAAAAAGACGCTAACTTGAAGGACATAACTTGTATTGCGAAATCGATGAAGGACACAACGATCTTGTCCAATACTGTGGTCATAAACTAGTTCCCTCTTTATGAAGAATAAAAATGCGGTTTTTATGTATGACAAACTCAAATTTGCACGGAACCATCTCTGTGGAAGGAGACATGGGAAAATTCGTATGAATTTTACATGGATAGGGACATGGTTATATGGAAATTCTATCCTGACATCATGTTGCTTTGTATGAAAAAAAATATCGGAGCAGCAAATCAGTGAAGATTTTGGGGAAAACAAATCGGACACTTAAAAAAAATGTATGAATTGTAAAACTTTAGAGAGCAAGACAAATTTGTAACTGAATGATGTAGGTGTTGAGCAGCTCTCCATATGTTTTTTTTACTTAATATCTCACTAACTTTCATTTTTCTCGAAAAATTTCTAGGAGGAAAAATAACAAGAGACCTGGGAGTCTCGCGCTCACCTCAGTTTCGCAAGTTCACCTCCCATGCATTCTTGCAGATTCATACCTGAGAACATTGGAAACTTGAGGCTGGGCAGCTTTGAGAGCTGGATTATGCCAGTCTGAAAAATAGACCTTAAGTTTTATCACATCAGATTACTGAATATTACTGAATATTTCTTAATTTAGGAGGTTTGGGCCCGCTGGGACCCCTGAGAGGAGCATGGTGCCCATTCTAACACATTGAGATCCTATCCCCTTGAGATGCTTCTTACCAAGTTTGGTGAAAATCCATTATGTTGTTTTTAGGAAGAAGATGGAAATTTACAATTAAGGAGCGCATTTGGATCCCCCCATAACTCAAAAGGAGGGGGGACATCACTGAATCTGCAATGAACAAACTTGGAACTACTGTCATCAATGTACGAAATCATGGTATTAACTTCGCTTTATCACTTCAGGTTTTAGGAAGAAATATTTCTTAATGGAGGGGGAGGCCCTAGGGGCTTCAAGGGGAGCATGGTGCCCAGTTGAACAAAGTGAGATTCTAACCCATGGGTCCCAAGGGGGTGGGGGCCTGATTCCGCCATTAACAGACTTGAAACTACAGTCCTCAATGTACTAACTCAAAGTATCAACTTAGCTCTATCACTCCTGGTTCTAGAGAAGAAGATTGTATAAGATTCCTTGCTTTTGGGGGGTTTGCCCCTCCCCAGGTGGGACATGGCGCCCATTTGAGATCATATCCCCATAGAGATGCTACCTGCCAAGTTTGTGAAAATCGGTCCTGGCGTTTTCACGAAGAAGATGAGAATGTAAGAGCTTACACGACGAATGACGGACAACGCACAACAGACGACGCACGACTAGGTGAGCTAAAAATGGGTGATTTTGTTTTACATCCAAATGCAGAGACGCTCAACACTTATTCCACCCCCCCCCCGTGTTGCCAGTCTATCTTTCTCCCTGATTTGATTTTTTTTTTACAGATATTAACTGTTTGTTCACAAAAAATTAATATCTGTGTGTTTTGACTTTCTTGCTCAAGTTTACACTAATCTATCTCTCCGATTTTTCTGTTTTCATAACATAAAATTAGACTGGAATTTTCCTTTAAGAGGCCTAACCAATCATTGATTTGATTTGTTCAACCAAAAAAAAAAAAAAAAAAGACAGTATGGTCTTTTCAGAGATAGCAATGGCGTGATGAATACTTTGATATCAAACGAAATTGTCTTTCTTACGTCCTTAAAGTAACTAAGGCTTTTTTTAAATGACACGCCCTTATGCGAAAAAACATTTTCATTAAACCTGATTTAAAAGAACGTTATTTATGGAAACAAGTTGAATGAGGAGTGAAAGAGAGACGCTGTATACTCACATAGACCGGTGTCTTGCGCGTTTCGGGAAGACTAGGGGAAGGTGTTGGAACGTTAGTGAAGTTTGGCACTGACACTTCACGGAGAAATGAATAAAACAAATAGATCGACAACACATAACACAATTAAACACAGAAGCTTACTTCTCTCTTTTTTTTAAAAGAACAATGTATATAAAACGAACAGCTCTGAACCTTGGAGCGACAAACCGAACGTGCTTCTACCTCGGGTTGTGTTTTTTCCCCAGTAATAACGAATAACAATCAATCATGCGTTTAGGTACAACACGTCATGTGCTAACTAACGTCATGCAGCACGAGACGAAAGAAAAAACACAAGTCACATCTTTCTGCGAAGTTTAAAGAAAACTGCAGGGAATCAGGAGCGGGCACTTTACACCGGTAGATGCAACTGCGCAGACGCAAACTACAAAGACGACTCAAAATGTACAAAGAACATGCACAAACCAACGAAGCAACACCGCTGAATAGAAAGAGGATGACAGGGATAGAGTGATGATTAATTCAATGAAGATGCATCGATACTGAAAGCTGATGGAAACAAGAGTAAACGAGAAACAAAAAGAAGCATGCACTGTTTGTGATGCTGCCACCACGTGGCAACCATATTGTACTGTGGTTGAACCTCCTGGAAAACAACAGCGATTCTTCACGTCTTTTCCGTCATATACTTACTGCAACGGTTGTCACTTTTCGGGGGTGATTGGCTGGGTTATTTATCATGGTTGATTTTGGTGTGTTCTTGACTGGAGTCCTGTCCTTTGGATTGGTAGTTGTTGGGGTCTCGGGCTGCGGGTACGGAGCTCCATGTCGTAAAGCGAACGAAGAAATGAAGTCCATCCACCCCATTACCAAAACGATAGAAGTGAGATGTGTGCCCACCACCAACAAATTCCCGACAAAGAATACGAATAGATTGTTTGTGAATGGACAAGGACAAGACCCCTACGAGGCTAGGAGGATTTAGTTAGCTTGGAATCGTTAGGCCAGAACGAAAACACATGAACACCGTTATTTTTGTTTTCAGGAGATCACACATGCAGATGATAATTAAATGCATTAGTAGTGGATACATTCGCATCATTCATAGTTAGTATAAAGTTAATCATGGCATTTTCTCTCTGCTGCTATGACGTGTTCATACTGCCGTAACATTTTCCTAGCAATGCCACAGCAAGCACGCCTACCAGCACAGAAAAAATGACGACATACCGTTGTCAATGCACAATCACACCAACATGTTGCCCGTTTCACATACATTCAAGAGCAATAAACACAGATAACTGGTGATTTCTATATTACATGTTAGACGGAAAGGGGAAATAATGCAAAACAGACAGCTTGCACAACATAATACATTTTCATACCCTGGGGGAAAAATATCTAGCAGACGGCAGATGTTTTTTGAGTGGCACGTCAGCATCGTCAGCACGGGAGGAATGCACCCTACAAGCCCAGCTTTTTAGCATTCCTCCCAATTTCCAACATTTCCGTATACTTACAATTTTTTGTAAACTTATCCTTTATTTTGTATCATGATAAAATCTATGTATTCAATTTCCGTAATATATCTATATGTTTCTGTTGGAAATGAAAAAATAAATGAATGATTGAATCTAGCTAGCTTAGTCTGATCGACAAAGTAGTGCTTGGGTGATGTCTGACCACCTTGATAAAAAAAAAAATGACGGTTTGCATGACACTCATATGTGATTCTTCTTCATTCTCGAAATGAGACAGTATCGATATTGAAGTCGTTCACTTTCTCTTCAACGTTGCTTATGTCAGTTTTTGCAGAAAATATTATAACAAGTTTGTCCGATAAGCATTAAAACACCAAGACGAAATGTTGAATTTGATGAATTAATTCAATACACTTCGAAAAGGCGCTTTCTCAGAGTATGTAGAAAGCTGAATATTTGAGTAGGGCGTCTGTAACATTATGGATAGGTTTCCTCCATTTTCTCAAAAAGGCTGAAGTAATTCGCAGATCGACCAAAACCTCTTTCATGCCTTTCATTGTAATGAAGAAATTGAAGTCCACTAAGCATGAACCTAAAATATCTTAAAGTTACAGACAAAAACCTAGTACAGTACCTAGCTCTATCAAACTGTAGATGCAGAAGAACCTCATTTGGTAGATTTCTCTTGAACAATTTCATATAACTTACTCGTTAATTCTCTTAGCTGTTTTAATATAAGAACTTCGACCGAAAATTGAATCGAATGGAGTTATGGAGTCACTCATATCTCTGGACTACAAATCAGAACAGTACAATTAAGAGACTGACCCCCACCGTTGAAAAAGATGGCACTGAGGTTCTTGCGCGCAGTTCCCATCTCGTTGGACACTACTAGTGTATAGTTGCCGTTGTCGTAATGTGACGGCAGGAGGAAAGTGAGGCAACCGAAAATCTCCCAGTCTTCAATGATTGATACTTCGTACTTTCGCATGGACGTGTATGAGTTGAGTGTAACGTTAGAGATGCGACTGTCGTAGTGCAGCTCCTTGGTGCCATTGTGGAGGATGGTGACATTGGGTAAGGGCAGGGCCGTGACGTTTAGCTCGATGCAGTAGTGGAAACGTTTCACAGGACCAGTGAACACATTGATGATTGGTGCCACTGTTTGAGGATAACAACAACAATAACAAAACATAGGATTGTAATTGAGAGGAAAAAAAATAAGTTGAACAATGAGGAAAGAAGGAGGTTATGGTGGAAGAAAAGGAGACGAGAGGGCGTGAAGGAGGCGAAGAAAGAAGAGACCCGAGGATAAAATGGAAGAGGAAGAAGCACTGTACCCGCAATGTATTAAGAATGGGGATAGAAGAAATGACAAATAAAGAACTGATGCGGCGAGTACAAGCTTACGAAATTAAAACAAAGTCCACGCTGACCTGACAAATATAAAGTCAATTTAGTTTGCAAGTGTCTCATCACGTTTGTGATAATGAAGGAGCTGATATCCATGTTGTGTAAGAATGTAAAGATTTAACTCAACTTTCAGTTTTGTTTTTCAGTGAGCCTGATGTTTATGCGACTACCACCCACTTGGTGTGATAAACTATCATCCTAGTACCAATTCTGTCTTTTAACACAAAGAATGGACATCATCCTGTGATTCTCATTATGTCAGGACACGTCATATAGTTTTATACACATTTCAGTTGAGGATAATTTTATGCCAGTGAGTCATACATTGATTTTTGAAGACCCGGTAGCGTATAGGATTTCATGGGGAACCGATTCATTCTCTGCCCACCGGAGTACATTACAAAACCACAAATAGCGCCGGTCAGTAAATATAATTGTGCATCGAAGCGTACGCTTTTCGAGTTTTCGGTAGAGGTCGACTCCAATCGAGATTCTTCGGCTGTGTGTGTTCTTACATAGATATCTATGATAAAGCTGTACACAATTCCTCACGGGGATTCTCGAATACATTCGAGCCAGCCCAGTCCTCCCGCTCCATGTATCCCTAAGCTACCGGGTCTTTAAGGACCACTGCACCTTTCTCAGCCAAGCAGATAGACCACCTAGAAGTACCAAACCCATGACAAGCTGGTCAATCGTGTATGTACATCCCTCCACTTGACGAGTCTTTTTACCTCCGCCAACGGTTATGTTTTCTTCGGTATTTGTTTGTCCGTGTGCAAATAAACTCAAAGAGGTTGTGAACGGATTTGCATAAAATGTACAAGAAAGGTTGAGAATGACACAAGTAACAGATGATTAAATTTTGGTAATGATCCGGCAATGCAATTTTGTGGATATATGAAGGATTTTTGATATTTTGGCAGGTAGGGTCAATGAACTTGGGAGTTCAAGCTACGCATTTTTGTGGTTTTTATAATTATGCGCACTTTATAAGTGCGTGCTCTAGTTTTTGCTAGGGGCGATGCGCGCCGCGCAGCTAGAAATTGACGACGTAACAAAAGGCTTCTACATGTATATTGGGAATTCGGGCGACTTTCAGCACGCATACGGAAGGGTGGAAATCACTCATCTCTATGGAAGAACAAGATCGGTGGTGGAAATGAGTAGCTCGGTGGAGGTATGCGCTCTCAGAGTGCTTCTCTAGTTTTTAAATAAGTTTGTTTCTTTGTATATATTTTCTATGTTTTCATAATCTTTTATTTTTTTTTCGGGAGGTAATCTTGGTGAGGAGGATATGTGTATAGGGATCGTCTAAAGAGGGGATGGTGGGCATATTTCCATTCATTCATCAAGTCATATTAACTTTTCCTTTGTTTTACAGCCTAATGTATGTGTGTGTGTGTGTGTGTGCGTGTGTATGTTTTTTCGGGTGGAATAAGGAAAATAAATGGGATGAATACCCTTGCCATTTTTTCACTTGTTTTGTTTTCCTGTCAGGACTTCTGACAAACGCAATCATGAATTGTTCATTAAGTCTCGATCGCTCGCCTCGGCGTTGCGTAGCGTACATGCATGACTTTGTCATTGTGCATGCCAAAGCCAGTAGTCTGGTGCCAAAGGTAGAACCTTGTTTTACCGTCCACCCAATGTTTTTTGATGGTTTTACCCTATTTCGGGGGTGCTGAATTCGAATCTGCATGATGCAACTCTTGCATCCTTGTAGTCCATGAGCCAAGGCCTGAAAATTGCATTTTCGTAGCACCCCCAGGGGGCCCAAGATATCTTGGTACCGTTGGATAGGTACAAGTCTCTACTTTTCGGAAATTATGATCTTAAGTTCCAACTCTTGATCGTTACCATGGCAACGCAGTTGATATATCACAACCTCTTAAAACATGTGCCGATTCCATGTCATTTCTAGAGAATGAGACAATATATTAAAGGTAAAAATTTTCTGTAAGTAATCGAATTAGTAGGATAGTCTTGTTTTGGAATAAAGGCTTAAGTAACGTACTAAAGACTTTTGCAATAAATATGAACATGGCTCATTCTTTGAGGATATGAAGGTCACTTCAAGGTCAAATTATTGAATATCACAAAATTGATACAAATTCAGGATTAATTTTTGTGATAAAGTTTTTGTCAAATCCTTCAAGGAACTGTACATGCTACTATGAGTTTGCTACACAAACTAGGAAGCAAGCTGACTCTAACTCTACCACATGACCTCAGTCTGCTAAGTTGTTACCATGGAAACGGAAGTTGAGTCTCTTGTGTAAAGAAGAGCTTTTGGCTCTGATACAGGCCCACGCAATAGAAATTTGTTTTTAAAATGTGTAACAATGTAAAATAATGATCATTCAACTAATTATTTCTCATTATTTATCGTAATTAAGCATTTCAAGTATTTTCAATAGAGGGTATCTGGTTAGTTTACCCTCTAAATCCTTCTCAAGGTCATTCTCAGGGTCATTCTCAAGGTCAAAGCGCTTAATTTATATAATAAATGTCAGTTCCTTTGCGAGAATCCCTAATGATCAAATCATTAAAGTTCACAATCTACAGAGTGTGTTGGGTTTTTTTTCTAAATAAATGAAAAGTTTGCTCCCTTTTTGTTACCATGGCAACAACAGTATTTAGTGCAAATGATTCATGATAGCTTTCTGGCCCTATAGTAGGCTACGTATGACAGTAAAGTGCTTTATGTGCAAAAATGATCTATAACCAAAACTGAATAAAACAGTATCACACATTTCATATTGACTTTCAATGAAGGATAACCATGTACACTAGGTCATTATCAAGGTCATTCTCAAGGTCATGGCGTTTATAACATTTTATCTTGTAATTTTGTATGTGGAAACTTAAAGTTTTCCACTACCTCCTCTAAGGCTGTACAAATACATGGGTGTATAATAACATCATTTTAATTCATCATAGATCTGCAACATTTGCCCTTTCACCTAACTGACAACAACACATAGAACAGAATAGAATAATATGGAATAGCATACTTTTATTAACAAATGTTCCTTGGATTCTTCTTCTTGGATAGTTTACATACATGTCTAATTCAATATGGATAATCTACTCAATCCATTCAATGTATTCAATGAGGATGAAATGCAGGATGTTTCTTTACCGTAAGGTGAAAGTCTGTTTCTAAATTATCTCAGTACCTGAAAATGAAGATGGAGGGGCACAAAATAATAGAGATCTTACAAATATATAATGTATTATCATTCTTGATTTTAATATACATGAACTTGAGAGGATAAATATACTTTGTTTGTTTCCTTGCCCTGATGATGGATATGGTTTGTTCTGCAAAATTATAAAAAGTACTTACAACTATGACTCCAATTAAAGACATAACATACCTTTTGAATGAATTTTTTTGAAAATAGATGAGAACACTAGATGAGTATTGCTCTTTGCTATCAATGTCCGATTGTTCAAATCAAGCAATAATCACACTAAGTCCAATGGAGGCTGCAAAAGGAAAAAGATATATCAAGTAATAAAAATAATTATCTATGCCGCCCAAGTCTTATGGAGCAATAAAACGTGGATACAGAAAGACTGAATAACAAGGAACTTGGCAGCAAGTAAAAGAGTCAACTTTAGTCCAACGCGCAAAAAGTTAACTTACAAATAACATCCCTCTAACGAGATGAAAGAACAATGACAAGTCTGATCAGTAACGGAGATGAGCCGGTGGAGCCTTCTGTCGTGTAGAGCGCTGGAGCATGGGAGGGGAGGGGTCAGCGTCTGGTGCTGCAGGGAGAGGCTCCTCTTTACGTCCCGGGGCATTGAATGGAAGGAGAACACGGACGGAGCGGGGCAGACGGCAGGGTGGTTCCAGGCCCACAGGCGACTGCGAGGTAGGGGCGTGGTCCGGTGAGCCAGAGGAGACGGGCTGATCACTTGGGCTGTCCCGCACTGGGGAATTGTGGGACGGCTCGGCAGTGCCAGTTGGAGCGGGGGGGAGTGTGCTCTCTGTGGTGGGGAAGGGTGGCTTATCATGGCCCGTCGTGGTGGGGTGAATGGCACGAGGTGGAGGCGAGACCGTGGAGGGCCCTGGGTATGTGGTGAGGGTCGCCCGAGGGATAACCGGCTGGTACTTGCGGAGGAACTTCCTGTTACGGAGTGTGACACGTCCTGAGCCGTCCACCCTGATGACATACTGGTCGAACTGGCGCACTTCAACCACTATTCCAGTCTAATTGTCCCACTTTGTCAGTTGGGGGCCTGTTTGGTTCTGGATGCGGACGCAGTCACCAACGGAAAGTGGGGGGAGTACCCGTGTGTGGGCGGAGAGATGTTCGGCAGCGCGCATGTGCCTATTCCGCAAGGCCTCCTCCCGCCATGAAAGAGTGTCCTGCCATGTCGAGTGGGGACGATACTTGCCCGGGTGGATGGGGATGAAATCCCGGATAGGCCGACCGAAGACACACTGAGCAGGGGATAGGCAAGTGTCACGGTCGGGAGTGTTCCGATACTGCAGGATGGCACGCTGGAATTCATCAGTGTCGAGGGAGCCATCAGCAGTGGTGTTCCCGGCAATGAGACGCTTGACCGTCTTGACCCCGACCTCTGCATGGCAATTACTGTGTGGAAACGCGACAGAGGAGATGCGATGGTGGACCCCCCAAGCCCGGAGAAATGTCCTGGTCTTGTTGGACGTGAACTCAGGCCCATCGTCAGAGGTGAGCTCGTCGCTAATGCCGTAGGTGATGAATATGCTTCTAAGGGCAGCAATCAGCCCGGCGGCCCCGTTGGCAGCCTCCTCCACGATCGGCCAATTGCTGTATCTGTCCACCACCACAACGAGGAAGGACCGACCATGATAGTGGAAGTAGTCGGCCACGAGGCACTGAAATGGATATGCTGGGCTGACGGGTGGGGGCAGGGGCGCACGGCTGAGAGGGAGCCATGCGGTTGCATGTTGAACATCATGCCTGCAGGTCCGTTATGTCAGATGACATCCCAGGCCAGAAGAAGGAGGATTCAGCCCTGGAACACATTTGAGAGACCCCTTGGTTGGCCGAGTGGAGGGCTCGAAGGACCTTCTCTCGCAGAGTGGAGGGAATCACGATATGGTCGTTGTAGAGCACCATCCCATCAAAACTGGATAGACCATCGCGAAATTGGTGATACCGGCGAAGATCAACAGGTAAGTCATCGCGCGCGGCAGTCTGGGAAGCCATTCTCCACCAAGTCGAGTAAGAAGGGTAAGGGGGGGGGGGTCGCTGGAGGTGGCTAAGAGGATGTCATCCCAAGTGACCGACTCAACGATGGCATTGTCATCGGGGGTACCCTGGGCGCAAACCTGTGGAGTGTCCGCCATGCCCTCCACACAACACCGAGTGGCAGCTAGGATGGCACGTGGATGTTCGACGTGGCCAGACTCACTAGTGGGTCCCTGGAGGTTGGCGATGTCATCCAGGAGGTGTAGCAGCTGGGACTCACTAACTGGATGGCATGAGAGAGCATCAGCCGCAGTGTGACGAAGGCCCGGGATGTGCACCACAAGGAACCAATATCGCAGGGTCCTCTCCTTGAGGTTGCGAAGACGGGGGTTGGGGCTGGTGTCAAGAGAGTGATCACCACATATCTTCAACAGAGGCTTGTGATCCACAGCGACATTCAAGTCAGAGCACCCAAGGACAAAATAACGCGCCTTATCGAGGGCGTCCACAACAGCGAGGGCTTCCCCTTCAATCGGGGCATAGCGAGATTCCGACCCAGTTGTGAACCGGCTGCCGACGAGGGTGACCCGCCAACCAGACTTGCAGCAGAAGGGCTTGGTGCTCCGGCACGGGCAGTGCTTCTGTAGCAGCCAAACATCGATCCCATCCTTCGACCAATCCATGGCCAGGCAGGTGGGTCTTCCCTTGTCGAAGTATAGTGACACCTTCCTGGATCTCCCTGATGATCAGGGACTTCACTTCATCAAAGAGCTCTTGCAGGGTGTCTGTCCATTGAAAATGGCTGCCTGGCTTGAGGAGTCTTCTGAAGGGAAGCATCTGGTCTGCAGAGGCAAAGGCGTAGGACACCTGGTTCACCAGGCTGAACCAGCTGCGGACATCGGTGACGTTCTCAGGTGCGGGGAATTCGCGGATGGCCTGGAGGAAGCGCAGGCAGGGCGGACAGTCGCTGGGGTTATCTCGAATCTGGCAAACTCGATGGTCTGCTGTGCAAAGACGAACTTGGATGGGCTCTAGGTGATGCCGTTGCGGCCACATACGTCAAGCCGCATGGAAGTAGGCATCCTGAATACTATCCAACCACATGAGTGTGTCATCCACACACTTCGTCTTCGCTGGGAAGTCTGCCACGATGTCATCAAACCGGCGGCTATAGCAGTCCCCCGAGGCGATGTACCCCTGTGGGGCCACGAGGCACCAATAGCGACCCCACGGGGTAATAAAGGTGGTGAGATGGCGGTCCCGCACATCAAGGGGAATGCTGTGATATCCATTCCATGCATCAGACAGAGTTTTGTACATGTTAGATGGAACCACACGGGCCTGGTGGAACGGGGATTGCGTATGGTGGGTCTCGCGGGTAGCATGGCGATAGAGTGCCTGGAAGTCAACCGTACGCCTGGGCTTACCTGATTTCTTCACACAGATGACCATGCGGTGGCACCGTGTGATGGGGGTGCCTACTGGGACAGGTTCGAGAACACCGAGTCGAACGTCCTGATCAAGGCCCTTCTTCACATCATCCTACCAACGGATGGGGATGGGTATGGGGGCATGGAGAGCCTCTGGTGTGGCGCCCATTTCCACGAGTATGCGCATAGGGGGACCAGACATCATCGGTAGGGGCTGGTGATCACACACATTGAAAGTGCTGGACCGGTAGTACGCAATTACTAAGTAGCCAGTCTCCAAGTCTTGCACAGTTCTCCTCGGTTGACCGGAAGGGGAGGGAAGTGGGAAGTGGGAAGGGGCCTCATGTTGTGGGCATGGGAAATCAGGTATGGGGGTACTGTCCGGTTGCGACGTGATAGGGGATGAATCCTCTTCATCAATGCGGCCACGCACACCCCCTACATCTCCGTTGGGCTGGCATCGATTGACGGGCAATAGCTGATAGTGCTCAGACTTGGTACGCTCTCCTGAATAAGCCTGTTAAAAGCAGTCCAGCTGGGGACATTCTGATGTTTGTCATCACACTCTTGGAACATCACTTCCTCAGGCGCCAACCTAGTCAAGAACCAAGCAAAGTCATTTTTCCTTGCTACAGCATTTTTAGAAGACGATGCTGTCAGAAGATCTTGATCAACTACAAGTTTCTCTAGCTGGTCCTTTCCTTGGAACTGATTGGTACGGCATCACTGCATTTGGCTGGGGCTTAATGGAACGCCTGCGATTGTTGATGGCGCCGTCAGATTTTGTGTTTTGAGCATTGGTGGAAGACTGTGACAGCCCTATTTCTTGACGTCTAGTTTGTAGTACTCTGCCACTAGTGCAGTGTGTAGTTCCACGTCCAGAGAGCATCTCTTCTTGAAGGTCACTGTTATCCCAACAAAATGTCTCAAATACACCATTTTGTCAGTTGCTTGGCAAATTGGAGTAAGTCTTTGAGACATTTTCTTCAAGCGAAGTTTCCATCTCTTCTACCTGTGTGTGAAACAAACCATGACCCATTCTGTTCAAGACAGTTATCATTTCTGAAGATCCACCTAGGGTTCTGACAAGAAAAGGAAGTGCCACATGCTTTGGAGTTTTTACTCGCCCCGACTCACACCATGTATGAGATCTTGACTGATAGAGAGGACTTGACGATGGATGGTAGCTGGTACAGATACCCACTGATCTACTTGAAACTTGCATTTTCCGTGAATAATGCAGGCCAGCAGGCCTAATGGGTTGGGAGACCGCTGGATTCACCTGAAGTAGAGCCTGTTGTACGATAACTGCCACATGTTGCAAGCTTTTTTCCTCACTTTCATCATATGAGATGATGTCGCTGCTCCATGCTTCTTCCACAGAAGTAGATGAAGACTACACATCTGCCTCAGAAATTTGGCCCTTTGGTACCTCTTCAAGGAATACCATCTCAGACTCTGAACGATTGTTCGGATGCCAAAAAGACAACTGATTTCCATAGTGGCTCACTATTCTTCTTTTAAGTTTTTCTGATCGATAGTCAGATTCAGTGCCAGCATCAAAGAGGAGCTCTTTGAACTTCCTAAGAAGATCAGCCATCTGCATTACCTTCATATCCTTAATTATTTCAGTATTGATGTATTCCTTTAAGGCATCAAATGCAGCATCATATGAGCTTGTAATGTGAGCATCGTTCTTCTGAGCCAAGCATTCCAAGGATTTGCGCTTCGTGAAGCGTTTGTGATAACTCTTATGGTATCTGATGTGCGTGACTGTGAGATCTCTGATGGCTAGTAGGAGTTCTTCATCTTCTCTGACTTCTGCAGCTCTTTGGATGTTTTCGGCAACCTCCTGAGATTGGCAAGTTATAAGAGTCTCTGCCACCCTACTACCTGAGTGTGACTTGACATAGGTCATTGCTTGGCAAAAGATACATTTCTTGAGATCTCTCGGAGCAATGCTAGCTCTAGTTGTTTGCTTTTCAGGTAGTGGTCCATTGTGAATAGATGGAGAAGTACTCTCACTCACAACTGACCGCTTGACCGGCTCGTGGGATACATCAAGTGAAAAGGCATCCATATCTGAAAAAAAGAGTTCATACACAAACAAGTTAATAATATAAATTAAGCGTCTACTGGTGATATAAAACGTGACATAAAGTGTAAATTAAAAAAAAAATGCTTTAAATGAAATATTCCCTGAGATTTTATGAAAGTGATTTAAAGGAAGAGCTTGTGGAAATAAAGGTTTTTGATGGAAATGAAAATCCTGTATTTGTTTGACAGTTATTTTTTTGGTGTTTTTTTAAAATATTTTTTGGCTAAAACAAATTTTTAAAAATGTAAATCATTGTTATGGTCTACATTTTCACTACTTTGTGGCACGTTTTATGAAATAGCGCCCGCACGTGGCAACCTTCAGATAATGAATATCTGGAGATCACCATATCACCATTGAAATTTCTTATGGAACCAAATTTAGATCATGGCTTGTTTTACATCTGCGCCAAATTTTAGAGCAATCGCTTGAGAAAGAAAGAAAATACACGGAGGTGGCACAATGGGCCCTTTGCCAACCTTGTGCCATGGAATCTAGAAGTAGCTTGGACTAAGTAGTGATCACTATGTCCATTGCGCCCTTGATCTAGATCTGGTCTTCCTTTTGGTTTAAATCATACTGACTTTGTTCTTAAATATGAGAATGTTTTGCTTTATATCAAATTTTATCATCTTAATTCTGGTATTTTCCCACTTTGTTCAGCGTTTATTTTGACCAACATTGACTGGGTTTTTCTTTTGTTTTGTTTAATTTGATCATGGCATTTCCATAATCTTGGTCCTGATATTTTATCTTAGACTCAGTCTAGGTCACTAAGTCTTATTCCTGATATTAATCTAATATGTGCCTGAGCCTTATGATGTTCTTAATCATATTCTAAATCTTAAAGGGTGTGTACAGCATTTTCTGGTCGAGGTGAGGATTTAGCTTTTAACGTTTTGCGAGATATTCAGAAACCACTCTATGAGATGTCAAAAAGCATGCAATTCTAAGGGGTATCAAAAGTTTATTTGATGAAAATCGGTTTTGAAATGGCTGAGATATCCAAAAACAAGGTGAAACAAAGAGATCCTAAGAGATCCTGTCGCCTTTTCTCATTATCACTATTTTGAATATCTCAGCAATTTGAAAACCAATTTTCATCAAATAAACATTGAATCCTTCTTAAAATTACATGCTCTTTCATATTTCATAAGAGATTTCTCATTATCTCACTTAACAATGTTCAAAACATGAATCCCCACCTCAACCAGTACTGTACAGTCCCTATGATATTAGGATAGGGTAAAAGGCTTTGTTCACTAGCAAAGACCAATAATCGTAGTATTGATAACATATTTATTCATCAGCTCATAACGTGATCGTGATCTTGGTCCTGATTTAACATTTTGGTCTAAATCTTAAAAAAAAAAACAGTTTTGAACCTAATTCTTGCATTGGTCCATATTCTTGACCTAATCTTGATGATATACAGATATAATGATTTTACTCTGACTATCGCTATCTATTTGTCACAATGCCAATGCTCCTAATCTGAACAAGTGATTTCCTTTTTGATAGCTTGGACAAACAGAGATTTAACAAAGACTACGCTTTAGCCTTTAATGAAAGTTCATATAACTTACATGAAAATCAATATATGGGACTAATCTTTCAAGACCTTGGTTTTTAGTTCTAAATATTGAGATCAAAGATTAACACAAACTTTGTAAACACTTACCTATTGTAATCGATGCTCTCTGTTCGGGGTGTATCAGCTGGTTAGCTTTCTCCCTTATGACAAACACAACTTACACCTGGATCATGCCATCAAAGAAATATTTCCACCATTTCCGCCATCTTTGTTCTTTCCTTCAGATGTAGAAGTATTATTTCATATTTGGACAAAAGAGGGCGCTTTTCTAATGATCTGAAAACTTATTTTTTGATGTCATGGTGCTCCTTCAGCATTGCTTAGTATATCTTATATCTTTTATTTTCTTTGCAGTGTTATTACATAACCATGATATAAAGCTGCAAGATGTCACTGTACCATATGACCTTGAGCATGACCTTGAGAATGACCTTGAGAATGACCTAGAAATGACACTGAACACTGACCTGACAAGATTATTTAATTGTTCATAGGTCAATCAATTTGGTCCTTTATTGGGACAGTCAATAATTTTTAATGAAGTTTTGGTTTTAAGACTGTACACTTCATAGACATTATTGCCCTTACTGGAGCTTTGTGTAGGCAGAATCACGTTTTTATGCTCTTTACATGATTTCAGTTGCCATGGTAACAAACTGGTAGTCTGCCTCAATATGGGAAAATTGAAGTAATTAGACACTATTCTTTATGAATATGCTCCGTTATAACGAATTTTGTCCATTTTTATTGAATAATGCCAACATAAAATAACATTTACTAAAATTTTGACAATGCATTGATATGACTTACAATGAAAAGAGTCACATGACATTCAAATGGCATTAGTACCCATAATGCAACACTCATGTTCATTCAAACCAATTATTTTTCAAGAAATTCATCAAACCTACATTCTTACAAAATACTACTTATATGCTAAGAATATGTTCATAAAAAATAAACTTTGAACTATTTAACCCAATTTCTTGATTTGACACTGAAATGGCACACACTACCAAAGGTTGTGATAGATCAACTGCGTTGCCATGGTAACGATCAAGAGTTCAAGGTAAAAAATGTCATTTCCATGAACTATAGACTTGTACCTATCTTTTGGAAACAAGAAATCTTGGGCCCTCCGGGGGTGCAACCAAATCGAAAAATAAGGGCTTTTTCAGACTTGGCTCATGGACTATTGAGGGTTTTGAGATATTCAAGATGGCCGCCAAAATGGCCGCCCAAACCGAAAATTCCCGTATATTTCCTTCTAAATGGTGAGAAATTGAAAACAATTGATGGTTTTTTACACTATTTCGAGGGTGCTGAATCCGAATCTTGATGATGCAACTCTTGCATCCTACAGGATTTTGAGATATTCAAGATGGCCGCCAAGATGGCCGCCCAAACCGGAAATTCCCATGTATTTCCTTCTAAATGGTGAGAAATTGGAAAAAAAATTGATGTTTGTAAGCTATTTCGAGGGTGCTGAATCCGAATCTGGCTGATGTGACTCTTGCATCCTTGAAGATTTTGAGATATTCAAGGTGGCCGCCAAAATGACCGCCCAAATAGGAAATTCCTATGTATTCCCTTCTTAATGGTTAGTAATTAAAAACAATTGATAGTTCGAAGCTATTTCGACGATGCTGAATCCGAATCAGGATGATGCAACTCTTGCATCGTTAAGGGTTCTGAGATATTCAAAATGGCCGCCAAAATGGCCGCCAAAACCGGAAATTCCCCTGTATTTCCTTCTAAATGGTTAGAAATTGAAAAACTATTGATGGTTTTACCCTAGTTCGAGGGTGCTGGATCAGAATCTTGATAAAACTCTTGTCTCCTTAAGGGTTCTGGGATAATAAAGATGGCACCAAAATGACCACAAAAAATGGAAACTCACATGTAGACCCCCTTTACTTGTAAATAGTGTAAAATTGAAAACAAATTTATGGTTTTTACCCTATTTTGAGTTTGCTGAATTTGAAGATGCAGGATACAGTTATTGCATCCTTAATGGTTTGAGATGATAAAGATGGCCGCCAAAATGGCCCCGAATGACCGTGTAGGCCCCCTAATTTGTTCTAAATGGTGTAAAATTGAAAACAATTCGTGGTTTTACCCTATTTTGAGGGTGCTGAATCCGAACCTGGCTGATGCAACTCTTGTGTTTTGGGGGGTTCTGAAAATTCGAAGATGACCGCCAAAATAACTGTCAATATTGAAAATTTTGAGACCCTATTCAGCACCCTCGACATTTTGTTGTTGCCATTTTTCATTAGGGTTTTGAGATGTCCAAGATGACCGCCAAAATAATTGGCAGAAATTGAAATTCTAATATTAATATTTTTTTCTAAATAGTGAAAATTTGAAAATAAATTGATGGTCTCACCCTATTTCGAGGGTGCTGAAGTTTTTGAGATATTCACAAATGTCCTGCATAAACGGAAATTCCTTGATATTTTCTGATGAATTGTGAAATATTGTGCTATAACGTGAAGCGAGGGATTAAAAGCAATAATCCGAATTCTTGAATTCAACTCGATAGAGCAAATTTGTCAAATCAGCCAACAATTAATGGCATCCAAAATGACTGTCACAATGGTATTGTAATATACTGAGATATTCCGATATGTCTCAAACGGAACTTTAACACGTAATGGAAAGAAAAAATGATCTTGACATCATACTGAAATGTACAAACACAAAATAAGACTGAAAGATTTCTTTATGCACAATTGTTATAAAGTAATGCCTGTGGTAGCCAATAAGGGCTCCGCAGACTGATGTGAAGTTAGTCCTTTTAGAGTAATATTATTTTATGGCCTGTTGGTATTTTTTGTTGAAATTTGTCTTGTATTCTTATGAGTCTCGCCGCGTACTCTTATGAAACTTGTGGCATATTCTGATTATGTCACTAGAAATGGTTGCATCCATGAACACTATAGTAGATATCAATATAAGGGTAATTTCAAAAGCACTCTGGATGATTATGATATTCGTAAGTACTGGACTATCAATTATTACCTTACATGTCGTCGTTCGTTCGTTTGTTTGTTTGTTTGTTTGTTTGTTTTTTACTGCGCGTCACCTGTGATTTTTCCATCCCCTCGTGTGTATATATGACATCGTCGCTTGGGCGACAAGACCCTGTATCTGAAATTTTAGTGAAAATGACTTTTTTTGAATAAACAGTCAGATAATCAGTTAATGATGTCCTGTCCAAAACCTTAGCTGTCTTACCCCAAAAATGAAGCTACCATGGCATGTCAAAGGAAAGGTTCTCTCATTTGTTATATTGCTTTGGCTTCCATGTTTGTTTGCTTTTTTGTTTTGTTTTTGTTTTTCTCTCCTGAACATGTGACATTTTGTAGATACGAGGTTTGTCGCCCCATATATATATGTATGTATATATATATATACATATACATTTACATCTATACATATATATATATATATATATATATATATATATATAATATTACATCATATTGAAATGTAATTGAGTGTAATCTTTCAAATATTCAATTACATCTGTAGTCTTGCAAGATTCATTCCTGGCAGAGTGCTGCTGTATCTTACAAACTCCAAGATATCCGGTCAAGCTGGTTTCACTGTACAGCAAGTTCAAACTGGGATGTACAATATGCGTTCGTTTATCAGCAGAGTATGGTTGGGTTTGGATTATGCCATTGACGCAAACCTGAAATAGGGTAAAACCATTAATTGTTGCCAATTTCTCACCATTCTGGAATATCTTGAATATCTCCAAACTCTCAATGCTGCAAGATTGGCATCGTCCAGATTCGCATTCAGCACAGTGATCGAAATAGGGTAGAATCATCAATAAAATTGTTCTCAATTGCGAAACATTGAAATTAAAATACGTGGAAATTTCCGGTTTTGGCGGCCATTTTCAAAACGGAATAGGATATAACCATCTGGGGGTGTTTCATCAACGTTTGTCAGCGCTGACAATTTCAGCAAAATCCTTGGTTTTGATTGGCTGAGATGCTCTGGTCACTGACTGTTATCATGGTGATTGTCAGCGCTGACAAACGTTGATGAAACACCCCCCTGTTGTTCTCAATTTTGAACCATTGAGAATGAAATACGTGATAATTTCCGGTTTTGGCAGCCATTTTGGCGGCCATCTTGGATATCTCAAAATCCTCAAGGATGCAGGAGTTGCATCATCCAGATTCCGATTCAGCACCCTCCAAACAGGGTATAACTATCAATTGTGTTCAATTTCTCACCATTTAAAAGGAAATACATGTTAATTTCCAGTTTTGGCGGCCATTTTGGCGGCCATCTTGAATATCTCAAAATCCTCAAGGATGCAAGACCTGCATCATCCAGATTTGGATTCAGCACCCTCGAAATAGGGTAAAACCATCATTGTTTTCAATTTCTCATCATTGAGAATGAAATACGTGAGAATTTCCGGTTTTGGGGGCCATATTTTGGCGGCCATCTTGAATATCTCAAAATCCTCAAGGATGCAAGACTTGCATCATCCAGATTTGGATTCAGCACCCTCGAAATAGGATAAAACCATCTATTGTTTTTAATTTCTCACCATTTAGAAGGAAATACATGGGGATTTCCGGTTTGGGCGGCCATTTTGGCGGCCATCTTGAATATCTCAAAACCCTCAAGGATGCAAGAGTTGCATCATCAAGATTCGGATTCAGCACCCTCGAAATAGGGTAAAACCATCAAAAAACATTGGGTGGACGGTAAAATAAGGTTAGGCCCAAAAAGTGGCTTGGGCACCCAGACTACAGGGAGATGGGACTTTCCCACCTTCTTGTAAAGCTTTATAGACAAATCGTGTATAAGTCACCATTCTCAAGGTGGCAATAGTCATTTGAAAGCGATCCATGATAGTAACAATCCACTCGTATAAAGTGATATACTGTAGATACAGTCAAAAATATATTCAGGAGACTATTCAAACTTAGTGTGACTGCAATAACTCAGAACCTCCCATTTCAACAAACACAGCTGTACTGCTCACCCTGCAAGTATTCTTGTTCCTATCATTATCATAATCACCATTTTGATAAATTTGATAAATAGCTTTTCTCGGCCATTGTCTTAAAATAGCTATTCATGTGGAGTGACTTGTGGTCAAACGAATTTATGTTCATTGCTTTTGAATTCATGGATGTATGTATGTATGCATGTATGCATGTGTGTAAGTATGTGTGTACGTCTTTTTTTTTTCGAGCCCACCGGACGTGAGGGGAGACTTTATAGGGATTACCTGCGATGTCTGTCCGTCCGTCGTTCGTCCGTCCGTAGTCTGTCCGTAACGCTACAAAAAGTCTTGAATAGATCTGTACCCAGGGCCTTAATTTCAATCAAACTTTGAAGGAAGGGCGGTTATACAAAGTTTCACATTATACCATACATGGAGGTCACCTCAAGGTCAAAGGTCACAGGTCAATGAAGTTTTTTTAAGGCGCATTCCTATCATGATTCATCACACCATACAAATACACATACAGAGATTCCTCACCCACAAACATGCGCGCGAGCCCTTACACACGCACACACGCATTTCGCTTACACTCACCATCATCCACCCACTCCACACACATATACACACACACACACCTGTCCCTCTATAAACCCACATCCCATCCATCCACTCCTCCAATCCACTTGAGCCTTCGGCTCAGGTGAGGTAAAATCACGTCTGTTGCGACAAAGATTGTCGCCCCATCACAGATTGTCGCCCCGTCATAGATTGTCGTCTGGCGACAATCTTTAACGCTTGTGCAGTTCCCAATTTTTGACCTCGATGGCGACAATTTATGATGGCAAAAAAAAAATTGTTGCGACATAAATTGTCGCCCCGTCAAAAATTGTCGCCCCCGGCTCGGGGTGGTTGCTCCGGTGTTATGCTTTGGTGGGATGGGTGTGACTGGTAAGTTATGCGTATGTGTGTGTGTGTGTGTGTGTGTGTGTGCGTGTGTGTGCGTGTGTGTGTGTGTATGTGTGTGTTTGTGTGTGTGCGTGTGTGTGTGTGTGTGTGTGTGTTGGGGGCTGCATGGTATGTATAATAAGTGACTTGTGTATGCGTTTGCATATAGCTGTGTGTGTGTGTGTGTGTGTGTGTGTGTGTGTGTGTGTTTGAAGTATAACTATACAATATGTAGAAACTGTGCATGTGTGGTGGTTGTATAGTGGTAGTGGTTTGTTTGTCTGTGTGTATTCGTGTGCCTGTATGCGTACGTGTGTATGTGGGTATATAGTGGCGTATGTGTATATCAAAGGGTGTGTGGTGATGCGTGCTTGTGGGCGCCGTTTTGTGCCTGCCTGAGTGTATATCTGAGGGGTTTGGTGTTCGTTGGATACGTAGGCCCTACGTATGTGTGTTGTGTGTGAGCGTTCGTGTGTCTACGTAAAGCCCTCGTCTCATTAGAGCAGATCGAGCCAACGAATGCCTAGCGGATCTGAAAAATTTGGAGATACGCTCACATCCGTTCCTCGTCGTTCGTGACCCGCTTGACGTTCGCTGTATCCGCTAGCTGTTCGCAGAGATTCGCAGAGATCCGCCGGTGCCAAATTTTGATTTTGGAAATGTCCAAATTCTTGAGCGGATGAGGAACGTAATGACAATCCGCTTTGTGTTCGTTTAGCATCCGCTAATCGAAAGTTTTGGTCGCTCTGCATTCGTTTCTTATTCGTCCACCGTTCGTCCACATTCGCCCAGCAAATCTGCACAGCAACACACGTTAATTAAACGTAGTATAGGTTTTCCCATTCATTTTCAAACCTTTTTCATTCAATTTCACAAATTGTTATTTCAATTTCGTCGCGGGGTGTCGGGAATAGGCTAATCTTACTTTCAAATTCGTCTTTCATCGTTCATTTTCAGTAAAGTCCATTCAATTCAGTAATTTGGCATACATTTTCGTCATTTACAGTTCAAATTCGTCAGTCTCACTCGCAGCACACAAAACAGCAGGAATGATTTCGCTTTTTGTCAATAATTTTCGTTAAATTTCCATTCATATTCGTCTCATATCTCTACCCGGTGTGATTTCCCAGTCATTTATGTATTTTTTTTTTCTGTAACCGTTCACATTTTACATTCAGGAGTTAACATACACACGAGGGTCCCCCCTCACACACAGACACACACGCATAAGCAATCCGAGTACACACTGATACAACAAACAGACGTACCGTCTCGTATACGAAAACACTGACAAACGATTTCTAGGCAAACATGATTAAAGACAAAATTTTAAGTGTAAAATTGTAGCTTGTTTAATGTCAAAGAATGGATGGCATAATTATGTTTGCTGCTTTCCAGGGTACAAAATTTAAAGTTTGCTTCATGCATTATGATATGTGTATTGTCTTAGCAAATGTTTAGGGAATAATGTGTAGCGATACAATTTACGAGAGAAAGTAAAAATATGTCTGCTTAAAGTTGGTTCACCCTCAAAATAAAGAATCGACAACATCTGGCTAATTTGAATGAAAAAATTCATGAAATTGCGTGAACAAAAACGAATTTGATCTTCACATTCTGCGATTCGTCAGAGGGGAGGGATGAATTTGAATGACAATTGACGATTTTGAATGCTATGTCTTCGAAAATGTTTGACGAAAAACGAATTACAATGACAATTGACGAAATTGAAGTTAGGACTTGCGTTCCATGTGCTTCTCGGGACGAAATTAAATGACAAAAGTGCGAAAATGGATGGGAGAACCTATAGAAAAAACAAATAACAATAGATATTCATAGCACACATAATTATAATAATGATGATAATAATAATGATAAGAAAAAAAATCTTATTTACCCAGGGTAGCCTCTTCAGCGTTGCCACTGCTTTACCAGAGGGATCTGCCATTATTATTACTCTAGCGTTACCAGGTACCCATTTATACACCTGGGTCGAGAAGGACATCGTGGGTAAAAAATCTTGTCCAAGAATGTACTGGGCGGGATTCGAATCCGGGAGTTCGGGAGTTGGGAGTCTTATCCACTATGCCATAGCCCCCACATGACATTTCATCATAATATTCTGGCATTAAGTAATAAATTGTAGAAAATGACCGCACTTGCAATGCTTTTATGGATAACATTATTCTAAACCGCTGCTATAAAAGTCAACCTGTAGTAGATGGGAATCTCTGCATAGAAATTGGGAATTGTGAAAGTTGGAGGCACCAGACGAAATGGAAGATGTTGGACTACCAACATCATCGTCAACGTGATCATCAGAAGGAAGTGCACTTTTAGGGGAATCTTGAGGACTGTCGAGGGTTGTGACATCAGGAGTACTTGGTGGTGACTTCTGCTTCCTTCTTTTTGGGGCGATTTTCACAGTCACATTACTTGACACTGTCACTCCTCAAAATTATTTGGTGAAGTATACGTCAGCCGAGATCGGTCACGTGATTGCCACAGTATCGCTTAGCATATGTTGGGCATTCGCTGCTCATTCGCTTTGTCCGCTCAGCATCCGTTGGATGGACTGTACGCATTCGCTTTCATTCGTTACTTTATCCGCTCGTAACACGGTTAGCATATGCTCATCATTCGTTAGGCGAACGTTCGAAAACCACATTTTGCTTGCGAATTCGAGCGTATTCGAGCGTATCTGGACTTTGCCAAATTTTGCCCATCCGCTAGGCGTTCGCTGATTTATACGCTATAGTGTGACGGGGCCTTAAGCACGCAGAAGATAATAGGAACGAAACATTCAAGCGACACAATTCCCACAACAAGCACAGCTGTTGCGACACGGATTGTCGCCCCTACACGGATTGTCGCCTCCTGCTCGGGGCGACAATCCGTGACGGGCGTTGGCGGCACGGATTGTCGCCCCCTACACGGATTGTCGCCCGCCCTCGAAGCACATTTTGCTGGGTAATATCGTTCTGGACATAATCATTGAAATACTAACACATAACTTACATGGCTACATCCATGCAAACATGCCATGTAAAAAGTCATGGTGAGGTTTCAAGAAAGTGTGTATGTGCGCGTGCACATGATAATTTAGTGTCCGTTTGTGCGTGTGCGTGTGTGTGTGAGTGTGTGTGTGTGTGTGTGTGTGTGTGTGATGGAAGAATGTGTTTATTATGTCAGTTTTTTGCGTATGTGTTTTTTAGCTGCGCGTGGGGAGGGATACCTAGTAAGCTGTTGCTGGCATAAACATTGATATTGATTTTATCAGCAGCTTTGAATTTGATGAGATTGTTTGGCAGATTTGTATATGAATTCGGAGTGGAGCTTGCGTGCGGGCGGATGCTGCTTTTCTGCATACGGTCCATTATGTCTTATTTATCAACATTGGGAAATCGTTTCATCAGGAAGGATGTGGTATCGGTTCGGGTGTGCGTCGGTATGTGGGAAGGGGGTTACATTTCGTTATTGCAAAAGTTTGTTATTCTGAAGGCTCATTCGTCCGAAGGCTCATTCGTTCGAAGGGTCATTATTCCGAAGGTTCGTTATTCCGAATTTCATTTTTGGATCAACGAACCACTAGGTATAGGGAATTGTGTGTTTCGGATAAATGAAGCCTCGGAAAAAACGAAACTTCGGAATAACGAACCTTCGTGTGTGTGTGTGTGTGTGTGTGTGTGTGTGTGTATGTATGTATGTATTTGGGTCGGTGAATGTGGGTGTGAGATGATTTAGGTTTTGTTTAATCAGGGGTTGGTGGGTTGGGGATTGGATTTGAAGAAGGATAGTTATAAATGGTATGACGGATGTTGGTAGGATTTAATATTTAGGATAGATGTAGGCCCTAGATTTGTTTCGGTTTGGGAGGGGAGGGGTGGTGGGGTCTTTTATGACTGATTTCATTCTAGATTTGTGTAATATATTTGTGTGTTTTTTTATGTATATGCCCTTGTAAGTAAGAAGGTGTTACATGATCCAAACCAATATATTCAAGGAATATACATGTCAAAAATACATGTCAAAACTTTCTCGTGAAGAAATTATTAGTAGGGTTGGTCTATAATCGAGTTATCTATGTTGAAGTGAGATTATTTGTGGTATAAATTGACAAATGGATTTGCTTTTGTTTCGAATTGCCATTTGTAACTTTTTTTTGTTCATGTTGCACCCAGAATGGGTCGATTTATGAATGATTTGAATGAAATCAATAAATATCAAGGAAAAAAGTGTTGAGTCGGTTTGTTTGCATTATGAGGTTTGTTTGAGTGTTTGTTGGTGTTTGTTTGTATTACGTATGTATTAGCGGTGTGCAATGGCAGTTCGTTTGTGCTAAAATCAAGTAACGATTGACAAATTTTTTACGGCGCACAGTGGGCCAGAGAGATACCAAAGTGCGCCAAAAGTCATTTTGGGCACTTGGGATTTTTTAATTTTTGACATGCGCTCTTGAGAGGAAACACTTTGAAGAATATTTCATTGAAATATTTAAATCAGATATGTACATTAAAGGGATATATTTCCTACCTGAAGTAGCAAAATACAACATTTTAAGAGTTTCAAAGCAAATTGTAACCTCTTTAATGAAAACGTAATTTCGACATATAGTTTTTGAGATATCAACCTGTAATTTCTCCCACATATTTGTCAGAGTTTATCTTACGTCATGAATGCCGTAAAAATGCAAAGAAACCTAATCTTCATGAACATTTTTCGGTAAATATCCTTGAAAAGAGGGTAATTATTTGTCTTTTTTAATATATCCAAATGAAAAGTTTAGATTGCCACGGATTTCCAACTAAATTCTATTACCACAACATTTCCTGATGTCTCAGCTTTAAGCTGATACCAGATTTGGCTGCCACCTTTTGCCACTTTTTGTGTTAGAGCCGATTTTCCGCGGCACATTACGTATATTTTGGACCTAGCAGCCGCTTAGGAATTCTGTTATCATACGGCGCCGCATGAGGGCGGCATTATATTTTAATTCATTTTTTTTCTTGCACGTTAAATGCCCGCAAACATGATTCACACTGAATTAGAGGTAAACAGAGTTATAAATATATGAATAGGGCTAGTTCCGGCACCTAAAAGACCCTTCTTTCAAAGATAAAAGAGTACATAATTGCACATAATCAAGGTCATAGCCATATTATAGTCCATATTGTCATAGCCACTGCTGTAAACAAGCTATTCCCTCTGCCATACATACTGTATGGACACCTAGATACTTCGATCCTACTCTTGACATATGCAGATAGAACGTTATACACCTAAACACAGATATTCTATTCTCATCGGTTACTCTTTGGAAGCAAAGTCTGTTGGTATCCGGCTGCTCACCAAAGTGTATCGGATCGCAGTCTGATGAATCCGACTGTGTCGGTCGACTATCAGGTCAATGTCAGACATTGCTCGCGTGATCCTCATCGGACGATCTTGCCTCATGGGATCATGCCCGACCTGTCTGACATTGACCTGATAGGCGACAAATACAAATCGGATTCATCAGACTGTGATCCCATATACTTAGGTGGGTTGCCGGAAGCAAAAAAAAAAAAAAAAAAAAATGCTTCCGACGACTGACTGATGAGAAAAAAAAAATCCTTGTGGAATGGGGATGAATTTATAATTTCACATGATAGTGATTCCGATAGATTTTTCATTAAAAAAATATTTTATTATAGCTTTTTCAAGTAAACCTTCATACACGGAAGACTCACTCTTAGTTGTTAAGTCATAACCTTTCATTCTCCTGATTATTGACTTCACAATTTGTTATCTTTCCAGTAAAATTAGACAAAATGGTTTTTCGAGTGTTGCGCTTGTATAAATTGATATGGCATAGGCCTAAGGTTATAAAGTAGAGAGATTGATTTGATATCACACATTATGTCCTGCTAGAATAGAGTGAAGAAATTCCCCCAAAAGTACAGCGTACATCATAAACTTATTCTAATTCACACGGACAACAGTATTATTTTGCAGTACGTGGGCATAATATGGAACTTCCAGCGCAGCATGAATTCGATCGCCGAATGTTTATACACTTTCTGTGGCCAATTATGTAAGCATCATGTATTCAATGATAGTAGATAAGCAGTGCCGATTTTTGGTAGCAAATGAAAAATCAGCATCACAGTGACGTCATATGAGTTTGAAATTATGTTCAATCAATTCTACGCCCCAAATTACCCCTTGACACCACATTTGGGTAAAAAGAAACCATGGGATATAATTTTGGCGCAGTTTGAGCTCATTCTGGCCCACTGTGCGGCGTGTGGAAATTATTCGCTCATGCATAAAGCATGCCAAACCTATTCAGATACTATTCTGGGACAAAGAATAGTGGTATGGACGTTCTAGTTTATAAGACTGATGGAAGAAAATGACTGCAGGGAAAAATGAACAAAGACAAATAACATTTGGGGAGGGTACCTCCCTCGTATGTATTTTCTCTCGGTCTCTCTCTCGCCTAGCCCGCCTCACCGCTGATATTTGGTTGACACACCCATACTATTTTTAGATCAACGCTGGTGTGAATCTTTAAACACGTGCTCATACACTCTGAAGGCATTTGTATTGCCACAGTAGCGCCACTATATTCCACATACACACGTAAGCATACAGGCACACGTATACACACAGACAAACAAACCACTACCACTATGTAACCACCACACATGCACAATTTCTACATATTGTATTATTATACTCCAAACACACACACAAACACACACACACACACACAACAAATCATACACATCACATATCATGCAGCTCACAATACACACACACACACACACACACACACACACACATACGCATAACTTACCAGTCATACCCATCCCACCAAGCTTAACACCGGAGGAACCACCCCGAGCCCGGGGCGACAATCCGTGACGGGGCGACAATCCGTGTCGCAACAAATTTTTTGCCAACACGGATTGTCGCCTTCGAGGTCAAAAACTGGGAACTGCACAAGCGTCACGGATTGTCGCCAGGCGACAATCCGTGACGGAGGCGACAATCTTGCCGCCAGCGCCCGTCACGGATTGTCGCCCCGAGCAGGAGGCGACAATCCGTGTAGGGGCGACAATCCGTGTCGCAACACACAGCGCTCCATTACACAAACACACACACACACACACACGCTTGTTTTTTATTTAGTGTTCATGATAGGTAATCCGAAAATGAAAAAGGGTTTGTTAATCCGAACATTTGTGGCGTTATTCCGAAGGTTCGTTATTCCTAAGGTTCGTTGATCCGAAAATGAAATTCGGAATAACGAACCTTCGGAATAACGAACCTTCGCAATAACGAAATGTAACCCCCCCCCCCCCCCCCCACACACACACACCCGAACCGATACCACCTTCCTTCCGGATGAAACGACTTCCCAATGTTGATGCATAAGACATAATGGACCGTGTGCATAAAAGCAGCATCCGCCCGCACTCAAGCACCCCTCCGAATTCATATACATATCCGTCAAACAAACTCATCAAACTCAAAGCTGCTGATAAAATCAATATAACGTTTATGCCAGCAACAGCTTATCCCTCCCCACGCGCAGCCAAAACACATACGCTGACATAATAAACACATTCTTCCATCATAATTATACACTAACACATACACTAACACATACACACACACACACACCACACGCACACGCACAAACGGACACTAAATTACCATGTGCGCGCGCACATACACACTTCCTTGAAACCTCACCATAACTTTGCACATGGCATGTTTGCATGGATGTAGCCATGTAAGTTATGTGTTGGTATTTCAATGACTATGTCAAGAACGATATTACCCAGGGCGGGCGACAATCTTTGCCGCCAGCCCTCATCAAAGATTGTCGCCGGACGACAATTTATGACGAGGCGACAATCTTTGACGCCAACTCCGTCAAAGATTGTCACCCCGGCTCTCGGGGCGACAATCTTTGACGGAGTTGGCGTCAAAGATTGTCGCCCCGTCATAAATTATCGTCTTGCGACAATCTTTGACACTTGTGCAGTTCCCAATTTTGACCTCGATGGCGACAATTTATGATGGCAAAAAAATTGTAGCGACATAAATTGTCGCCCCGTCAAAAATTGTCGCCTCCGGCTCGGGGTGGTTGCTCCGGTGTTATGCTTTGGTGGGATGGGTATGACTGGTAAGTTATGCGTATGTGTGGGTGTGTGAGTTTGTTTTCAGTGGCGTATCTGGGAGGGGGGGGGGGGCACGTGCCCCGGGCGCCACTCCTTGGGGGCGCCAAAAACGAAAAAACGAAAAAAAAAAAAACCCGAAGAAGAAGATAAAAAAAAGAAAAAAAAAAGAAAAAAAAAAACCTCGCTCGGACGAAGTGGGGGTGGGGGTGGGGGGTGGTGGTGAAGAGATGGGAGGGGGAGGGGCACAAAGCCAAATCAAACAAGATAAAAACAAAACATGATGATGACGTGGACAAAATGACAATGTGTATTGTGTTCACACAAGAATTCGCTGCGCTCGCTCGCCAAAAGTCATCTAAAAAGGAAAAAGATAAGAACAAAAAGTGATGATGAAGCGGACAAAATGACAATGTATATTGTGTTCACACATGCCATCGTTAGAAGGCAAAATGTTACACGGAGCAGCGGCTGCAATTTCTTTCGTTCTGAAGCGGCCGCCGATTGGATCAAAAGAGTACGCCAACGGTTTCGAACATACGGGGGGGGGGCGCAAAAAACCAAATCAAAAAAGATAAGAACAAAACATAATGATGACGCGGAAATAAACAAATTCGGCTCACTCGCGCGTACTAATTTAGAGTATTTTTTTTTTAATCCTCAGTTTGTTAGTATAAATCGTTATCTATAAGGCCGTCACTATATCTAGATTAGAATTGTAAGATTGAATAAGCAAAAAATGACAAGAATTCCATGTTCTGTAAGCTGAAATACACAAATTTTCTGATCGCTCGCTGCGCTCGCTCGCCAAAACTTATCAAAAAAAAAGAAAAAAGATAAGAACAAAACGTGATGATGACGCGGAAATATACAAATTTCGGCTCACGCGCGCGTACTAATTTAGAGTATTTTTTCAAGTCCTCTTGTTGATATAAATCGTTATCTATGGGGCCGTCACTATATCTTGATTAGAATTGTAAGATTTAATAAGCAAAAAATGAAAAGAATTCCATGTTTTGTAAGCTGAAATAAAAAAAAATTTCGGCTCGCTCGCTGCGCTCGCTCGCCAAAATTTATAGAAAAAAAGAGATAAGAACAAAACGTGATGATGACCCGGCAATATACAAATTTCGGCTAACTCGCGGGTACTAATTTAGAGTATTTTTTCAAGTCCTCAGTTTGTTGGTATAAGTCGATATCTATAAGGCCATCACTGTATCTTGATTAGAATTTTAAGATTTGATAAGGAAAAAATGACAAGAATTCCATGTTTGTAAGCTGAAATACAAAAATTTTCGGCTCGCTCGCCAAAACTTATAAAAAAAAAGAGATAAGAACAAAACGTGATGATGACGCGGAAATATATAAATTTCGGCTCGCTCGCGCGTACTAATTTAGAGTATTTTTGCAAGTCCTCAGTTTGTTGGTATAAATCGTTATCTATAAGGTCGTCACTATAGCTTGATTAGAATTGTAAGATTTGATTGGATCAAAAGAGGACGCCAACAGTTTCGAACATACGTGGGGGGGGGGGGGGGGCGCAGAAAAAAAAAACAAATAAAAAAAGATAAGAACAAAACGTAATGATGACGCGGAAATATACAAATTTCGGCTCAGTTTGTTGGTAGTAATTTAGAGTATTTTTTCAAGTCCTCAGTTTGTTGGTATAAATCGTTATCTATAAGGTCGTCACTATAGCTTGATTAGAATTGTAAGATTTGATAAGCAAAAAATGACAAGAATTCCAAGTTTTGTAAGCTGAAATACAAAATTTTCCGGCTCGCTCGCTGCGCTCGCTCGCCAAAATTTACCAAAAAAAAAGAGAGAGAGAGATAATAACAAAACGTGATGATGACGCGGAAATATTGTAAGATATGATTAGCAAAAAATGACAAGAATTCCATGTTTTGTAAGCTGAAATGCAAAAATTTTTGGCTCGCTCGCCACAATTTATCAAAATTCATTACATTTGAATCACCCTCAAAAGACCCCTTTTAAGTGCTTGAAAAAGCATATCATATGGACTTTGTTTAAAGCGTATTATATCGGGACCATGTGGAAGAACAGACATATTTTGAAAATATGACTGAACAGGCAATCCCCCGTTTCTTCTGTACGTATATGCAATGTATATGTAACTTGTAATGTGTGTATTTTTATATGAAGACGGAAATAAAAACAAACAAACAAACAAACAAATAAAGTCCCTACCGGGATGGGTATAGGGTTGAACACTTTTTCAGAAATTAGGGGCGCAATTTTCGCGCTTGCCCCGGGCGCCGTTTTCCCTAGATACGCCACTCAGTGTAGACTGTAGCGTAATGTTGGCAAACAGCATGCAGCAATGACTGGGCAACTATCCTAGCCAGCTCCAACGTCGTCTGTTCAACGTCTGTTTCGGCATAACAACAAGACAGTGTTTTCCGTCGTCCCATACAATTCAGATATCTAAGCCACGAATTGCAGGGGAAAACCGACGATTGTGATTGTACCGAAGTGTAACAAACGTGCACACGGTATCCACAACGTGATTTATAACACTATACATGCACACACACCGGATGTTTTGGTCCTGCAATACGTTAGTTACATTATCTTTGTTGTGATTGGTGAATTGGTGTATTCTTGCCAAATGCGATCTAATCAACAACATCGTTAAGTGCACGACTACTAGGCCTAATGGCGTCGTTTTATTAATTGGCAGGCTTTTGTTAATGACTAATTAACGTACAAGTTTCTGAAAATGAACATTCGGAAATGTAATTGAAGACCTGAATATAAGAACGACCCAAGTCCAATTTTTGGCCAAATTCAGTTTGACATGGGAAATTGTAGCTTATACATAGACTCATCTTGTGTATAAATGAAAAATCCTCATTACTCCCGGAAGTGCCTGAAATGAATGAGTTAAATCTTATATTAATGTAAGAATGAAGGACTTGGGTCATTCTTACATTCATATAATAGCACCCTCTCTCATCCTTCTCACATCTCTATAGCAGAATATCATGTATATGAATCAAAGAACGACCCAAGTCCATATGAATCAAAGAACGACCCAAGTCCACCACACAAAATGGCCTCTCCACAATTAATGTAAATGTTAATTGTCATAATAATATATGTTCTAATTTGTATATACAATGTTGCCTTCCCATCACAGTTAAATAGAATATTATGGGACAAATCATGCTGTCACTGGGAGGAAATATGTTGGCCGGAGAATACCTTACTATAGACAGGCAGACTGCACATTTCAGGTTGAACTATTGCTTTGTGGCGATATTCAACCAAATCCGGGTCCATCTTCAAATGCTGATCATGTCAACACATGCAATCCCCACCATGACATTGTTCAACCAGGCGAAGGTTTCGAGAACAGACTTCGGTATGACAGGAGCTCACTGCTTGAACTGAACAATTCCCATCACCGGGTAGACAGGCTTGTCTGGAAAACAATCAACGAGCTTGGTATATCCTCAAAGCCTCGCACCAGAAGGGGGTGTAGGGGTGGAAAACCTCGTAAAGTGAAGCCAACCCCACAAGTTGCTATTAACTGTTGTGGTGCACAATCAAACTTTGCACTATGGAACGCAAGATCGATTAAGCCCAAGATTTCAATGTTATGTGATTTCATTATCGATGATCATATCGACATTTTAGCCGTAACAGAAACCTGGCTTTCAGGTGATGATCGGGATAATCCATCTCTGGCTGATTTGACATCTACTCTCCCAAACTACCAATGGAATCACATTCCACGCAAGGGTCGCCAAGGAGGTGGTGTTGGTGTGTGTATTAGGAAAGGTTTCAAAGTCCATGTATATCCGTGTGAGCCGTGCTCTTCTTTCGAACATTTGGACCTACTGCTCACAGCTCATCAGCATCTGCCTCTAAAACTAGTCGTAATTTATCGCCCACAGCGTACATGCACTGGGGAACTGACTAACTCCATTGTCATTGATGAATTTTCTTCATTTTTGGAACAAGTAGTGACATTTAAACATCATGTCTTAATTGTGGGGGACTTCAACTTTCACGTTGATGATTCAACTGATCGAACTGCTGCCAGATTCAT
This sequence comes from Diadema antillarum, assembly GCF_040938485.1. Classification (NCBI taxonomy): domain Eukaryota; kingdom Metazoa; phylum Echinodermata; class Echinoidea; order Diadematoida; family Diadematidae; genus Diadema; species Diadema antillarum. The sequence goes on along the minus strand of NW_027271837.1, from coordinate 227,979 downwards.
TGACCTCATCACTTCTTTTAACTTCAAGCAGCATGTGAATGTTCCTACACACAGGGATGGACATACACTGGATCTCATATTATCTCGTGTAACTGATCAGTTTTTGAGTGAGATCACCACTACTCATTATCTACCTTCTGACCATTCAGCGGTGAAATGTTCCCTACGAATCGGTCTGCCTGAACCTATAAAGAAGGAGATTAAGATGAGGAAACTACAGGAAATCAACATGGAATCTCTTCGTGGAGACATCATGCAGTCCGACTTACTTCTATCACCTTCTACTGATGTAGACACCCTTCTAACTCAGTATGAAACTGTTCTTAGCAGTCTTCTGGATAAACATGCTCCGCTGTTAACTCACACTATCAGATGTCGACCCAACTCACCATGGTACAATGATGAGCTCCATCAAGCGAAAAAAGAGCTCCGCAGACTTGAACGAACTACATTCTCACGATCTGGTAGGTGCCTGGAGGTACATCGGCAAGCATTTGAAAACAAACGTCATCAGTACAAGAAAGCATTAGCATCCTCTAAAACCAAGTATTATCGGGAACAGCTATCAAACTGCACTGCTCGTGAGCTGTTCCGGAAAGTGGATATGCTATCTCAACCACGATCCTTAAAGCAACTTCTAGATAGCAGTGGACCATTCAATTCTCTCCCTGAGTGTTTTCAACAATTCTTTGTCAACAAAGTAAAGACCATCACTGATACTCTACACTCGGAGTCCAGTGACACCAACTTTCCCGATATCCCTGATCAAAGGCAGCTTAAGTGTTCTTTCTCCAACTTCAGACCTGTCACCGAGCTAGAAGTCACAAGGATGATGAGGAAATCACCCTCAACAACTTGCAGCCTTGATGCCGTTCCCACCAGTGTTCTGAAGCAATGTCTTGTAGAGCTTGTTCCGACCTTGACTCTTCTCATCAACCAATCCTTTCAATCAGGTTATTTTCCAGGAGGATTGAAGCACTCTAACATCTCTCCTATCATTAAGAACCCCAAACTAGATAAAGATGATCTCAAGAATTATCGTCCGATTGCCAACCTCAAGTTTGTGGCCAAGACGGTCGAGAGAGCGGCTGTATCACAAGTCCAGAAGTACGTGTCTGAGCATCATCTCCAAGCAAAAACACAGTCTGCGTATCGTCCTTTCCACAGCTGTGAGACAGCACTCCTGCGTGTGTCAAACGATATTCTTATGTCTCTAGATAAGGGCCAAGAGGTAACAGTGATTTTTCTCGACTATTCATCCGCGTTTGACACTATTAGTCATGATGCCATCCTGCGGAGACTGCCTCAGTGGTTTGGAATCCGAGGTTGTGTACTTGAATGGTTTCGATCATATCTTACATCTCGCACACAGTCTGTCGTCATTGATAGGATCCAGTCATCACCCCACACACCGACCTGTGGGGTCCCACAAGGATCAGTTATTGGACCTTTGATTTTCACAATGTACACTGCTCCTTTGGAAAATGTAATTGAAGCACACGGTTTCTCTAAAATGTTCTATGCAGACGATACACAAATATATGTATCTTTCACTGCATCTGACATGTCAGAATTACTTCCCAGAGTAACAAACTGTATTAGAGCAGTTAAAGAGTGGTCACGGTTGAATGGTCTCTTGTTGAATAGTAAGAAAACAGAGGTTCTTCATATGACGTCCAGATTTCGTTCTCATACGTGTAGTTCCTTTCCACCCATTGATATTGATGGCTCACAGGTTCTCCCTGTAAAAATGGCCAAGAATCTTGGGGTCGTGTTTGATAATCACTTTACGTTGCATGAGTATGTTACTTCTAGATGCAGGTCAGCCTCATATGCTTTGTATAAGATCAACAAAATTCGACCGTATATTGACAAAGGAACCACTGAAAGATTAGTTCATGCATTTGTTATGTGCTACATTGATTACTGTAACAGTCTTTTGTATGGCTTACCAGACAACCCACTCCAGAAACTACAAGTTATCCAGAATGCTGCTTCAAGGCTAGTGACAAAGACCAAGAAATATGAGTCAATATCACCCATCTTACGTGCCTTGCATTGGCTTCCTATCAGATCACGTATTGAATTTAAGATCTTACTGCTTGTTTATCAGTATTTCCACAAAACTGCTCCTTCTTACCTTACAGATCTCCTTGTAAAATATGAACCTATGAGAGTTCTTAGATCATCACAGGAGGATCTATACATAATACCCTCCATTTCAACAAACTATTATGGCAAACGTAGTTTCAGGCATGCCGCCCCAGAACTGTGGAACAGCATCCCAAGTGATATAAAACATGCGAGTTCCATCAATAAGTTCAAAACGTTTTTAAAAACGTATCTGTTCAGAAAGTAACATAGTGATTGTCGATGATGATTTATGCAGCATTCTACTGTTTCTGTAAAATTTTATATTTTTTTGTATGTTTCTTTGTCTCCCTCCAAAGCGCATAGAGACCTTGCCAAAGGTATTATGCTATATAAGAACGGTGATAATAATAATAATAAATAAAAAAGACATGAAGTTTTTTTTTAGTTTACTCGAAATGGTCTTCTATGGACTTGGGTCGTTCTTATATTCATATACTCAATTGTTTATTTAAAAGTACGTCTTTCAAGCCTAAAACAGCGTAATGCATCGTCCAATGAAATAAAACTGAAGAAAAACGGGGCCGTGAAACGGCCTAGCCTATCTTCTGGTAATTTCAGTCAAAGCAGCCAGAAAATTTTGTGCATGCACAAACTTTTTTCCTCGCCAAAAACGGATAGCGCGATCTGACCCTTTTCGGAGAGTTGTATGGTTTTTTTCCCTGTACCTGTAGGTACCTACCACCTACTGTACTTTATCGTTTTCCACGCGTTACCATCCGATGGGCCCCCTGTAGAGTCTGTTGCTGCAAGAGATGGAATGGATGGAACGGCTAAGTACAGTGCGCTCAGCACATCAAACGCATACACACGGCATAGCCACAAAACGACTACCGGGCAAAACGCATGTAGTTACGGATGGCAAGCGGACAGAACGGCCATAAGTGAAGATTACAGCTTATGTACAGGATAGCTACAGCACATCCACAGTAAATGAACAGGACATGAAGCTGATGTTGAATGTTGAACGAATATGTACCGACCTTGCTGCAACTGACTCCTGCAAGGACATGTAAAAACGTTGTTCTTTGACGTTCGATGTCCGTCTCATGCGCAACCCATTTGTTCGTTTTGTCTTGTGGTCATGCGGTTCATATTCGTTTCTCATGATTGTGTTTGCGCACGTTGCACTGTCCTGTACACAATAGCCCCAGGTGCGTTGTTTTTTCGTTTTATTCGGTTCTTAGACCATGTATGTACACTCCTCTCAAACAGAAACTTTAAACTTCGTCTACCGGATTGACAATTTGAACAACGGATGAGCAAAATACTGCCCGTTTCTCGTACGTTGGGCCCCTCCGGCAAAGTGTGACAGGGGCATTATGCACTGCATAACTTATTAGGGCCCTACAGTGTACTTATCTCAGATATTGCTATAAACAATCACAATGGCAATGTCATACATACGCTCCGAACCGCGCGATCGAAACTATTATTCATGAATCGGTTTCGGCAAATGCGGCCCTCTTGACGGTGGATCAAGTTTACACAGAAGAAGAAGAAGAAGAAGAAGAACAAGAAGAAGAAATAAATTGGCCGACTCTCTTCCCCTATCGTTCTGCTCCCAATGCCACATACCATGCACCAGGAGCACAATTTCAATGATACCTTTAACCGTCAGGTTGACAGCCGCATAGCGCCAGCCGGCTACGCTGCTGACTATGCACCTCAGAAGTCCGTTGTCTAAATATGAGGCGTTCTGGACGACGATCATATGTTCGGAGTCACTGACCGTAATGATCTCGTATTTTGATCTGAGGTTACCCGTGTCCCATCGCGACGCCGGATCCGGGTTGCCGGCCTTTGCACAGGTGGCATTAAAGGAATCTCCATCTCGGATGACCAGCCGCTCTGGACTTACTTTCACTGATGGGACACCTTCAGGGAAAGACAAACAAACCAAATTATGCATAGAAAGTATAGTTAAAGATTGTAAGCAAGCGGGAGGGAGACTTTCTGGGAATGGCAACATCACTTCGTCTACTTTGTGACTGTAAAGTCAGTAATCATACTAGTAAATAAAAAAGCAAAACCTACAAAATTACATTCTCAAATCTGACGGTAATTCAAGTGCATCTGACACGCGACTAGGACACCCCCATATTCTCATGCTATCATTGCTGCCATGAGTATAACCTTAAACAGGGAAATTCCATTCTGATATGTTGCTTTGTATGAAAACATCAAATGACACAGGGATTTCGTGCTCACCTGAGTACCGCAAGTTCACCTTCCACGCATTCTTACCTACATCATGTAAGAATATAGAAAACCTTTTTTTTTAAGTGGGGGGGGGGGGGAAGCAATGGGCCATTTGCATATTCTATCACACTGGCAGAAATATCTGCCAAGCATGTAGGAACTTGAAAATGACCATCTGTCAAAACTGGTCCGCAATTCGTTCCCGGCCCGAATGTGGCCACCCTGAATCTACCATAAGCAACATTGAAAGTCCATTTACTAATGTATGTACTCAGAGTATCTGTGGTTTTAGAGAAGTTTTTATTTCTTTTAAATTCTCTAAATTGGGGTTTCTAGGGCCGTAGGGGGTCCACAGGGGGTGGGAGTATGGTGTCCATTTGTATAAATATACATTCTGTTTTAATGCATTCTACCTTTGAGGGCAAATTTGACCATGTGTTTTCAAGAAATATCACAAAAATTAATGTGAAAATTATGCTAAATTCGACCCCCTCCCTGGGCCAGTCCCGCGATCTACCATGAATAAATCTGAAACTGCAGTCAAGTGGGGAAGGGTGCCCATTTGTAGGTATGTATATTTCGCACTCCCACGATAATGCCTGGCAAGTTTGGTGAAAATCTGACCATAGGTTTTCATCAACAACAGCAACAACAACATAAGTCAAATGTGAAAATGGACCCATATTTGATCCCCAGCCAACCCCTAGAACTTGAGACAACCGTCACCAATCTACTTACTCATAGCTCTAACTTAGCTAATCACTTCTGGTTCTGTACAAACAGATTTGTAAGGACTCCTTAATTTCTGGGCTCCCCCCACCCCCCCCCCCCAACACACACACACCACGTAATATTGTGTCCTTGGAACGATTGCAACAGCTCACTTGAGCCTTCGGTTTACGTGTAGTGCTGAGCAGCTCTCCATCGTATTTCGTTTTGAACACAAAATTTCACTAATTTATCGGTTGGGCACAGACAAATGTTATCCGCTTTGGATGAAACGCATTACCTCATTAAGTACCAAGAACAAGTCTGAACATTTTTGTTTTTCCTCGGGAGGAAAATGAACATTGGTTATTTTTGTGTGTGTGTTTGTGCCCAAACCGAATAGAAAGCTGCTCAACACCTAAATTTATGGGTTGCCAATCTCACTCTCTAAACTTCTAAAGTATATAGTACTTTTTCTTTATGTATCCTGCAGTGTTTCTCGTATTTCCACTGAACTACTTATCTGATGTTTCTGTTTGAATACAAGGCAACAGGATATCAGCATGGAATTTTCCTTTAATACAGCAAATATGGATACCTCACTTTTATAAAGAGAATGCCTAAAGTTGTGGCGAAAAATGTCATTGGTTCCTGAATTACACTGTTCTTTCAGCTTTAACTTCGACCGTTCACCTTTCATTTCATGGACATATTGTTTACTTATTTCTATGGTTCTCGTCGATATCATCGGTGAATGCTTACTTAAAGAGGAAATCCACCCCAAAAAATAAATAAGCTTCAAAAGAAAGAGATAATTATTGCTTGCAGAACGGTAAAAAAATGACAAAAATCGGATAAGAAATAAGGAAGATATGATTTATAAAAATTTCAATTTTTTCTGATTTCTTTTTTTTTTTTTGGGGGGGGGGGGAGGATCTAAAATTCGGGGATATTCCCTAAAATATATCAAGCGCATCTATACTTTGTTTTATACAGTTGGGCTACCTAGCATGAAATAACCATTAAGGGGTATATCTTACTCGTGTTTACTCACACACGGTTGGACACACGGATGGACACACGAACGGACAGACAGACTGATAGATAATCCAGGAAAATAATGGTTACAATTCGTTATTCCGAAGGGGCGTTAATCCGAAATAAAAAAAGATTCTTTATTCGAAAAGTTCGTTGATCCGTGAAAAAAATAATTTTCCGAAGATACGTAATCACGCACCTTCTTTTCATGTTCATATTAAGGAACCTTAGCAATAGATTCACGAAGCTCCGGAATAACGCCACAAATGTTCGGATTAACGAACCTTTTTTTTTCATTTTCGGATTAATCTGGGTATGGGGAATTTGTGTATTCCGCAATAACAAACCTTCGGAATAACGAACATTAACCCTCCCCCCACCCCCCCCCCCCCCCAAAAAAAAGAACAAAACCAACCCCCAAAACCAACAACAACAACAAATAATAATAATGATAATAATCATAACAATAATAATAATAATAATAATGCCTCGGCTTCCTTTGGAGGAGGCGATGTAAAATCAATGTTATCATAAGAAGTTTTACAATTCTGCTTTCCTTATTTCAATGATTAGTTTATTCATTACTAATTTCAATCAACTTGTACGTGGGCTTACTGCAATTTGGCACGACGTAGCTTTTTATTGGTATCCTGTTGGCGTTATCGAAGCACGTGAGGTTGTTCCCCAGCTCAAGGTCTTGGTGTGGCTCTCGCAGCCAGTTATTCTGACAGTCGCCACATTTGATGGGGTTGTCTTCCAATAACCTGAAGAGAAATCACCAAGCTGTAGTCTATATATATCACCGCAATCAAAACAACATTTATTATTCATGTATTACAGGAGACCCATGAACTCAATTAGACAGAAGAGAAAGATTTGTCCCAAGTTTATTTTGTCAAAGCCATGAACTAGCTTCAACTCAAAGGCAGCGCTGCGACTGCCTACAGAACAGTTATGGGAGACTAGTTCATATCATATCCAACACAGGTTCCTTCCCTTTATACTGTCTATCATAGATTGATCGAACAAAAGTAAAGTCTAGTTGGATCTCTGTGAAAAGGCTTTCTATAGGGTTCATTTTTTTTACTAAAAGCTTTCGACTAATGGGATTATGTAGAATCCGAAAAATTGGTTACGTTGCGAAATCAATTAATCTTGCCCATTAATTTGCATAAAGAAAATAGCTGTCAAATCAGCAGATATTGGCCATTCTCGGGACGTATAACCTCCCTCAATAGCATTTCAAACCTTCGGGTGGAACATTCGGTATGTTCCCTCCCCCGCCAGTCATCATCTATATAATGTTCTGGGGCACACTTTCGGGGGAATAATGATTTAGAAAATTTTCAATCAAAAAGTAAGCAAAGTGAACATTCAAGGAAATTGCAAATTGCAAAGTGGTATCTGTCACCCCCCCCCCCCTCTCTTTGTTTTGGCGCATGTGTCTTCGCAGCAAACTTGTGATTAAGCGAGCCAATGGACGGATACATCTCGGTAGGATCTTGAAAGGTTACGGACTGTCAATTGAGAATCTCTGCACCATCTACATCGGTTTCATCAGACCCCTTGTAGAGTACGCATGCCCAGTTTGGAATGGTGGCGTAACGAAAGAACATGTCTACTGTTTAGAAAGGGTTGCAGAAAAGGACTTAGAGGAATAATCTTAGGAATAGATTATCAATCATACGAGACAGCTCTGACTTTGCTGAGCTTGTCATCCTTGGCTGACAGAAGGAAATAATTGTGTTTGACCTTTGCTGAGAAACTGATTTCAAATGAACAAGATTTCTTTCTGCATACCTCCTTAGAAGAACATTAGAAATTTACGCAACTCAAATGTCAGAGATTTTTGATGTAAAACTGAGTAATTTCGCAACAGTTCAGTGCCGAATGTCATTTGCATTGAATTGTTGAATTCACAGTAATCAGGTTGATTATATGTTTTTGTAGAGTATTTATAACATAATCAACATTCTATTGTTCGGTTGAACTATTTAGGCATTGTCCTTTATCTCACTCTCCCCTCTCTGTTTCTTTTACTCTTTCTCTTTTCTTTCCTCTTCTTTTTCCCTCCCTCCTCCCTCTCTCTCTTCAATCGTAGGTTTATGGGAAAGAGTGCAACATTTTGTAATCACATTCAAAACGTAGTTTTCAGGTTTGTTCATCATTTGAGATTCATTTGCATTACTCATACTCGTATATCGAAAGTGTCTACCAAGTAACCTGTCTGGTTGATACGGTTTGCTGGGATGATGAGTTGTTTTTGGAGTCTCTTGGGATCAAAATGTAAAGATACAAATCAGTGTTCATGGGGCACCCTCCCCGTTCAGCAGTGGGCGTACTTATACGTGATTGAAACGTACGGCAAGGTTGTACGCAACTAACCAGCGAGCCACACTCGTGCGATGGATACTGTTGTGCAATACTGGAAAATGCTATGATATTGCAATATTTTCTTTGGATTTTTGAAATAATATTTCATATTTTATTCTAATCCCAATTTGTGAATAACGCCTGCATGTTGGACTTATTACTAAAAGCTGACAGTTTTTAAGTCTATTTGGAAATTATGGTATTTTTTTTAAGACTGCAATTTTTGTAACATACATTTTCTTTCCGAATGATAATGATGTGTCAGATTAATATTATTATGCGATATTGATTGAAATTAAGCATTTAGATAATAAATTATGAGAAGATGATTCTAACTGTTATGAGAATAATTGAAATGGGGAATATAAATGTATGCCGTTATGTTTGTATGGTTATTCTCAGGCCTGGGTATACATGTATGTATTTCGGTGCTTGCACAATTTTAACCATTTACGGTGGTATATGTAATTGATTAATTTTGAAATATCGTTCATCATGTGTCATTCTGTGTGTTTTTTAAAAAATAATGATGGTATAGTTTTACATTTTAATCGAAGTATGATTTTTTGATTATGCATAGGTTATTACCCAATGGAATTGTACAAATATTCTGCAAGTCAGCCATGTGCATGGCGGCAAATGAATTTTCAATAAACCATTATTATATACCTCCTACCTACTCAATCTATGGTGACTGACCAAACGGAGGATGTGGACCTTTCGATTTTCCGAATAGAAATATTAGGTCTATGGACATAAACAGAATAGGGAGGGTTTGGGAGGGGGTATCCCTCCCACACAAGGGAGTTTTTGCATTTTTAGAACTGATATCCAACAATGTAGTGCACACTATTGTGGGAGTATATTTTTGGAAAATGATCAAAAAGTAAGAAAAATGAATATTCACGGCTAAATGAATGACAAATTGTGGTATTGGTCACTTTTTTTCCACCCACGAGACCTTTGTCTTCACTGTGTAGGCCTAATATACAGTTTAAGGAGATTGGCAGAAGGGGTAGTGAGCTTTTGCATTGTTTGATTTTAAATTTAGCGATATAGTGCATAATTTATATATATATATTTTTTTGGGGGGGGGGGGGTTAAATTGAAAAATTGCTCAAAGAAGCGGGAAACAAATATTCAGGAAAATGTGAATGATTATGTTGTGGTATTTTTACATGCGCGTCTTTTCAGTCTGAACTAGGTTTATGGAAATTGAAAGAGGGAGGATGTAGGGGAGGGTCTCCCTTCATGAGCGAGATTTTGCACTTTTATAATTGAAATTGAACTATTTGGTGTACATTTTTAGTGGAATTTAAGGAAAATTTTCAATCAGAAAAGTAAAAAAACAAAAACATAATGGATTGAGGAACATGGAATCCGTAACCATTTAAGTGCGCAAAGATTTTTTAAAGCGCAAGTTCTGACGCTTGCGGCAATAACATAGGCGCTCACTCACGGTGTGCCGAAGGAGGTGAAACCTTTCCACCTCCCCAATATGCCATTTACAAGATTATCTAGTGATCATAGTTATAATACGACGGTAATAACAGTAAAGACTGTATGCATTCACCCCATCCCTTTAAGTGTCTTGTTAAACATTCAAAGACACCATTCCATGTTTTTTTCCTTTTAGGATCAGAAATATGGGGAAAAAAACAAGGCAACGATGTCGAATATGATGAAAATGATTATAATAATAATGATAATGATAGTAATGGTAATGATAACAAGAAGAAGGAGAGTGTTAGTAATAATACAAACATATAGAATTCCACTCATAAAAAATGTTTCTCCGAAATTGTGGCGGGGGGGGGGGGGGGTGGATCCCCATACCCCCTCCCCCTGTCTACGCCCCTTCGTTGTAGTAGGCTAGATACGAATGAACCATTCTGAAAATTATGTAAGGACGATCGTGCAAACCTCCTTAAATTCGACACAAATAATGTAACTTTATAATGAAATGTGTGAAGCCAACATGTACATAAGTTTAAAGGTTGATATACCTAGTGAAAGCAGCAGATGAGATCATTATCAAGATAAGTAAACTTACAGCTGTGACAGATCATCCAAGTACTCGAAGGGCTTCCACGTTAGCGAGGCGAAGTTGTTACTGCGGAGGTCCCTGTTGCCATTAAAAATAAGATATCACGAAAGAAGAATCTCATCACACAAGTATTTCAAGAAGGCATGAAGACTCTAAAACTGATTTTGACTTTGTTCATGCTACTTAACACACTTGTAATATTTTTGTTGTTCACGTAGTGTAAATGCGAAATTTTGAATTGAAAGCAAGGTCACGGCAAAATGAAAAAACAACAACAACAACGGTGAGTTAATTGTACCCGTCCGCTGCGACTGCTCTAGATTCTAGTTTTTATCCTTTCATGTTCAGTCCTCGCTCAGGTGAACATGTAGCTATCAGACGCCGTTCTCGCAGCGTCTGGTCAGGCTAGACTTCACAATATTTTCCGTCGCGTCCCACTATAGGACCGCCTCAAAATTGTGTTACGGTCTGTTGCGTGCTGTCACGCTTTGCTGCGTTCCCCCGGTTCTATCACGGCCTACAAGGTTTCTCATTAGCACCGGGACTGCCGTGGCAAATTTTTGGACGGTTTAAAAAATCTGACACGGCATCCACGGCAATCAAGGTCTGTCGCGTTTGCCTATCCCGGCTCATCGTATTGTCCACGGTGGCCTGAAACGTGACTGCCGTGCTTACTGGGAACATGGTGTAAACGCAGTATGAGGGAATAAGCTGATAGCTAACGGTGCCGCGGACAGTGTCCCGCTAATCTCATCATTTTTTTCACGGATATTTTGGTAATCTACCGTATAAGGTGACATTTTCTAAGGTAGTCACTCCACGACAATATCCTGAGCATGTGTGTTTACACCCCGTCCAATGCTTTCTCTTGTCGGGCTGTAATTGTCCACGTAGCATAGTAACATTTTGCAAGGTTAACTTTAATCGATCTTTTTTTTTTTCACAGTGATAACGTCATCATGTTGAAGAAATGGAAATAAAACTGATAGAATAAATCTAATAAGATGACATCTGAAACCCATCAGCTTTTAGAATAGGCCCTATGTAGAAAAAGGGGGTGTAACCGTTCATCCTAACGAGCTATTGGATTAAAGATGAATAGGCTTTTCTATGCCTCCGCCACGAATTGTCGTCGGAGGCATCATGTTTTCGGGTTGTCCTTCCGTCCGTTCTTTCGTCCATAATTATATTTTTAGGACAGCATAACTGTAAGAGGAAATCCACCCAAAAAATAAAATGACTTCAAAAGAAAGAAAAATATTTCCTACAGAACAATACAAAAATGACAAAATCGGATAAGAAATAAGAAAGATGTAACATTTTGACATTTCATTTTTTTTTTCGGAAAACATTTCTTGACAAGTACTTATGAATATTCAATCAGCATGTTGCTCTCACAATTTTTTATTCATTTTGCATACAGCAATGACAAAAAACCTCCATAATTAAGCCGTATAAATATAAAACTTGCCTTGAAACCTCCAAAAATATAAAAGAACGGATGTTAACTCTGATAATCTTGGTATGGGAACATGTTTTTGCTTGTGTTAGCTAAAAATAACAAATTTTCCGAATTTCATGTATAACATACATGAAAAATTGTGACATCACCAACTCGCTCATCTCAATGTTCATAAAAACTGGCCAAGAAATAATTTCCCCCCAAAGAAAATAAAATTGGAATTTCAAAATCTTCTTTGAATCTTTCTTATTTCTTAACCAACTTTTGTCATTTTTGTATCATTCTGTAGGGAATTTTTTTCTTTCTTTTGAAGTTATTTATTTTTGGGGTGGATTTCCTCTTTAAAAACCATTTGAGGCACCTGAATGAAACTTTGCATATGTACGTATGAGTGGACGAAGTTGTGCCTATGAACTTTTGGTTGCACATGTTCAAGGTCAAAGGTCGTAGAATTTCACTATTCCCGCCCGTATCTCTGCAAAACCCGCAGGTATTTTCTTAGAACTTGGTGTATGCATGTATTACCAAATAAAGATTTTCTGAATAAAGTTTCATGCCACAAGGTCAAAGATCAAGGATCAAATGAAAATGCTAAATTTTCACTTTTTTTTTCTCATATCTTGGAAATGGCTGAAGATATCTTTATAGAACTTAGTACATATGCATATAACTGCCTGACAGTGATTCCCTTGGGACTTTTGGATGGGTCAAAGGTCAAGTTAAAATTATCAACATGTTACTATTATTTTCTCCACATATCTATGCAATGTCTGAAGATATTTTCCTGAAACCTAGTGTATACATGTACGACGAGATAAAATTATCTGGAAAGGTTTTGGGTCATAAGGTCAAAGGTCACGTGGAAATGGTGAAAATATACTAGTGAATGCTGAAATTACACTTTTTCTCCATACCTTGGATATTATTCCATGCATAAACTTAATAAAACTAGGTATTACGTTTTTATGCATTACTGCGCAATGATGTAGCAGGGAGAGATTTTGGCCATGAGGTCAAAGGTAATTGAAAATTTTCAAATGTCACAAATTTTTTCCGTATTCTGAAAGTAGCTCAAAGTATCATCATCAAGAATGAAAATGGATGTCCCCTTAGTGATTATTTGAAGACTAGTTCGCCATGGGGTTAAAAGGGCAAGGGTCAAAGGTTAGGTAAAAATGCTCAAATCCCTGAATACCTGCTCTCTTAAGCAATATATCCAACCATCCAAATGAAACCTAGTTCAAGGAAAGTAAACACTCAACACATCGTTTGTGACAAAGATGTAATTATAAACCGACTACCGGTCGAAATTTCTGAAATACGGCAAATCATACATAATAGAAAGCTAAGAGCATGAACAATGTCAATATGTCAGCTTAGATACCTGAAGGCTAACTATAATAAATTACAATCAGACGAAATCAAAAAGCTGCATTCTTTTTGCTTTCTTGAGCGAGAGGCAGTTACGATTTCAACTCTCTTATGGATGACGTCAGTATTTGAACGAAGTACAGTATTACTGACAGCCAAGCGGCGAACTGCGAAATAAAGATGCCGGTCGGGACAGAAAGGTTCACGCCGTACTAACGGGCATGGGTGATGAACTTCATTGGGACGTGTCGTAAGTTTGATGTCATAGATGAAAGGTTTGTTTCTCTTTACTATACGTGCGGTTTTTAAAACATGGTGTAAGTCTATCTGTTTCTACTTGGTGGGCTTCTCATCTATACGTTGGTAGATGTAACCAAATTGTAACAAGGAGCCATGGTCAACCCCGAGTAGGCCCTAGATCTAGTACAGTTGAGAGATCTTCTCGTATATCGTTGCTATAGTGTACTTATCAATGCCGATCCGTAAAATTGTCAGCTAAAACGTCCTTAAAAGGGCATTTTATCCTAACTGAATCAGCTCGTGGAATGTCTAAGCCTAATTTATTCCTAATCTGAGCTTAGCTTACCAATTCTATGAATAAATCCGGAAAAATCCTGTTTTCTTTTCTTGCACAGATCTCGCATCTGTCTTCCAAAACACAGCGCTGTTCAAATCAACTGCTGTGGTCGCCGCCGTGCATGGGCGCCACACATAGCCTATGCCGTATACACCGCACGCAGTGCGCTTAGCTTCCTCTATGCTCTTGGGTTGTACGTATGGTAAGCAGTTGATTTGAACGGCGCTGTGTTTCGTAAGGCAGTTGCTTTTGATATATTCAATGAAATTGTTTTGCGTTTAAATGATGCTCATTTCCCAGTTTCTTTGGTCAAATCGAATTACACACACACAAAAAAATCCCAGATGTCCTTGGATCACCTAATCAATTTTGAGATCTATTAATCGTAAAAATAATTTATTTTATAGATATAAGTCTAGTGGCACAGAAGAAGCAAAACGGAAATACTCAACTTACCGAAATATTTTGACTTCTGTGCTACGTAAAGCTAAAAAAGGTTATTTTTTCTGCACAATTTCAAATCGATAAAAATGATATCAAGTCTACTTGGAAAGTTATTAATGATGTATTAAAAAAGAATGACGGAAAGAAAATGGGAATTGATATCATAATACAAAATGGAACGATAATTGATGACTCCCATGATATTGCTGAAGCATTCAACACGTAATTTGTAAATTTTGGGTCAAATTTGACTAGAAATATTCCACTAACGGAAAAAAACATTTCATTCATTTCTTGTGAATCCCAATCCTAGTTCTATGTTTTTCATGCCCGTAGATGAATTGGATGTTATTGATATTGTAAATAATTTTAAAGCTAAAAAAGCTCGGGCATTTCAATGTTTGTCAAATTCTTAAACAAATTATTTATGAAGTAGCCGCACCTTTGACCAATGTATTCAATTTGTCTTTAATGACTGGTGTTTTTCCAAGTAAAATGAAAGTTGCCAAGATTATTCCTGTTTTTAAGAAGGGCAGTCAGGACGACCTGGGCAATTACAGACCTTTATCTCTTTTATCATCATTCTCCAAAGTACTTGAAAAAAGTTATACTCCCGAAGTTTTGAAATGATCATAATATTTTGGTAGACACTCAATTTGGTTTTCGGGGAAAACATCTGACAACTCACGCCGTTTTTTTGCTAAAAGATAAAAGTTGTTCAAGCTATTGAAGCTAAATCTCACACTGTTGGAGTTTTTCTGGACCACTCCAAGGCGTTTGACACAAATTGATCATGAAATATTACTGTACAAACTGTCTCATTACGGGATTCGTGGCAGCGCCTTGGAGTAGTTCAGAGATTACCTCACAAATCGATCACAATTTGTGACTCTGCACCTCAAAACAAACAAAAAGTCGCCAGACATGAATTTTTAGTTTAGACCAAATTCTGAAAGAGCAGACTTTAAGCTTTAAAATGATGTATAACTCAAATCAAATGGACTCTCCTAACCTATCTAAATATTGGAAAGAAAGCACAAACTCAGGAAAAGTGTGAACTGAGAAAAGAGGCTCTGAAGTACAGTGTCTATTCAAGCACTTAATCTTTACCAAACCGTGCTGGCTGTGGGATGAATGGGACAAAACACAGGAAGTAAACCACCAGAGTAACAACAATGAAGGGATAATCAGATTAAACTGAAATTCAGCATGCCTCATTAACACATTCTGTCCATAATCAATGCCAACTTTCAAAGCAATAGCACTATCCTTTCAAAAGTTATTAGAGTTGAAAGTGAAGAGTGTGGAGAAGTTTTTCAGGGATTCTAAAGACACACCTAATCACACTATTCTACCAAAAATGTTTGAGATAAACTGTTAAAAAAACACACTCTCCTGCCCGTTTTATGATACCAAATTTTAGCATAATGTAAAAGAAGACCTGCTCTTTCAGAAAATATGAAAAAGTCAAGTTTGGCTATAGGTTGACATATTTCACTTATTTTCAGTCCTCACGCAAAATCAGTGTGTGCGACTTTATGTTCGTTTTGAGGTGCACGGTCACATTTGTACACATTAATGATTCTGATTCAAGCACAGCAAATATAACATGTGGCGTCCCACAAGGCTCCCTTTTGGGACCACTTCTTTTTATTGTTTACATAAATTATTTGCCCAGGTCGTCCGCACTCCTTTCCTTCCTCTTGTTTGCGGACGATTCAAGTCTTTTTTTGTCGCACCAAAATCCTACTGAGTTACTTGATATGCTTAACTCTGAGTTGAATCACGTTAATGATTGGATTCAAAGTAACAAATTATCCCTAAATCTAAACAAAACTAAATTTATGGTGTTTAGTAATAGAATTACTTTTTTACCTGGCTCAACCACATGCCAGTCACTCGGTCAAGAAGAAAAGAACAAATTAATGCATCCTCAGATCATTCAATCAATACAATCAATCCAATCAATCAATCAATCAATCCAATCAACCAATCAATCAATCAATCCAATCAACCAATCAATCAATCAATCCGACCAATCAATCAATCAAGCAAGCAAGCAAGAATCAATCGATCAATTGATTAAGCAAGCAATCAATCAATCAATGTTTCATTCATTCATTTAATCAATCAATCAATCAGTTACTCACAATTGTATGCATGTTTTAAGTGACAGATCGACATAGGGAATATCACCCAATGCCAGTCACTCGGTCAATTTTGTGAGTGACTGGCATGTGGTTTTGATATGTCTGTGCATGATTTGTGATAACTGTGCTTAAAAGATCTTGATGTTGTTTATCAACCTTTCATAACACAATGGAATCAAGTAAAATGTGACAAAAATCGCCAGAAAATTCCTAAACTATCATAACATAATCAAAACTGTGAGCAAAAGAGCAATTTGTTTGAATGAGAACACTTATTTGTACTGCTGGCTGAATATTCGATCTTCTTTCAATTTGGCGCAAGTCATTTTTCACACTCTGGACAAAGAGCGTCAGTGTTCAGCCAAGCGTGAACGAAAATTTGTTTTGTTGATTGCACTTGATAGATTAGACTATTGGGCATCCATAAATATGAAAAAAAAATCATCCAAATATTATGAAATGTAATTTAGACAATTTTTTTTAAAGTGTAACTTTTTTTTTGATACGCCCTGTAATCACACAACATGTAATTTTATTCGAACTCCCTCTTCTTTATCAGATTCGTCGTTCGTTAGGTATTCCAGGTTTGCTTTTCGTTCTTTTTACTGAGTCATTTATGTCAAGGCTATTCCTGAGTTAATGAATCATTATGTATCATGCGCATTTTTGCGCATTCTTACAGTTACGTAACTATGTTGCTCGGGTGACAAGGAATCTTGTAAGCGCAATATATATGGCTACTTAGTATTTGCTATGCTCTCTCATATCTTATTTCTTTCTCTTGCTCTTTTTGCTCTCTTTTCTTTTACGTCCCTTTCCTTCCTTTCATAGTTTTCGTGACTAGGTTGTTTAAGAAGACAAATATTTTCATCTATACAGGAACCTATACATTACAAGCTTTGCTTTTTAGTAGGTCCCCACATTTCATGTTTGTAAAATTGTCTTCTTTTGTATTCTTTGTAATTACGACGCTATGTCCAGTCTTATATTCAATCATTTGTATCATGTTATTTGCGTTCTGAGATGTGGAACAAGAAAATAGAATAAAATCAAATCAAATCTGTGCAAGAAAAAAAAAAGGAAAAACATTTTTTTTTTTGTATAAATTATAAAATCGGGAAGCCAAACATCAATTAGATAGGCTTTGATGTTCAACTAGAGGTGATAGTAGACTTGCTAAGGGGGTAAACGCTGCATTTTTTAGTACAAATATACTTGGCACACATGTTCCCTAGGGCAATTGAAAAATTTTTTATCTAAAGAGACACTCTGTATCTATGCAAATAAACCTTAATTTGCATAATTTATGCAGAAATACATATACAAATTATAAAAAATATATGTGCATCCAGCAAAAATACATAATTTGGTAGAAGTATTCTATAGATTATGTGGAAACAATTCCTGCAAAAAATGATTTCATACCTATGTAAATAAACATAAAATTTGCATAATTATGGAAGTTATTGTGCAAAAATCTGCATTTTGGAAAAGAATTTCTAAACTATTAAGTACTGGATCTTGTAGTACAAAGTTTGAACCTGGGATGGATGTTCCTTGGGTCAAAAATAAATTATTCATCTGAAGAGACAAACTGTCTCTACGCAAACAACCTGTTATTTGCATAATATGCATATCAATACCTACACATCTATAGATAATCAGAACAGACAAAAAGCCTTAATGTGACAATGTCGTAAATTGCTTTAACTTAATATCCAAAGAGCTAATAGAATAAGACAATATTCTCACAACAACGCTTTTCAGTTGCTTAAATTGTTTCCATATTATTTAATTAACTTAGGCATTCTATGCATAAATTATGTAAATAAGTACACCAGACGTGAAATTTCGGAACATATTGGTCTTTGAAATAATTTTTGCTATCAATTTTCCCTTATTGCATAAATGCTTCGCAGGGTGGGAATAACAGCAATCGATAGTGTCACTCTTTAAATATGATCATGTAAATCTAACAGTATCACAGGGCTTACATAATTATGAACAGATGCAAATCGGAACAATATTGCTTACAAAAGGACTGTTTTTCCCTTGCAAACAGTACACAACTGAGGTCATGGTTAGAAACTCATTACAAAAAAACTACCATAGTGAAAGTATGAATTCTGATTTTCATTGTATTTTGTAGGCAATCAAGCTGATTATAAACTTGTGCAACTTATGCGGATGCAAGGGTATCTGCACACATTAAGAACTTACAAGCTTGAGTTAGAAACAAAGTCTGTTTCTGAAAAAAAAATGTTAACTCAGTATACTATGAGCTACTATGGCATGGTAACTAGGTAAGAAATTTATACACAATAACATTTTGATAAGGCAATAATATGCAAACATTGTCACGTGAACAATATAGGAGATGTTATACTTTAAGTCAAATAATCTTAGTCTCTGACTTAAAATCAGTCAATTTCAACCATAAATCAAAGCAGAAATAATATGTTCATAGCCATAAAAGAGTATTCGATGGCTTTTACAATTACTAGGATGTGATTTGTCAACAGATCGTCACAGGCTACTGCTTACGAGAATCGTAAATGTCATATTCTCCCTGGTTGTGATTGTTTTCTCTTGGGATAATGCAACTCCCTGGTGGTCCAAAGAATGTTATATTCCACCACATATCAGCTAATACCTGTATAGATGATCATGACCTACATGATCTTGAAGCTTTTTCCAAAAAATAATTATGTTAACTGGTTTAGTGTAAAGATGTCAGAGGTTAAATTAAAAGAAATACACAGGTAAAAATGTAAAAGGTTAGAATGTCAGAGGTGAAATACATGTGTGCATAAAATTTAACTTCCATGCGACCCATACATTAAATGTAATGATGGTGATGACTATACCATGTCACTGAATTCCATGTCCTTTCCTACTTATCAAGAGGAAGCAAAAACACTTGAGAGGGGAGGGCTTAACATTTTTTCGGTAATCAACAAAGGTATCACTGTCAGGTAGAACATGCACAATATGTACTAAGTTTCATGATACCTTTATTCACATTCAAGATATGAAAGAAAAAGTGAAATATAGCACTTTCATCAGAGCTTTGACATTTTGGCAGGAAATTTCCCAGAGAATATCCATTAGGTAATACATGTATATAAAATCCTACAAGCATTGCAAAAACATGAGGGAAATAGTGAAATTCTGAGGGCCCAATTGACCTTGATCTTTGACCCCTGACCTTTGACCCCTGACCCCTAAATTCCCTAGAAAATCCCTGCCAGTACCAAGTTCCATGAAGACACCTTGAACCATTTGCGAGAGAAAAAAGTGAAATCTTAACATTTTCACCTGAACTTTGACCTTTTACCTCTTGACCTGAAACTCTCTGGAGAATCTTATTTTGGTAGTACATTGTATGCAGTCACTAAGTTTGAAGAAAGTACCTTCAGACATTGCATAGATATGGGGGAAATAATGAAATTTTAGCATTGACCTTGAATTTTTTGACCTTTGACCTCTTGCCGATTTTACTTAAAAACCGCTTAATCGCTTGCCCCATCATACGTCATCTTTGGACCAGGCTTGGTGAAATTTGCATAATCCAGTATTGAGTTATTGCGTAGACTAATACAATTTCTTAAGTCGAACTTGACCATTGACTTCTGGTACATCCGGGTATTAATATGCACAATATACTAATTAGGTGGTGTTTGCATAGACAAATTTTGTTTTGATATTACAAACCATTTCCTCTTAACTAAAGGAAATGCATACTACTTCTGTAGTTTTCATCATAAAATGCAGTTCTTAGACTGTATGAAAAACTTTAAAAATAATGTTTTTACTCTACTTTCTTTAGTACTCATGTAAATTAGCTGGTAATGATGGTTCAATATTATTCAAATTCTTTTCTCATTTTGTTTCATTAAGTGATTCTAACGGGTTATATCTATCTAGGATGAGACTTAACATGAGGCAAATCTCTCGTTTGAAGAAGCTACACCGCTGTAGACAATACCAGTGTATATCTTGGCAATCAAGGACTTAAAAACCAAGATATAAAACACCTGTTTCTTGACCCTGGCCTAATCTAAGCATCAGTCACCGCCACAGGGGGGGGGGGGCACCCGCGAGAGGAGGAGATTGTTTTGGTTTTGGCATGGGCTATGTAGCTCCATGATGCGTGTGTGTGTCGAAAAAACTTCTACAATGCTCTCCTTCTTATTCCTGTATTTTCGTTATTTATGGGTCAATTTTTTCGTTCGAAATTCAAAACGGATGACTATAGAATTTCTCAATAGAATATAAAATTTAAAACTTTAGAAAGAATAGAGAAAATTGAGTGCACTTTGAATGGTCTGCCACAGGCAGATATCCTTATCATGCTCTTACGTAATATGACAGCTGTTGCAGTCATTAAACCCTGGCTTGGCCTCCAGGTTTGCCACGCCTGAGTAGAAAGTTATTTTGCAGTGGGCAAATACATCAACTCCCAACTCTCAAACGAGGAATCGTTAGGGGGGTATAGCACCCCATCAGCTTCGTTTGGCGATGGGGTCTCGCCTCAAACGGGGGTTTGACGGCATGAAGGAAGTTTCATTAAGGCTTCATTAAGGTTTTTTGTTTGTTCTGATTATCTATAGATGTGTAGGTAATGATACGCACATATATGCAAATAACAGGTTGTTTGCATAGAAACAGTTTGTCTCTTCAGATGAATCATTTACTTTTGACCCAAGGAACATCCATCCCAGGTTCAAACTTTGTACTACAAGATCAAGTATTTAATAGTTTAGAAATTCTTTCAAAAATGCAAGTTTTTGCACAATAACTTGCGTAATTATGCAAATTTTATGTTTATTTACATAGGCATGAAATCAATTTTTGCAGGAATTGTTTCCACATACTCAATAGAATACTACTACCAAATCAGGTATTTCCGCTGGATGCACATATATCTTTTAATAATTTTTGTATGTATTTTGCATAAATTATGCAAATTAAACCTTATTTGCATAGATACAGAATGTCTCTTCAGATGAAAAAATTCCAATTGTACAGAGAGACATGTGTGCCAAATAGGACATTTGTACCATAAAATGCAGCAATCACCTCTTTTTTCGCCCTTAGCAAGCCTACTATGATTGAGTGAGGCTGAAATGCTCTTTTTATGACTTTTGGCCAGTTGCAAGTTCTGCATGGCAATGAATACGAGATCTGTCTCTAGCTAGCTACTCGGGCTGACAATGTTTACATGTTTACTCTAACCCAAGTTAGGCCCACCATCGTTATATAAGAAGCCCAACGAGAAGACACAGATGCCATCCGTCTATTTAATAACATGACAAATTAATTGTATCACCCGAACAGAGTTCGGAGGATACTATGGATTTAGCCTCGTTGCGCCGCCGCGTCCGCCGCAGAGATTTTCTTGTGAGCCCTCTACTGGCTGCAGTTCTTAGCTCATCTTCATATTTGGCATGAAGGTGTATTATGGTAAAACGAAGACGCCTATTGCTTTTTTTTTTTTGTGATGGCGCCTTCGCTTGATCCGTCTTTATACACGAAAAGGTAAATTTAACAGTGTCTGCTTGTGTGTGCGACGCTGGCCTTGTTTCTTGACCGATTTTTTTCTTCAAATTTGGTATGTAAATGTGTCATAGTCAAATCTATGCACCTATACCTATTGATAATGCTGCCCTCACTGTTCCACCTTTTACAGGGTCAAAGGTCACTCTGATCATGTCGAAATTTGCCAAGATGCTTATTTAGGCAATAACTTCATTGTTAATCACTGGATTTTACTCAGACTTGCTAAGGAGGTGTATGGGTGGTCATTCTACATGAAAGACACAACAGTTTGTAGTGACGGCGCCCTCAGTGTTCCGACTTGGAGGCCATGTCACATTTCTTGTATATGCTCTATATAAGCCATATTTCTTGTCGGATTTTATTCAAACTTGCTATGGAGGTTTGTGGGGGTTATTCTAGGTAATAAAAGTTTCCATTGACAGCGCCCTCATTGTTCCAACTTTTAAGGATGCCATGTCATATTTCTTGTATGTGCCATTCTACATGTAACCTCATTTCTCATGGGATTTTATTCAGACTTGCTAAGGATCGGTGAACGAATGGCCATTCTACATGTACATGTAGGACACAACAGTTTGTGGTGGTAGTGCCCTCAGTGCTCCAACGTCGATGCCAGTCACAGTTCTTGTGCATGCTCTATCAGCCACATTTGAGGTTTATAGGGAGTTATTCTAGGTAACAAAAGTTTTCATTGCCAGCGCTCTCATTGTTCAAACTTTTGTAACTATGATGACATGTCATATTCCTTGTATGTGCTACATACTAGCCTCATTTCTCGTCGGATTTTATTGCATCCTGCGACAGTTGCCATATTATACAACATTCTGGCCTAAAAAAGTAATCCAGATGGGGTATGGGAGACGGGTTCGGGGGATACATGTGCTCGAACGGGTCTCCTGTGCGAGTGCTATAGTTTTGTATTTCAACCAACAGTCGTGGTATCACTCACACAGTCAGTAGAACAGGTCTAACGTTAGAGCTAGTCCGTGCAAATCGCTGCGTAGGCCTATGTTACAGCTTACAAATTATACGATACATGCAGGGACTATCCATGTGGATAGATAGGGCCTATCTTAAAATTTCAGAAACCCGAATTTCACCATAATCACAGGATATAGGCTACGTAGTTGCTTTAATATATTCTAAACCACTCGTAAAACTGTAGCAAAACCTTATTTTGGCAGCGTTGATATCCATGTGAATTTCATATCCTCGCTCAAATTTTCCTCAAGAGAACTCGTTCTTCCCGAGCGAATGCGACGTACGTACGTTGCATGCAAGATATGAAACTGAAGTTAGCTGTCTATAGTATGCGAGAATGAGGACTGAGAGAAAAACAAATCGCCAGTTGAATAAAGTTGGATAAAGTTGCAGTTCCTAGATCATACAAGGCTTCAAACAGACAAAGAGACACCCACACCCACACACATTTCTCAATAACCGACTTAATTTTAGCTCTTTACAATCGTTGCACAATGAATTTTAGCTCCCGCGGCAAATTCTAGTCCGATATATAAGACAGCTAATTTCAGTTCTAGATTGTGCAGGTAGCGTAAGCCGCGATTGTTGCGATAAGGATTGTCGCCCCCGGCTCGGGGCGACAATCCTTGACGGAGTTGGCGTCAATTATTTGTCGTCCCGTCAAAGATTGTCGTCTGGCGACAATCTGTGACGCTTGTGCAGTTCCCAATTTTTGACCTCGATGGCGACAATCTATGATGGTCCAAAAAAATTGTTTCGGCAAAGATTGTCGCCCCGTCAAAGATTGTCGCCCCCGGCTCGGGATGGTTGCTCCAGTGTTATGTTTGGTGGGATGGGTATGACTAGTAAGTTATGCGTATGTGTGTGTGTGTGTGTGTGTGTGTGTGTGTGTGTGTTTGTGTTGCGAGCTGCATGGTATGTGCTGTGTATGATTTGTAGGTGCGTATAATAGGAGACTTGTGTATGAGTTTCCGTATAGCTGTGTGTGTATGTCTGTGTGTGATTGAAGTATAATAATACAATATGTAGAAACTGTGTATGTGCGGTGGTTGTAAAGTGGTAGTGGTTTGTTTGTTTATGTGTATACGTGTGCCTGTATGCGTACGTGTGTCTGTTTGTGTTTGTGTTTTGATGCCTTGGGCGAACAAACTTTTTTGAGCAGCAGGCACTACTGTGGCAATGAAAATGCCTTCATCGTGTGTGAGCACGTATTCATAGAGTTCGCAGCAGCGTTGATTTCAAAATAGTATGGGTGTGTCAATTTCAGCGGTGAGGCGGGCTAGGAGAGAGAGAGACCGAGAGAAAATGCATACGAGGGAGGTACCCTCCCTAAATGTTATCTGTCTTTGTTCATTTTTTCACTGTAGTCATATTCTTCCATCAGTCTTAACTATAACTTCCATATCACTATTCTTTGCCATACGCACACCGCAAATACATACGTATTGTAAACAAACGCCAACAAACACTCAAATCCTCGTAATGCAAATAAACCACCTCAACATTTTTTCCTTGATATTAATTGATTTCATTCAAATCATTCATAAATCGACCCATTCTGGGTGTAACATGAATTAAAACGTTACAAATGGCAATTCGAATCACAAACAAATCCATTTGTCAATTCATACTACAAATAATCTTACTTCAACATAGATAACTCGATTATAGACCAACCCTACTAACAATTTCTTCACGAGAAAGTTTTGACATGTAGGGTCCTACAAAACCTTTATCCCTTGAATATATTGGTTTGGATCATGTTACACCTTCTTACTTACAAGGGCATATACATAAAAAACCCCCACATAAATGAATTAAACAAATCTAAAATGAAATCAGTCATAAAAAACCCGACCACCCCCCCGCAACCGAAACAAATCTACATCTATCCTGAATATTAAATCCTACCGAAATATGTCATACCATTTATAACTATCCTTCAAATCAAATCCCCAATCCTCCAACCCCCGATTAACCAAAACCTAAATCATCCCACACCAACATTCACCAACCCACATACATACACACACCTACACACACACGGGTGCTGTTCGTTATTCCGAAGGTTCGTTATTCCGAAGGTTCGTTTTTCCAAAGGTTCATTTATCCGAAACACACAATTCCCTATACCTAGAGGTTCGTTAATCCGAAAGTGAAAAAGGGTTCGTTAATCCGAACATTTGTGGCGTTATTCCGAAGGTTCGTCGATCCGAAAATGAATATCGGAATATCGAACCTTCGGAATAACGAACCTTCGGACTAAAGAGCCTTCAGAATAACGAACCTTCGCAATAACGAAATGTAACCCCCCCCCCCCCCGACACACAAACCCGAACCGATACCACCTTCCTTCCTGATGAAACGACTTCCCAATGTTGATACATAAGACGTAATGGACCGTATGCATAAAAGCATCATCCGCCCGCACGTAAGCACCACTCCGAATTCATATACAAATCCGTCAAACAAACTCATCAAAGTCAAAGCTGCTGATAAAATCAATATAACGTTTATGCCAGCAACAGCTTACTAGGTATCCCTCCCCACGCGCAGCCAAAACACATACGCTGACATAATAAACACATTCTTCCATCATGGTGACACTAACACACACACACACACACACACGCGCGCACAAACGGACAATAAATTATCATGTGCGCGCGCACATACTTCCTTGAAACCTCACCATGACTTTTTACATGGCATGTTCGCATGGATGTAGCCATGTAAGTTATGTGTTGGTATTTCAATGACTATGTCAAGAACGATATTGCCCAGCAAAATGTGCTTCGAGGGCGGGCGACAAATCTTGCCGCCGGCCCTCGTCACAGATTGTCGCCAGACGACAATCTTCGACGGGGCGACAATCCTTGACGCCAACTCCGTCAAGGATTGTCGCCCCTGAGCCGGGGGCGACAATCCTTGTCGCAACACGCGATCGCGACGATCGAGTTTGTGTACCGAGCGGCGCTTCCCCTCAAGTGATTTCGGTCAAATTCACGTGAGTAATTGCAAATAAACTTTTAGGTATATCCTGTGAATTTGGTGTATTTTTGTTCTACGGCATTTGAGATGTCTGCATGGATACGAAAGTACATTTAAGCACCCGTTTCTCCAGCTGTCCCATCTCGCAGATGGGACAATAGTCGGCCTCAACCTCCGGGTCGCCTCCCGGCCTGCAGCGGAGCAGGCTAATGCTGATACAGCTAGGCTGCGGCACCACCACCCACTTCTGCCACTTGCGCGCCGTCTTCCGCATCCCCTAGCTCCCCCAAATCTTCATATTTGTTGCTGTCATCACTCCTGGTTTCAAGATCACTCTTGCCTTCATCCTTACCGACTTCAAAACTGAGGTCGAGATCGTCCTAGGCCATTTTGCGTCAATAAAAGTATCAGATTGCTTGAACTTCAGTCACGGTGACTGAAAATGCACGCAAACTCATATGCAACGGCCAGCACGTTTACGCCATCGGAATGCGTCTTTCAAATAATGACGTCATCAAGTGAGTAGCTTAATTCTAGACGAAATCAACACATTTTGTAGGCTTTCTAGAACAATTTTTGTTTGATGTTAGACTAAAAAACATAAAGATTTGTATTCAGTTCAGGTTCTTGTCTTGACTTATAACAAAATTTGCCAGGTAAAGTGTCAGAATACGAGGTTTAACTTTTTTTACAATATGTGAAACCGTCTTCTCACATTGCCCAGACATACTCTAGACCTAGTGGAAGAACCATGCATTATGATAGAGGCGTACTAGTCGCCATAGTGACATTTCTATTTTTGTCATATTTTACACTGTATATCGCCATCGACGCACGCGCAAAATTTCAATATTGACGGCCGGTATGACGTCATCTCGAGTCCGATTGACTTGAAATTCGGTAAACATTTTCTCCATATCATTATCAAGCGATTCTGTGCAAAAATATTAAATTTGCATTGCGTATACACAAACGGGCACAAAGGACGCACGCGCAAACGTGTGCGCGTGCAAAATTTAGAAATACATTGTACTCAAAATGGTCTGAAACGCATGCAAAATGATTTCTAAGTCGCTTGGAACATTTTTTTAATGCAACGGGCTTGTCCGGGCGCGTCCGAGCGCGTCATGGTAGTCTGATAAGTTACTATGCTTTTGCATTTCACCTGACTTGAACATGTTAGTTTATTTTTTTCTTACCCCAACAGGGTATTTATTGCCTCCAAAATTCAACATTTTATATCACATTATACAAAAAATGGAAACAAATACAATGAGCTTCAAGAGGGGTTCCTGAGATTAAAAGGAAACCACAAACTATTTACACAATATACTTCATTTGCTTTGGTAAATTATAATAAAAATGTTTTCTTACTATTCAAATCTTCCTCTATTCTTTTACAAATTTCTCTTCCAAACAATGTTGAAAATTAGTTTCACGACATTCTTTTCCGGTTTTATTTCTAACAGTAATATATTTATAAATACACCAAAAGGCAATTGTCAAAAACAAATCTAATTCAGTCTCTTTATGGGCTTTTAACAGATGCATTCTTGTTATCTTAAAAATCAACATTATGTATAATTTTAATTTATAACTGTTTGTGTTAAGTTTATGCTCACAACAATTGATGCAGAAATGACGTTTGGTTATGAAGATGTGATATATCATGACCTTGTTATGACATTATTTCAAAATCGCAAGAAGACGCCTAGATGACGTCTTGAATGAGTAATCACTGACTAGGCACTATTCATGGGCGTGTGTCACGACCATGGAATGTTGCATTTGAGTTTGTCATGACACTTCTGAGAGAAAATTGGTACGAATGACCTTTTTTTCCCTCAGTCGGTTAGAGACAATTCACTCGTTTTCAGAGCGACATAATGCACAAGCTTACGCACAATGCATAAACATAAGTAACAATTAATGGGACTCATTTATCCCGTTCAAACAAAGAATGAACTTGCGCAGACTAGATAACAAGAATGATCTGTCAATTATAACACTTGGGAAAGCATCCATTTCATTCTTTTTTTGCATTGCATGTATTAACAGCTTTTTTCTTTTGATATTGCCAAATACCACTTTTGCTGTCAGATGGATGTGCTGGCAAGCAGCATTTATAAGGATTACATGAATAATCATTGCATCACAGATGCTTATCCCAGTGAATTTAAAAACCAAAATGCCAGTTGGTACTAATGACCTGTTTTCTGCTCATGCGCAAAGTGGAACTGCGAGCTGGCTCCTTTTAGGACGCTAATCCGCATGCTTCAATAAGATTATGCCCTCAATTCACACTCGGTGATGTTTCGCAGTGTGTGCTCTCTCTCGTTTACGCAATATGGATTTTACATATAACTGGATATACTCCAATGTGTATCAAATTAACATCATTTGTTTACTTTATCCTTTACTTTTAAAGACCTTCAGAATAATCATAATGTAAGTTACTGCAGTAGACCTGCCAAACAAAATTAAGAGGTTAGATTACACTTCATTCATTTTTTTTCCACGCAATAACCTTCTCACCAAAGTATCACCCACTTGCTCATGTTTGATATGTTAACACCTAAGCAAAACAACAACAACAACAAAAAATTGGTTCGATGCCCTCCAACTGTCAGTAGAACCTAGCGGCACTCTACTGCATTAAGAAATCAACCCTCTTTTACAGGCACATATGGTTTCAAAACACTGTAGCTTACGTCGGCCACAACTAGGGGCTTCCAACATAAGTAGAAAAGGTTACAGCTCGTTATTTCGAAAGTTCGTTATTCCGAAGGTTCGTCATCCTGAAGGTACGTTATTCCGAAGATTCGTTATTCCGAAGGTTCGTTAATCTGAAAATGAAATTAGATTCATTATACCGAAGGATCATTAATCCGAAAATGATACTAGGTTCGTTATTCCGAAGCTTCGTTAATCCGAAAATGAAATAAGGTCTGCTATTCCGAAGGTTCGTGAATCCGAAAACGAAATAAGGTACGTTAATCCGAAAATGTAATAGGGTTCGTCATTCCGAAGGTTCGTTAATCCGAAAACGAAATAGGGTTCGTACTTCCGAAGGTTCGTTAATCCGAAAATGAAATAAGGTTCGTTATTCCGAAGGTTCGTTGATCCGAAAATAAAAATAGGATCGTTATTCCGAAGGTTCGTAAATCCGAAAATGAAACAAGGCTCGTTATTCCGAAGGTTCGTTAATCCGAAAATGAAATAAGGCTCATTATTTCGAAGGTTCGTTGATCCGAAAAGGAAATAAGGCTCGTTATTCCGAAGGTTCGTTAATCCGAAAATGGCTCTTAATTCCGAACAAAGGTGTAAAGTTCTTGTCGTGACAAAATAATGTGTTTTAATTAGAATACTGTCTTATGTGTTCGTTGACACCTGTGCGCATATGTGTGACTGTGTGTATTGAGGTCAAGTACATAGAACCTTTGAAATTACTGTTTAAATGCCCATCTTAACCGCTTTCACCCCCATTTTCATCGCCTTATAGCCATCGTTTATCGGTAGTCTAAAATTCATCATAACAATTCAGGAGAGGCACTATATACTATATATGAAAAGGGGATGCCAGCATACTCAAACTCTCTTTTGACACATAAACACATACGCGCGCGCGCGAGCGCGCACACACACACACACACGCACACATGTAAAAAGGCAATCACAAACACATGCGATTCCACACAAACTTTTTTCAACGACGTAGAAAGCCGTCGTAATTTGCAATTTCATTTGTACATGTAAACTAGTGATGAAAGTAAAGATATTTTCTCCTCCAGAGGATGAGCTCGTCCCCTCCGACTCCTTCTTCACTTCTTCATCATTGTCAGGAAAATACATTCATTATTACTTTGAAAAGATTACCATATTCTGCCATTCTAACATGTCTCAAGCAGGGAAACACACACACACACACGCACACACACACACACACACATGCGTGGTCTTAGGAATAAAGGCAATTAAACAAATAAACAATGAAATATACTCAACAAGCAGATTTCAAATGCTAGACTAGAATGTAATCGAACTTGTCCTACCGATCAGTTAGTAGGTGTGAAATTATTTTTGCATGAATTCAATGAGAAGTTACATGAAGTTCTCCACTTTCTTGTGTGACATGGTAACACATGGAATTCATGTCGTTATGGTAAATGACAAAATGTAAGCCAGTGTATGTATAATTGCTAGCTCTCGTAAAGTTAAGTAAATTGCGTTTTAGTACTCCATAATGATAGCCTTTGCCATATAGTCGTATTACATTCGCAGGATTCTGAAAAAGTTACATAGATATGTTTGCATTCGGTTCAAGCCCAGGATAATAACTGCAATCTACGGTCTTGTGTTATTACATCCATCGGACAGTGAATCTCTTGTAAATAGTGGAATTGAACGTAGGCCCACATCGTATTTCAGCTTGTTCCCCGTCATTTCTTGCTACAGCAAGTGCATTTCTTTCATTTCTTATCTCTTTCAATTTCGATATTATATACCCTTGACTTTAGTAGCTTGACGCCGAAATGCATGTTTATAGGCCTATGTACAAAACTTCATGTGTACGAAAAGAAACTACAACTTTTCTGTGTAAAACTCTTTTCTGTTTAAACCCCGATTTAGGACACAAA
This sequence comes from Diadema antillarum, assembly GCF_040938485.1. Taxonomy (NCBI): domain Eukaryota; kingdom Metazoa; phylum Echinodermata; class Echinoidea; order Diadematoida; family Diadematidae; genus Diadema; species Diadema antillarum. The sequence goes on along the minus strand of NW_027271837.1, from coordinate 197,285 downwards.
GGTGTACTGTTTGGATATTCAAGTTAGGGTACCCATTGTTAGAAGCATTAATTATATAACAGAGCTGTCAGTTTGCATGCATTTCACTTTCTTTAAATATACGATTTTTTTTTTTGGGGGGGGGGTGGCCGCTGTCACCATCTTTAAAAGGGAAGGCATTCAAAATTAAAGGAATCGTATAGTTTTGGCTGAGATGGGGCTTCAAGTTTCCAACTTTCTCTTGTGAGATAATGAAAAACTTCTCATGAAATATGAAAGAGCACGTCATTCTACGATCCGATGAACTCAAAGTTTATTCGATGAAAATTAGTTTTGAAATGGCAGAGATATAAAAGAAAATGGATCCTAATAAAACATTGGACCCACCTTTTGTTTAGCCCAATGTGTTTTACATTTTTGTTTGTATATCTCGGCCATATCAAAAACCAATTTTGATACAACATTCTTTGAATTTAGTTTAGAGTTGTATCCTTTTTTAATTTCTCAGGTGATTCCTAATTGTCTTGCAAAAAGTTAAGATTTGAATCTCCCATCTCAACCAAAACTATATTATCCTTTAGAATACCTTGCCTGAATGAAATAAGTTTCTGTATAAGACATTAATACCCCAGAAGATCGATACACGCTCCAACACACATACACACAGACACAAAATAAAAAGGGAATAACTGCAAGCACCTTATGAAAACAAGACACACCGCGTCATTTGATATTGGCACAATAAAAAAAAAAACATGTACGTATAGATGTTGCCGATCATATTGGTCGTTATCATACGACCAATCATAATCATGATTCTGAGTGCTAAAAATAACCATTATGAAGGTGTACGATGTGAGATCATTACACGGAGCCGCTGCATGTCGAAGATCCCGACTACAGTATGGGGAAGGTGGGACATGGAATGGAGCACTTATTTCAAACTTACAATAATGATGTCATCATTGACACAAAACAGTAAAAATTACAATTTGAGATACACGTTGTATGAACTTTATTATGTAAACGAAAAAACAAACAAACAGCAAAACCACTGTAAAATTTCAGGAAAACTCCAAGCAAATTTTACAAAAGTAATATCAAACTTGCCCCATCTCTGGGGATAATGGCACTCCAACTTCGGCCAAAATGGATCTACGGGTCCGTATTACCCCTTCAGAATTCCTAACGTTCTATAACATGTGCAATGTACCTTAGCGTACTTGATGGGCAGAGCTGCGTATATAATGAAAGTCTATTGTAGCTTCAAACATTTCTGATATTTGTAGGACTAAACTGGAAAGTATAATCGTAGTTAAGACTAGAAAAAAATGTGTACTATTCTCTGAATATCACAGAATTGAATATGGGGCAAATGTTTGTTCTGATGCGACTACTGTTACATGGAAACGAACTGCCAGGCCCATACTTGGAATTTGGCTAACATATAAATATTTAAAAAAAAAATGCTGGAAAACTTTAAAAATTATCGATTTGTTTTACGAACAATTGTTCTTACATTTAAAAATGAAATGCTGGTAAACAGGTTCCTATAAATCGGCGAAACGACTTTTTTTTTGGTGAGTTTTGATGAATCATTTGGCAAGACAAAATAAGATTAGCAATGGCATAGCACGCGTATTAACGTTAAGGACGACTGTACATTAATTATTCCGTGACTAAACTTTGCCTTTAGATATAAGGTTGTTTTGCAAAAGGGAATATATTTTCTTTCTTTTTTTAACAATAATAAGCAAATTTGCCTCTAAAATGGATCTTAAATTTCATTACAGATTTTTTAAACCAATGAACATACTGGAAATGCAACTGATCTCTGATATTTTAAAGCAAATGTTTGTTATGATATGATCGCTGTTACAGGAAACCAACTTCATATGCCAATATTTTGATTTCTGCTGGTTAAGTCTACAATTGGTACTGGGAACTTGTTTGTTTTATTGACTAATGTACCGAGCTTGGAACATGAAACACGGGTAAACGGGCCCCTTTAGAGAGGGTGAATACAATATTTTGTAATTTTCATTTATCTTATTTTATATATTATATATATCATATATATTCTTAGATATCGCAAAACAAATTTAAACAAAGCGATCTCAATAAAAGGTGGGTCCCATCCAACTTTTATCAGGATTGCCTCATTTTTGGATATCACAGCCATTTCAAAACCAATTTTTTTATGAAATAAACTTTGAATTCCTCTGCTCTTCCATATTTCATAAGATGTTTTGTCATCACACACACACACACACACACACACATCATCATCATCATCCATCATCATCATCATCAACAACACGTTGGAAACTTGGAGCCCTATCTCAACCGAAACTGTACCATCTTTACAAGATCACGTTTCTTTCCATTCCCCTCCCCTTCCCCTGCCAGTTCCTCTTGGCTCTGCCACGGTGTATATCAGGGCAACCCCCTCCCCCTCCCGACAATACCCCCCGGCTAGTTACCTGTTAGTGATAAGGTTAGAGTAAAGATTACGGTTAGGGTGGGGTTTAGGGTTATAGGATTGGGGTCAGAATCAGGATTAGGGTTAGGGGAAGGGTCCGGGTCCGGGGTAATTACCCAAGACCCCTGCCGCAGGTCATTTCATTATCGGATTGATATGAAATGCTGCTACCGCGGGAATAACACTTTTCAGTGTGAATCTAGTAATAATTAAAGTTGCCCTGCGTTGTCATCATTGTTACCATCGATAATTATAGCCATTACTACTATTAATGATACTTTTTAGTCTTGTCAATACATATTAATCATTCTCTGTATAAGTCTTATCGTCGTTACAGTTATCATCATTAAAAATGTGAAGGTGTCTGAAGGTAGGACATAGAAAAATCACACAGCCCCCTATGCTCTGGATCGTTGCTCAGGTAAATAATTGCTCAGACTGAATTAAAAGCAAGATCCTTGTTTACGCCACTTCTTCACGCAACACGACGTGATTTAGCTGCAAATATACACGTGCATCATCCTCCCCGAAACAATATCGAATTTTCACTGCGTAATATCCAAACATTTTTTTCCTGATTACGACAACATATCTTATTATCACAGTGAGTTCATTTCATTTTCGGAATTACGAACCTTATTTTATTGTCAGATTAACGTGCCTTATTTCTTTTTCGGATTAACGAACCTTCGGAATAACGAACCTTATCATATATTCGGATTAACGAACCTTCGAAATAGCGATCCTTAGTTCATATTCGGATTAACGAACCTTCGGAATACCGAACCTTATTTCATTATCGGATTAACGAACCTTCGGAATACTGAACCCTCTTTCATTTTCGGATTAACGGGCTTTCGGAATAGCGAACCTTAATACATTTTCGGATCAACGAATCTTCGGAATAACAAACCTTCGGAATAATGCCACAAATGTTAGGATTAACGAACCCTTTTTCATTTTCGGATTAACGAACCTCTAGGTATAGGAAATTTGCGTGTTTCGGATCAACGAACCTTCGGAATAACGAACCTTCGGAGTAACGATTCTTCGGAGTAACGATCCTTCGGAATAACGAACAGCACCCGTAGAAAAGATTATCCAATGGGCTATGCAATGAGTCAGGTGCATTTCTATGTCTGTGCATAAATTAACTATTGTTAGGCATATTGAATCCCCCAGTTATGGCTGTATAGACGATAACAGCACTAAAACCGAATCGGTCTGTAAAAACAATGGATTTATGTATGCCCGAAATCCTTATCTTTAAGATTGAAGGGGCAATATTTTTTTCAATGAGTGACTTAATTGTTGACTTATCATATTTAAAAAAAAAAGTGAAATAATGCTGGACAGTGATCTAAACTTTTGGAGACTTTCCGTGTTAATGAGGATTCCATTGTGAATCATTGCTTATGCCCCTGTCACACAGTGCCTTACGATGGGTTACGTCCGCCGCGGATAGATACGGAGGAGTGGACGCAGGCATCCGCAGGGTCGTATGTAGACGTAACTGTCCGTAACTAATCCGTAGAGAAACGCAAAATGACGGGGCCAAGCCTGCGAAATTTTGAAATGTTCAAAATTTCGCAGAGGGACTCCACGGATGCAGACTTACGCAAGTAACCGTAACTACACGTAACTTTCCGTAACTGAAAGTAACGATCCGTAGCTTAGACGCAGACCATCCGCAAATAAGTTTACCTCCCGTCCATTTCCGTTTATTTCTGTCCATCGTAAGTATCCGAAATTAACCGCAAGTTAACATATCACAACACTTACGACCGTTTACGGACATTTACGGACAGTTACGGATGCTGCGGACAATTGCGTCCTTTGGCGTTTTCCATTTTCCTCTCCCATGGGAATAGAGACTCATGGTAAACTACTAGTACACCACCTGTGTTGCTAAGCTGCAGCGCATTGTATCTGAAGGGATACTTCAACTCAGTCGGAGCGGTGGAGTGGCAGAACGGCTGCATGGTCAAGTTATTAAATTCTCCCGCAAAATATGGTCATTTTAGGTGACACCCATATACAGATGACATTGTTGACCTTTGGTGCTGAACTTATTTTTCTTGCACTCTCTGAATGTATGTTATTCGAAAAGGGTCAATATTTTGGGTAGGGAATGGGGTTACAGCATATTATTTACTTTTCTGGCCGGGGAGGATGTGGGGCAGCGATAAATTATATAAAATGAAAACGACTGTATTTCTAAAAAGAATGCTGGAGATGATTGTTCCAATCCTTATGGGATTCATTTAAGAGTACATTATATATCTATTGTTGTGTGAAAATTATTTGCTTCAGAATGTTTTCATATTCAAGTAATGTGCATACCTGTACAGTGTCGGGGCGATAGTTAACGGGCCTTTAACGATCGCCCCGTCACTGTACAGGCATGCTAACCTGGAAACATTGAACTGCACATTACTTGAATATCAGGCCATTCTGAAGCAAATAATTCCCACTGATCAGGTACTAGTCATCCCCTTTAACCACTTTACACTCCATGGAATGTGTATTATATCTTTTATTTTCTATTTTGGAAATGGAGGGGTGTTCTAAAGTCCAGATGTGTATTTTTTTTATATATCTGGAAACTTATCAAGCGTTACAGTAACTTTATTATATCAGTCTCCTTAACATAACGCAGTAGGTCATGACTATCGATGCACAATTACAGCCATGACAGCTAAAGCAAAGCTTGTCTATTCCATGACTGTAATTTATTTGTTCCTACTCTATTGTTTAACTCATCGATCTATATTACATTTTATGTATGGTATAGTTATGTATGTATACTGGACATTGATGATGTATATAGTCATATTTGAGTTGCACAAAATCAATTTAAACTTACATTTCAAAATTTCATTTTTCCTCTATTGCTGTAAAGCAAATTAAAGGAATGCGAAAAAAAGTCTTCACAAGGTGTACGTGACATAACTTCAGCTTTTCCCTAATGTACAATATAAGACAGTCCGATATGTGATAGCCTTGTTGTCATAATATACTAGCTGAGCAGGGATCGTCGGAGAAAAACACATTTTCCATAATTATTCATAACAATCTGTAACTGTGCGTAACTCCCCGCAAGTATTCGGACGTTTACGCAAGTCGAAAAAACAAATAAGGTGTCAATTCGTAAGATTATCCGCGAGTGGACGCAGGTGTCCGCATCTCATCGTATCTGTCCGTGTCGCCTGCATTTTTCCTTATTTTTTGGTAAAAAAAATTCTTGTGACGGCAAGGGATCCGCGAGAGTCCGCACACTGTAAAAACATCGGTATTAGATTTAACACCATGGGTGTTGAATTTAACACCGATCAAGTGTTAATAGAGGACCACACCCACAGGTGTAGAAAATGCACTGTGATGGTGTTGAAAAGTGTTTACCTGACACTTCGTGGTGTTAATTTGACACTGTACCTGGTGATATTTTGACACTGTACTGGTGTTAATTCAAAAATGACACCACATGGTGTTGATTTGATATTGCTGGTGTTAATATCAATGGTTTAACACCCGTCCAGCTTCAATAAGAGACCACACCAACTGGCGTTACTGTGGTGTAAATTTATTTTCACATTTTTTCAACAATCTAGTATTTTGATGTAAAATTCTTGATCGTCTTGTTTAAATTATAATTCAACAAGAAGTGCAGTTACTAAGAAACTCTTCAAAAAAACGGCTTCATATTTGGAAATGACACCCGGAGGTGTTAATTTAACACCAGCTCGGTGTTCACTATTTAACACCGGACTTTTTGCAGTGCAGGAAAAGTGACTTTTTTGGACGTAACACCGGACGCAGAGCATTATGTGACTGGGGTTTTAAGCGGGGTTCCCACTATCGTACGATCTAGTACGAACGCCACGATTGGACATTCGTAACTGATCGTGGAAGTTTCGTTGAACTCGTCTGAAATTTCACGTTTGGATACGAGGTTATGCGAGGCAATACGTCTTGGTTCGCTTGGATGCAATATGGTCATGATTGGTCTATTTTAAGCAATACGATCTGTCACGACCTGGTCTCCCGTTTAAATGCGATCCGATAGGATTGTCCCGATTGAGACCATGATTGGTTCCGATCTACCAGGATCATTACGATAGGGATCCCCGATTTTTTAGGGTGCAGCTACGTGCTGATACGTTCCAATACGAATTCCGCGAACCACTGCGGGCTGTTGAGATAAGATACGATAGCTTTCACGATCGGGACCCCCATTTTACGGTGCGATTGGACCCGAATGGGAATATCATAGTCCGACTGACGATGGATTTCATTGTTTCCTTAACTTCTGCAGAGTGATTAGGCCTACTATCCACAACCACTTATGATGGCAAGGATTGACAGATTGAGGATGATGAGAACTTGACCTTTGCAGTATTGTGAATGATGATACATTGTAATCAGAGAGAAAGCATCACGTGGGCCAGACACGACCTCAGATAGTCCCTCCTCTAATTTAACGTAAAGAATTTAATAGATTATTGAATCGACATGCTCACCAACAAAAGATCAAGACAAAATAAATGTCTTCACCTTCCTTTGAAATACATGAAGAAAATATTTTGAAATTGAAGCTAAAAAAGAGGATGGGATCTTTTTCAATGCTAACATAATATGTGTTATATACGCTCAATATAAGAAAGTTGGCCAAACTGAAAACATTGCTTGTGTGTTTGATTACATATTCGCATAATCATATGCATTTTTATTTCAAAATATCATTATCTCATGAAGCATTGAAAGTTTGGTGGGCTTGGCTTGATTTATTGTTTTATTTCACAGTGTTCAAGAAAACCGACATACAAACACAACAGAAAGGTAACTTCCTTTAGAAAATAATGTCACTTTGTAACAAAAAAAAGTCTTCAGCAAAATTATTTCGCAGGGGTACTGCTACACTTCTTGACTAACTTTTATGTGAAAAAAAATGACAGTGATCCTTCTTATGTTGTTTTAAAGAAAGAAGAGAAAGAAAGAAAAATTATCTTTATAGTCATGCACGATTGACCTTACATCCACGACAAGGGTCACTTTTCAAAAGTCACAAAAATTAATTTGTGGGGTATGTGAAACATTCTGCTTGTGGCTGATGTTTCAGTGGTGTTGTTATTTTATAGTTCATTGAGCCATCCCTCCTTTATTCAACCTCGCGGAATACAAAATATATACGATTTGAGAGTAAAATAAAGACAAAATTGTGCAAAAAAAAAAAAATAAGCAGAAGGAAAGTGAAAAAGTCGATCCCGATCAACACGATTACGGAGCACGATTAGATAAGATTTGCTGCGTTTTGATACGATCCAAGACAATCTGATGAGATGATCACAATCAAAAATCAATCGTGTTAATCGTAATCGTAATTTTTGAACCGTCCAAAAAGTTTCTACGATTAATGTGATTGCCACAATTGACCTCAAGATCTGATACAATCTGATACGATCTACTAAGATTACCACGATTGCTTCACGATTAAGACCACGATTTCAATCGTGGCGCCAATCGTGATAGTGGGAACCCGCTTTATTGCACTGTCACCTTTGATTTTTCTTTTCGTCCTAAAATGCCGCCTATGTTGTACTCGAGCTTTTACGGTAATGCTGCGTACCACCATCACGATTGGCACCACAATTGAAATCGTGGTCTTAATCATAGAACAGCCTTGGTAATCTTATCAGATCGTACCGGATCTTGAGGTCAATCGTGGCAATCGCGTTACTCGTAGAAAAATTTTAGACGGTCGGCTATTGCATCAACAAAACGCAGCGGATCCCATCTAATTGTGCTTCTTAATCGTGGTGATCGGGATCAACCTTTGCACTTCCCTTCCGCTTATTTTTCGCACATTTGCCCTCAGTTTAATCATATTTTGTTTTTCCCGAGGTGTCTTTAGATTACTATTTCTAGATGATATATTGCACGATTGTATGGTCATGTTATGAGCATTATTTGTGAGGCATATATGATTAAATTGTTCATTATTTCGTGAAAGGGAGTGGTTGTATCTTAATTGAGTGAACACACATTAGAAATGAAGCAACAACCCCCCCCCCCCCCAAAAAAAAAAATCCTCCTAATATTACACAAAGGGGTGGCACAACACCACTAAAACACTAACCCGAAGCAAAATGTTTCACAGACCTCCACAAAGCACTTTGGTGACTTTTGAAAAGTAACCATTTGGTCATTTATGTGTGCTCACTCGTACGTGACGCAACAGATCATTCTTATTTTCGTAAAAAAGTTACATTACTTGATTATTAGGAGAAGTTGCTTTTCTGCTGTGTGTATAGCAGTAATGTATATAATGTATGCTTTGTTATTCAATTATCATGCAAGGTATGATCATGTTTCTGTTGAAATGCAGAAGTAAAAAATAAATCAAACCGAACCAAACCTAACTTTCAATACCCTTCGACCCAAATGAGATAGACGTTTTGAAAGAAGAAGGCATATGATACACTGCGAATATGAAACTAAGAACAGAATCAATGCTGCTTTTAATGTCCATTCTGGCAACTTCCTTATATTAGGGGGATATCAATCATATAATGTTAACAATCAAAGAAATATTCTCCTTTTAAGATCTTATTTCATCATATTTTGTATATATTTTAGAGGAAGGCGCAGGCACTTTTTTGCATGCCATATTCTGGAAGAGAGGGGTAATGATCTGATGTAATGTATTTGGTGGTGGTGGTGGTGTGGTGTGGTGTGTGTGTGTGTGTTTGTGTGTTTTGAGGAGGGTCGAAGTTGGAATTAATCTGTCAATTTCTGCAGGTTAGAAGAAGGACTATATGAGGTTGTTGCTGATAAGGCTGCTGCTCGCCTTCTTCACCGCTGGTGATAATGTAAGAGTATCATGATATAGCAATACTGCAAATGTGACATTCCCATTATCCACAACTTGCCAACCCTTGCCATCATTAATTGTTGTGGATTGTAAGGAAAATTTAAGGAAACAGTTAAGTCCACGGTCAGTCGGGCATTGATTATATCCCATCAGAATCCAATCATAGCTCAAGTGGTGGTCGCTCTCGATCCAGATCTTAAAAGGTACCGTATATCTCAACAGAGCATTAATTAAATCCTCTCTGATATTTTTTTCTTTATTAGTTAGATCTCATCAACCTCAGGGTTCATCATCCATCCATAAATCAATCGATCACGGAATTCATTATTACGTAATGAAGTAGCCATCACAATCTTTGCACAGCTGCGTGCAGTTCCAGCTCTATGAAGCACATCCTCAATCACCTCCTGTTCCATTTCCCTTGTTCAGCGTGTAGGCATTCTCTTTTTTCCTTTCTCTCCTTCCATTCTTTTCATCTATTCTGTCAAGTCGTGTCATGATTTTGTGTTTCTCCTGTTTTGTTCTGTTCTGTCGTAAATAACATCTGTGATAAGTGTTTGTAAATAAGTAATTAGGTGATCCGAGTATCCTCTCGGATCACCTTCTGTATCTGTACTGATTCTTTTTCGGTGATCCGAGTATCCTCTCGGATAACCTTCTGTTTTTGTACGGATTGTTTCTTCTTCTTTTTAGGTGATCCGAGTATCCTCTCGGATCACCTTCTGTTTCTGTACGGATTCTTTCTTCTTCTTCTTCTTTTCTTCTTATTTCTCCTCAAAAGTTGTGCAGCGGTTAGCTCGGAAAGTCCTCTTCCTATCAATTTCAAAATTATACCATATATGTATCATATCCCAAAGACGACAGATCTAATAAAATCGTCACTATGACGTCATTATATGAAAACACATTCTCATTCATATCTCATTAATGGAATGGAATTTTTCAATGAAATTTACGTCACATATAGTTCAAGTCAGGCTGCTTCTATTCATGTTCTCAAAATTCATATATACCCTTAAAACGTGCGCGTACGCGCAAGTTGAAATATTTTTATGCTCCAATCGAGCTCAAAATATTTTTGCACACGTTTCAGACCATTTGGAGCATTTTTTGAAAAATTGAAAAAATTGGACGGACGCGTACGCGCGCGCGCATATACGCACGCACAGCTCATACGCAATAGAAATTTCCCGTTTTTTCACACGGATCAGATGTTTGAAATGTCAAGGAATAATTCTACCAAGTTTCAAGTCAATCCGACTTAATATGACGTCATACGGGCCTGTCAAAGATGAAATTCCGCGCGCGCGTCAATGGCGATATACAGTGCAACTATGCAAAAAAACCGCCAATTTTAAATTCGATTTAACTCGTCAGGATGGACGGTGACCTTCCATTTTCTTTACATATTCTGAACGCTGTTGAGTTGTACATGTCATTTCATGGGTTGGCGATGCTGGCAAAATGATTAAAAGATATCAAATTTCTTAATAAAGTATAAAAAGTAAATTTTCAAAATGACCTCATCAAATTTCAAGGTCACTCGAGCGTATCTCACTAATCCTTTGCCGATTTTCACCCAGATTTCAGTATGTTGTAACTTATTAAATGCTCTTTCATACATGTGCTAACATAATTTTGATTGGATGACGTCATCACCTCGTGAAAATGGATTGGAAGTAATCTTGTCAAATTTGACCAGTTTACGTGTTATCTCTAAGGGAGTGCAGTTTTTCTGGAAATGAAAATTGACATGACTATCTTTATCGAGCACTTGCCCACTTATCCTTCTGTGAATTTCTCCCGGATTTTAACATGTTGTAAGTTCATATGTGACCCGCTACAACAAAAAGGTCCTAAAGGCGCGCAAGGTCGAAGCCGCGAACATCGAGTTTGAAGTCAGAGCATTAAAATTGGTCAAAACTTACGATTTTCTGATTTTGATATATTATTGGAGTCTAACATGTCTTCTATCATCTGTCGAAATTTTGAAGCAAAATGATCAAAGGAAAGATTAAAGAATAGCGTTTTGCTGAGCCATGTTTTTTGGCGTTTCAACGAAGCAGAAACTGGTTCGAAAATTTGGATTGAGCGCCACAGATAGGCTCCGCCCCTAACAACGACCAGAGTGATCTCATTGGTCAGCTTGCTGCTTGGTGCTAACCGAAGCGTGAAGCTCGCACACTGCCCAGTCGACTGGTGCGTGCGGGCGGGGTGCGCTATGCTCAGCCGCTTCTCACATCGTGGTCACTGATTGGTTGGTGAGGAGACCGCCGACGCTGATGTGCTTGAATGAACTCTTCGGGGTTTCTAGGGCTTACCTTCTATTGTCCAGAGGTGAAAACTGACTTGCGTGTCCCTTGATCGCGAGTGCGTCGAAAGGAAGACTTTTAGGGCGCTTTTCTCGAAACAGTGATTTTCCAGACGTCTCGGCATGCTCTCTTTTAAACATCGATATCTCCGCAGCCAATTATTTTTATAAAATGTGTTATATATCAATTTAAAGCAGAAAGATTAGGGGATTATATCATGCAATTTTCAAATAATCGACCTCGCCCGACTTTAGGATCATTTTGTTGTAGCGGGTCACATATGTACTTCGGTCTGTATCTTTGTTATGACGTGTTATCTCTGTGGGAGGGAATTTTTCTAGATGTGAAAATTGACATGATTGTCTTTATCGAGCACTAGCTCACTTACCCTTCGGTGAATTTCTCCCAGATTTTAATATGTTGTAGCTGAGACTTTGCGCTATCGTTATGTGCCCTTCGTTTTATCATACGATGTCGGGATCACGTTAAAAAACTTCTTTTCTTCGATGTATTGAGATATTTCTTTCTTTCTGCAACTTTCTTTGCAATTACTCAAGAAAAAACAGCCCCTATCACCCCCATTTTTCGCCCATGTTTAGTTCATGTCACGTACATTATTTCATAAAATAACAACTACTTGATCGGACACCATCTTCGGTATGTAAATTAGGGTCAAAGGTCATAAATGTTTCATCCTTTTTTTTTGTTGAGTACATGTCCTATCTTTCCCATAGTTTGCACACGTATAGACGATGTCGCAAGAATCATTTTACAAAATAACCACTTTTTCCTCCGATGCCATCTTGGGAGTGCAAAGGTGGGTCAAAAGTCAAATATACTTCATTATGTATCTTCGTTATAGTGTATACGGAATTTGGTACCAAAGATGGCAGATCTGACTCCTTTTTCTAAATGAGAATCCAAACATCACAATGTCTCTAAACACAGATTGAACCTGTATGGTCATGCCTATTGCGATCAGGACTCGAAAGATTGATTTCCAAACAGATCGGATCACCTTATTTGTCAGTGTTGACAAATTACAATCTCTAGTTATGTGTTATGTTTTGTTGGAAAAAGAAGAATGAAAATGAATGAATGAATGAATGAATGAATGAATGAATTCGTGATGGTTTATTAGAGCGCATCGCAAAGTACCTTCACGTACCAGATCGGGTATCCCGATCGCAATGATCGTGTCAGATCGGTACCAATCGTTGGGTCAATATCGGGAAAATCCTATTGGATCGTTTCTGAACGGGAGACCAGACCGTGACCGATCATGTCGCTTGAAATTGACTAATAGTCACCATATTACACCCGAAAGCACCAAATCATATGGGGTCATCCCACGAGCCCGAAACCCACGAGTCACACGACCCATGAGCTCGATATTAAAAGAAGGTCAATGAGTCATAAAGCCCACGAGTGATACAGCCAGTGAGCTCGACAATACACAAAAAAAGCCTACCAGCTTGACACTAGTCAAATAAGGCCCATGAGTCCGACATAATGACCCCTTTACACCGTGCTACGTCCATGGAGTTCTCGCTGCTTCCAAGCAATATAACCTTGTATACAAATATATATATATGCGCCATTAAAAAGCTGCTTGCAGACTGTTGTGTGTACTCTCTATTTTCAAAGAACACGGAACCACGAGTTGCAATCTGCTCAGACGTAGCAAGGACGTAGCGGGAACCGTTTCGACACCGCAGCAACCGCGTCTGTGCGCACAATAAACTCAGTGGGAACGCCATCAACGCAACAGGAACGTAGCAGGGACGTGGCGCGGACGTAGTATGTAAGGGATTTTTTGTTTCGAAAACAACGAAGTTTGCCCGACGTCCTAAGCAATTTTCCTGATTTTTCAAGGGCGTAGCGGGAAGTTCCTCCCGCTACCCAGTAAGTCACCCAGTCAGAGGCTGGCAATGTACGAACTTTAAGATTTCAAAGATGAACTTCCTTTCATCAAAAGAGTCATTCGTCTCACTCGGGAAACTGGAAGTCGCACGTCAACCCATGCAAATATACCACTGTGGCTTATACCTCCCCCTTCAGTATTTACCGACCTCCACGACGAAATAGAAAAGAAACACACCCAAACCGCAGCCTTGACGAATCTAGCGCTCAACATTATCCACGAAAAATGGAACAAATACACCCATAAATATACAGATGGATCAAAAGACCTATACCAGAACACCAGCGCAGCAGTATACATACCAAAACACGAAGTTAGAATCGCACATAAAACCTCATCAATTTCAATATTCCGAGCTGAACAATTAGCTATATTAGCATTAGATTGGATTGAAGAGAACAAAATAACTGACTCAGTTATTTTTGTATGATTCTTTGAGCGTTCTGTGTGATTTGAAAGATTTAAATACATCCCCTTTTACCACTGAGATAAGACAGAAACTGTATGCACTAACAAAACAACAAATTCAAGTCAATTTTGAATGGACCCCCTTCCATTGTGATATCAGAGGGAATAACAAGGTCGACACATGGGCAAAAATCGCGTTCAAAAATGCTAAAAAAAAGAAGTTCTCAGTAGCAGTAGCAGTAGTAGTAGCGAAGTGAGATAAATGTTATCATATTCAATTATTATATGAAAGAATGGCAAATACAATGGAAAAACTCTCAAAGAGGTCGATTTTTATTTCAAATACAGCCAAACATAAAGCTTACATGCAAAATCAATCTGTATTGCAGGCGTTATGAAAATATATGTCATAAAGTAGGAAGTTGTTTACTGAATGAAACTTTGTTCAAATTAGGCAAACATATTGATGGTAAATGCTCCCAGTGCGGTACATTAGAAACAGTGCAAATTTTTCTTTTAGAATGTCCAAGTCATAAAGAATATAGAAATCAGTTACAAAATTATCTTGGATTAACAAATCTTAGTATATATAAGCAATATATTGAATCATCATCAACAAGAGCATATTATTGGTTTTGATAAATGCACTGGTAAATATTGGATTTTATGGTTTTTATATTGCTATTCTAGTTTTATTTGTTTATTGAATGATATGTATAATCATAAGGGTAAAATTGGTATGTACTATTATTGTTCATCGTATATAAGGTGAACGATATTTATATATTTCGGAATGTTTGCAGTTTAATTTCTGTTCAATGTATAATCTAGATTGGAATTAGAAAATTAGAAAATTAGAATAGAAAAGTTTAATTTAGATGAGAGTTGTGCCCGGTGTGTACGCTTCCAAACCAAAATCTGTGATATAGGCACCAAATCGCTCCAAGCAACCACTAAAAGTCATTTATAACAGCGCAAGAAAAACTAGCCGGGGAGCGCGAGGACACCGACAAAAAAGACTACGCGAGAGAGCGCCATCAAACGACATCAACCAGCATAGTGACGACGTGACACACACGTACGATTACGAACCAGTCTCGACAACCCAACCCATTCTCCCCTCAGCCCAGTAATTGCACAAAAGCTAATTTAAAAAAAGAAAGAAAAATAAACCAACAACGAAAGCCCAGGCCACAACCAGAACAAACGAGCAGGTACAGTATAGAGTGGCGTAAATATAGTCATGTTTGACTGAGAAGCGCCAAAAAACTCATCAACAACAACAACAACTTCCTCCGGTGTAATGTCGGTCTATGGGCCCCCCTTTTTTGCCTAGGTTGGACTCGTGGGCCTTGTTTGCCCTAGTGTCGGACTAATGGATCTTATTTGTCTAGTGTAGGGCTGATGGGCCGTATAGCTCATGGGCCGATTTTGCCCAACAACATGCTCATAAGTTCGTGGGGATAGCTCATTGTATTTGGCTCGTGGGCTGTAAGACTCATGGACTGTATGACTTGAGCTGTATGACTCGTAAGTGTTGGGTTCGTGACATGCATCCAATCATATCAGCACGCAAAATTTTAGAGAAGTAAACCGAATGACGACGATTAGCTTCGAATGGCCAATCGTGGCATTCGTAACGGATTTTTTTTGGTTTTTTTTGTGAGATAATGAGAGACATCTTATGCAATATGAAAGAGCATGTAATTCCAAGAGGGATTCAACGTTGATTTGATGAAAATTGGTTTTGAAATGGCTGGGATATCCAAAACAGAGCAATCCTAATAAAAGGTGGGACCCACCTTTTATTAGTCTCGCTTTATTTTACTTTGTTTTTGGAAATTTCAGCCATTCTGAAACCGATTTTCATTTAATAAACTTAGAATTCCTCTTGGAATGGTATACTCTGTATTATTCCATAAGTGGTTTCTTGGTATCTCACAAAAGTTAAAAGCCTAATCCTCATCTTCACCAATACTAAACCATCCCTTTAAGTTTGAATATCCATATCCGTGAACGGAATCTTATTTTGCTTATCAAAACGTGTGACAAAATGCCTTCCTTACTAGATGTCGGTTGTCGTACGCGATATGTGTCTAGCATTGAGACATTAAAAAATTGCAAAATCCATGGACGAGAATAAACCTTCACCTTCAAATAAAATCTTCACGAATTCCGGCCATACTTTCAGTAGCATATATAAATCTCTTCTTCCTCCTCCTCATCAAAATGTTTGTAAATCAACAAGCTTCTAACCTTATGCAGGGGCGGATTCAGGAATTCCGTAAAGGGGAGGCGCCTTACAAAATTAAAGGGGAGCGCATTTTTTCTTTTTCTTTCCTTTGTTTAAAAAAACAAACAAAGAGGGGCGCCCCTCTGGATCCGCCGCTAAATGGACCTGATTGATAAATAGTATCATAAAAACTGTACATTACAAATTAAATAATCAAATATTGCAACACGATTGCTAACAGTCACCTCCATACATACATGATGCATACTAAATTCATCGTTCGAATGTCATGTTCCCGTGGACACAAGAAGACAAAGGGAGATACTCTAATGGTTAGTAGTTGGAGTGTGCTGAAACTTCATCGTCAATGACACCTAAATTTGTGCAAACTATTTATGCATTATCAATGATCAATATTGTAACACAGTTGCTAACAGTGACCTCCACACAAACATGATTCTACTAAATGAATTGCTCGAACGATGTGATTATTTCCGTAGATTGCAGAAGACAAAGGGTGATACTCACAGGATCCGTAGTTTTTTTAGTTTGCTGAAACTTTCATCGTTAAGGGCACTTAGATTAGTTCGTTGGATGTCTCTGGAATTTAGAAAAATGAAAAGGGAAATGGTATTATATCATTAATTGTTTACTCAGCATGCAACACTCAACTTTTATTGATTGTCTTCGAATATCATTGTTACACCGACGAACCATACTATGATGTCTCTTGAATGAGAATGATATTGTGTCAAAACGACGCATATCCATCTTTCTCAGAGCACACATTGTTCGAAAATCCTTGACCTAAACTTTATAAAAAAACTGGTGGCTAGATAAGTCTGGAAACCTTGTACCGTTTCTTTTTTTTACTTATCTATAATAGTACATTGTATTGCAATATTGTCTCGTTCTACCCTGCACTTCCTAAGACTTGTCAATTCGAATGCGGCATTACCGCTGCCGAGGTTCCAGCTCTACGAAGTGCATTGTTTCTAATCACTAGTTGACGAGCAAGCACGTACGTAGAACGTCATGTTACTTCAGGTCCGAGCCATCTCATTAAAACCATCTCATTAAAACGGAAATAAAGCTGACGTGACTTTGCTATGGTACGTTAACTGCTTTCACAGAAAGCTAATAAATTTTCTACCCACATCTTTAAAAAACGGGAAAAACACTTGATTGAAAAGCAGTGCACAATATCCATGTGAGACAGTGATCTACCCACAGCAATGCGGTAAGACACTCACGAACGTTCAACTCTTCCTCGGCCTGAGAACATTGATAAATGTGGCATCTCTGAACATGTAGATGATGCCGTAACTCTTTATTTCATGAACCTATGAAGTCACCTTTTGCTAGACGGGAAGATGTCTCGTAACTCGTCCCTGAATCGTATGTGTAAAAAGGGTCAACGGATGATCCCGATCCTGACAATAATCCTCTGACAAACAGAGAGAAGATAGACGAGGGAGACCCTTGTTCCTTGCATACACTCCATCACACAAACACACACACACACACACACACACTCGATTAAAAAGACACAAAGACACTACCATTTTGTCACTTTTCTCCTCTCTGTTTAACCAATTATCTTTACGCCATTTATCCCTTTCTTTCTTTGTTTCACTGGAAAACTGCATTGAACGTCAAGGGGTATTTACTTTATGCACGTGGATTCAGTAAATACATGTAATATAGCAATATCAGTAGAACACAGTAGTTCCACTCATTCAAAAGTTATGATTTTCTTTTTTACGTTTCCGTGAAGCCATTGCTGGATTAGAAGGCTACAACAGTTCGCGACGTCACAGTAGTGGACTGATGTAAAGAAAATATTAAAACAATTTCTCATATTTTCATTTTCTACCATAGTGCATGAGTACTTGACTAATTACCTCTTTCCCATACATACATATAGGCTTACATACATATTTATACATATTTATACATATTCATACATATTGCAAGGATTGTCCGATTTTCCTAAGACTTTATTGATGAGTTCTCCTGGTATTTTTGCTTTCACTGAATACACAAAATGTTATAGGTATCCCTGGTACCAAAGAGTGGGAAGTATAACTTACAAGTTGGTAAGTCCTTTAAAGTTGGCAAGATCAGATGGTCCAATAGAGCTCAATTGTGGCTGGTCACGGATTTGCCTGCACAAAATAAGGAAAATGATATGGAGAGAGAAAATTACTTTAACATACAACGTATCAAATCATGCATGACCAAGAGGCCGAGAACAGTGCTTTCACATCCGTGATACAACTGTTAAGGACAAAACAGAAGCGAACAAGCATTTACTGAAGAAACACATTCTCGTTTATAACTGGTATTTCTATTGGATATATGACTCACAACACGTGACAGCTAAGAATTATTATACAGCCATACTCAACACATGCATTTTCGCGTTTTCCAAATCTAAAGCGTTAAAGACAAACAAACATTAAACTCTTAAAGTCCTTTTTAATAGTTATCTCTCCCTCCATTACACATACTCTAATTTGTTTCCTCAAATCGCTTTCGCGTAACACTGTTCTTCAAGGTTTCACGAGGGGATGATGCAAACCATTGAGCTATCCGTGTTGTTGAAGTCATGCTGGAAGGAAGCATTATACGTAATGCAGTTTTTTGTTTTTTTTTTTGAAATACAACAAAACCGTGTAAAAAAAGTGGAAGTACAATGCACTTAACGGCTACAAGTCAGTACTGGAAAGGAGTACCTACGACTAAATATGTGTGTGTTCATGTGTGTGTGAGTGTAATAATATGTAGGAGTGCATGGAATTGGGACTTGATCCTCTTCGCCAAATACCTCCGATGTAACTGTAAAATGGTGCCTTTTTATGTGATAATTACTCACTTTGTTTCTGAGAGAGAGAGAGAGGGAGAGAGAAGAGAGAGAGAGAGAGAGAGAGAGAGGTGGCTATCTCTGCAAGAGGCATATCAGGGACAACACACTATACACAAATTATGAGACAAAGAATCACATCGTGGCAAACTGTTTTCATACGTGATCGAAATTGCTGCGTCTATCCGCTCCTTTGATTTTGAGCCACAAAATACGCCCTTTAAGGGCAATAGGCACTCCTGGCGACCGTGACAGCAATATTTGAGTGAAGTTGAATAAGACTAACCAGCAGCAGAAACGGGTTAACAACAGCCTGTGTACCGGCCTTGCCGGGCCACTGCCCCGTCGAAGAATTCCTCGTAAGAGGACGGGGATTGACACGACACATATTTGAGTATTACCCTAGGTACATATTTGAGTATTACTTAGGGGTATATAAATAATATCCATAGGTCCCCGGATTCTAGCATTACTAACTTTCATCACTGTAGAAAGTATGCGTGCAATCAGTAACACAATGATACCCTACTGTTTCACAAAGACTGAGCTATACTCGTTGAGAGATGCATAAGAGCATGTTTGTAAGTATTCATTGTTAACTTCATGATCATTACAACGAACATAACTGGTTGAGTCATTTGAAGGGTTAAGAAATGCTCTCTGGAGGGATTCTCGCATCGATCATTATTTTTCTTGGTTCCGACTCCGTAGGCTGTCACTGCAAAAACGAAAACAAAACAACGACAGTAATAACAGCACCATCGAAAATATATACAAAGAAGAAAATCAGCAAACTAGGCCTACTACACAAAAGATATCAACTTATTTCAACTGATTAAAACGACTGAAAACTTAGGTGAGAGAGAGAAAAAAAACTATCCCCTTTTCACTGCCCTCCCTCTGACTAGACGTACATGCATACACAGCACCGGAGAGAACAGACATATCCCTGTGTGTATGTTAATATTTTTGATACTTGGTTGGCTCAGGTAACCACGAGCAAACGGTATCTTACAGATCATGTGGATACTGACTCGATATGATGAAGACACAACACACACGTAGTTTTTAGAGTTTGATAGGTGAAGTAGGAAACGATGGAGGAAATGAATTAAAGCCGTTTCAATACATTCAGTAACACCCATATTTAGGAAAACAATGCTGAGATGTAAAGTAATATAGAATTTGTATTATGTTCATGCGTGCATGTTCGTGTGTTTGGATACGAGTATGTATGTGTGAGCGTGTGTGTGTGTGTGTCCTGTGTCTAGCTATTACACGAATTTCCTGTTTACTTTTATCAGAACAAAATCTCGTCCCGAAAATGCTATGAAGTTCGTCCCGAAAATTCTATGAAGTTTCTTCAGATTGAATCTGCATGTGAACAGCTTTAAAGTCGCCAGAGGGGGAGGAGGATAGAAGGAAGACCGACGACGAAGAGGGAAAAAAAAGAGATTAAAGGACAAGTTCACCTTCATATACATGTACACTCTTTCCTATACATTGAGAGAATGCAACAATATTTATAAAACACATCAGTGAAAATTTGAGGGATATTGGACGATTCGTTCAAAAGTTATAAATTTTTACAGTTTCAGAGCCAACATCGCTGGACGAGAAGGACTGCTATAGTTTTGTGATGTCAAAGAAAATATAAAGAAAATTTAACATATCTTCAGTTTTCTTGCATCACAAAATAGCAATCGACTTGCCTCTTTTATGGAGCAGAGAGAATAATATCAACCTTAACATATGTCAGTGACAGGCCAAGGGAATGTGTACTATTTTTTTAAAATATTGTCATAACTTCTAAACGGATTGTTTTGATTTTTCCTCGATGTGTTCAACTAATATTGCTGCATTCACTCAATCCACATGTAAACATAACCAATAAAATTGTAAACAATAAACGTGGCTGACTGATTAAAACCTGCAAAACGGACGAAGAGAGAGGAATAATGGTGGAGGGGAGAAATGCATCGGTGGGCAGGTGGAGCGTGCCGCAATGTCTAGACCTGGCTCAATAGTTAGCACAATGCGAGGTCAAAGTTAGGCAGACCGGAACAGGGTTTTTTTTTTGTTTTTTTTTTTTGGTTGTTTTTTAGTTTTAGTTTTTGTTGTTTGGCTGATGGTGTTATCAAAGCGTTGACCTTTCCCTACTGATAGCAACAATAAGAGCTCAGATTGAAAAGTGGACTATATAGATGGTGGCATCTATATGACTTGAAAAATTCTGAAAGCTTAACTGCCGTGATTACCTGCCAGGGTTGTCTTCAACAATAGTGATTGGGGAGGAACCATACGAACAAGCAGCATGAAACAACCGCAATGAAATATTATCTGACATCTCACTGGCATTTAGCTTTAAGTTAATAGTTAAGTCATTCAAACTCGAGGAGCGAATACTGTTTGACGAATGTTACATATAATATTATATATATATCCATTCTGAACCATAGGATTTTGTCTACACACCTCCAAAGCTAGTATTATGCCTTCATGATACAATGTTTGATTGATCAAGAACTCTTTCAGAGGCCCCGTAATAATCATGAAATCAGAAAAAAAAACGGTCTCATAAGGTAAGAAGGTTTTTTTTATGATAAAAGCATGAAGTTTCAGGAGGTTCATTTTTCATAATCGTCTCACGAAGTTTGTTAACCTTTTCAACCGACGCCGTCCTATCTATGAACGGATACCGACCACTTATTTTTGTTTCATGTCACTATCAGCGCGATTACCCAATGGCGCCCACGAACCAAACTTGGTCTAAAAGAAAGTCCTATGGATGGGTGTTATAATAAAAATATAAAAACTGACAAAATACCTGGTCGGGAAACGGGCTGCCAGACCGCCTCAACCCCCCCCCCCCCCCCCCCCCCCCACGGCGGGTAAACTCCATGGAGCCCATGGACCAAACTTTGTCAGAAGAAAGTAGTATGTGTGTACATAAGAAAAATATAAAACAAAAACTGACAAAGTACCTGGTCGGGAAAGGGGTTGCCAAACCGACCCCTGCGACCCCCACCCCTAAAACACCCTTTACGGGTTTAATCTACCAAATGTCGCATGTGGACTGGTAAAGGTTCACATAATGATATTAGAAAAGCTGACAAGATATTTGGCCAGGAAAGGGGTTGCCTAATCGCCCTCTCGGAATCCCTAACCACTCTCCGACCACAGGTGTAATTTACCCTAATACATGTAGACATGGTAGAGGCTGCAAATATTATGTGGTCACAAGAAAGGGGTTGACATAGTGCCCCCCGGACAACCAGTCCCCTCCCTTTCCCCTTCCCCCACCACACACAGATTTCCACACTTATGTGAGTTACATCCGCCCACATGTGTACTGTTATGTACCAATTCATTCCAAAGGAAGGGGTATGATAGTACAAGAACATGTATCTTTTTATTCCATACAGAAAGGGCTGATTATTGATACATCGATCTAGGCCTATCAATTTATGCTCTGTGCTCCCCCTCCCCCATAAGGCACTTATCGCAATCACAATCCATACAGTATCATTATAACTAGTAGTTGCGTGCTCGTTTAGATTTTTTTAATGTGTTATTTCATATGCTGTTATAGTGCACACACACACACACACACACACACACACACACAACCACAAACACACACAAACATACACAAACATACCGGTACAGAAAACATGTCATTTGAGTTTCTAAAGCCACAATACCACGCACAAAAAAAAAGTGTTTATACATAGAAAATATTTATACTTTGTAAATGTTTTACATGGATACCATCAGTGGACCTTCAAAGCAGGAACAACGAACAGATTTTGAAAGTTATGTGAAGGTGATCATGTTTTATTGGCCACACAGACTACCTACACTTTATCATGTATCCACCTTGTAAGACACAAATAGCTTTTCAGAAAATGCTTAAATAAACCCTTTGTCATGTTTGTCGTGAGTAGCCTTCAGTTTCCGACCTACCACAAAAGCAATTAAGGCCAGTTGTATGACACATTTAAGTAAACCTTTTCATCAACAATGCATTAAACATACCTTTAAAAAATGTCTACAAAAGAAAGTCGCGCAGGTATAGCATACTATACTTCATTTTCTCATGCTTGAAATCCTCTTTTAAATGCAAATAACAAGTCTCAATCATTATATGAGATTCTTTTGAAAACCTCCAAATTATAACCTTTGTGTGTATCTTTTTTCAATATTATGTATGAAATAAGGAAGTATTACAGCATTCATGCCAACATTTCCTTTATTTGACACTATAATGAATTCTGAATCAGAATAAACTGCATTACATTTATATTACATTCTCACACTCAATAGTTCATGTCATCTCATAGTTTTGGACAGATCTCTGCATCTATATAAAAGTAATGAACATAATTATATGTAGTGTTCTATATCAATTGTGTACATTATATTGCTGAACTTCCTTGAAACATCAAATAACAATCTCCACAATAGAATTCTAACTTTCTTTAACTACTGTAAAACATGATAATTATATTCGCGGCACGAAATTTTCGCGAATTGGAGCCGACGGCCTTTTTCGTGGCAAGAAATTTTCGCGAATTGCCTCTTGCGTTCAATGCATATAGTGTAGATAAGAAATTTCGCCTGCATTTTAATTTCGCGAATCTTGGCGCTCGCGAAATTCGCGAAATTAAAATGCACGCGAACATTTCTCGTTTTACAGTATAGCAAACAGGCAGCTTGCAACGAACTGTTACGTATCACGTTCACATTTTGCGACTTTTCGTGAAACAAGTCACCGTAATTCACCAAGTGTGAGGTCTACCCTTCGTTGTTTTCCATGTCGGAAAATCACGAATAGTAGCGTTTACCTAACCGTGAAGAGAAGGTTTTATAAAGATTTTTAACATTGCAAAGGCTTGCTACTCAGACTAGTCATGACGTCACCGCCATAGAACGTACACTATGCACTGTGTGTTTGTACATGTCTGTGTGTGTGTGTCACATTATTTTCGTCATTGCAGGTCTTCACGCTCACGAGCACCTCGCCGCGGGCGGCAAATGCGGTGTGTATGCAGTTCCAAGTGTGCCAGGCGTTGGGTAAGGCGGCAGCTTATAGTACAGCGAGCTGAGGAACTTCCACCATCCTATTTTCAAATACATGTGTTTTTTTTTTTTCATTTTCAATAATAGCAATACTCACATGGCACCTTGTAGCCCCCTCCGGCAATCTCGGTGACCAAGTGGGAATAAAAGCCTAGTGATGGCAAGTTCTGTGTTCCTCCAACCCCTTAGCCACCAAGATGAGTGCGAGCATGCTGGCGACGCAACTAAACCGTGGGTCATGCGGTCTGGCTTCCAGACCCTCTGCTCGTAATATTTTGCTATACAGAATATTGACGCCCTGAACGTCGAAAACTGGATTAGGTTTAGGTGGTTTTGTCCTGCAGAGTGTAAAGGATTGTCTAGCTGTGTCTATAATTATGTTTGCACGGAGGCGTAAGACCCAGACCTGGCCATTCGAACAAATTGAGATCCTTTCCCCGATGGATGCTACGTACCAAGTTTGGTGAAAATCCATCATGAGGTTTTCAAAAAGATGAAAATGTAAAAGTTGTTTGAACCCCTGGATATGTCATGAACAGATTTGAAACTAACTCATAATATCATCTTAGCTCTATCACTTTTGCTTCTAGAGAAGAAGATTTTACAAAATGCCTTTTTTTTTGGGGGGGGGGAGGGATCATGGTGCCAACTTGACAATATTGGGATTCCGTCCTCCTAGGGTTTTGAAGAAGATGAAAATGTACAATTTAGGCCCCGATTTGGAACCCCCTCCACCGCTCCAGGAGGGACACCCCTAGACCCGCCATGAACCAACTTGAAACTACGCTCATCAATGTACTAACTATTACTTCTGGTTGAAGAGAGGTTTGTTGATGATTTCTTATTTTTTATTTTATTTTATTTTATTTTATTTATTTATTTATTTATTTATTTATTTATGTATTTATTTTATTTTATTTATTTATTTATTTTTTTTTTTTTTTTGGGGGGGGGGGGGTTAGGGGCATGGCGCCCATTTGAATAAACTGAGATCGTATTGCCCTAGTGATGCTACCTGCCAGTTTGGTGGAAATCCGTTATGGGGTTTTTAGAAGGAAATGAAAATGTCAAAAGTTTACGTAAGACGGACGACGGACGAAGAGCAATCGCAATAGTTCACTTGAGCCTTTGGCTCAGGTGAGCTAACAAAGGCTTTTTTTTTTCACTCTCTTTGCACATATTTAGACGTGGGTGCGGAATTTTATTTTTGGCGCACGCGCATTACCTTGTTATTCGTCAAAATTGAGCGGAACTCGATAGACATTTCTACTGGAAATATCAGAAATGTATTTTCTTGCTGCTTACGCGCTGTGCGCGCGAAGACGCTCAGGATTTTTTTTTTCAAAAATGTCCGAAACGTGTGGAAAATCGATCAGGATGTGAGTTCGAGCATTTCAAATTTTGATGGTCTGACTGATACGGATTGTGCAAGAAAACCAGCCGTCAAGTGAACTTTATGCCTACTATACTAAAGATATGACATTTCGTTATGAAGATATGATCGATCATTATTTTGACAAAATGACCAAGGGCAACTAAGGTAACTTCTTACTGAAAGAATTTATCTATTACAAAAGAAGATTCTCCGTACTAATTATTTTTATAGCACTAACTTTTATTCATACACGAACATAAGATTTTCAAAATCTATTGATTTATATGATTTCAATTTAGGAGAGATTATGCATAAATTCAGATATAATGAACTTCCGACAATGTTCTCTGAAATGTTTATTAAGATTTATTATAATTCATAATTACCCAACAAGACAGTTAAACTCACTGCATTTACCTTTGAATGGTTATCTGCTAACAAAATGTTTACATTCACCGGGCCTACACTATGGAATTCATTGGACAAGTTTCAAAGAAATATCTATATGTTGAATAATTTCAAACAGGCAATTCAGGAATAAATTATAGCAAAAAATAATCATCAATCCTCCTGCTCGATATCATTTCCTCTCTACACCTCTTCTTTCTTATCTCATCTCGAATCATCTCATCTAGCCCCTCTATTCCTATCCTCTCTTCTTATCCCCCTTTCTCTTTCATAATCCAGAGCTTCAGTTTTAGTTATTTTGTGGTTCTTTATACCATTCCGGTGTATCCTCTGTTTATTGTTATATGTGTCTCATCATGATGTGATTTGATGGTTGTTTTTCTTCTATAGGCATTAATCTTGCTCAGAATGTACCCCCTGATAAAAAAAGGTTTTATGAATTTCTCGGCACATCAAGCCCGACCGCTTTTATTTTTTACTCCAAAAAAAAAAGGAACAAGAAAAAAGACTATGTAAATTGTTTCTAGTTTAAGAAATGGAAAGAGTCCTGGTTATAATGATATTAGAAATTATTTATTGCAAAAAGTAACTGACAGAATTGTAGATTCTTTTGTACATAAACCTAATTTCGCATTAACGTCTGGAATGGTGCCCTCTACTATGAAAATTGCGAAAGGTGTCCCACTATACAAAAAAAGGAGACAGATATGATGACGTAATTATAGGCCGATTTCATTGCTAAGTGGTTTCTCGAAAATCTTAGAAAAAGTAATATAAATTATTTTTGAACAATTAAAGTTTGTAAATGGCAAATTCTCGGTTTGGATTTCAACTAAAATATACTACGACTCATGCTTTACTTGCATTTATAGAAAAGATAACATCTCTTTCGATTTTTTTTTTCACGATTGGTATATTCCTGGACTTCTCCAAGGCCTTTGACACAATTAACCACGAAATCTTACTCGATAAATTATAACATTGCGGCTTCAGTGGAAAGGCCTTGGAGTGGTTGAGGAGTTACCTAACCAACAGGCAACAGTTAGTTTCTGTCATCAATAATTAATCTACAATGTGTGATATATCTTGTAATGTAACACAAAGTAGTCTATTCCAAGCTATCAATGAAGGGGTGAATATGTTACACATTGGATACGGGCAAACAAATTATCACTTAATTTTCAAAAGACAAAGTTTATGCTTTTTAGTAAATCACTTGAAAAGCTGCCTAGCAATGTTATACTTGATTACACTTTGATTGAAATTGTTTCATCTATCAGATTTCTTGGTGTTTATATAGATAATAAGATGTCATGGAAATTTCATGTCAACGATTGCTGTAAGATTGTATCTCGGAATATTGGAATTGTAGAAGTATCTTTTCCCACACATATTTTACTTCCTTTATTAATAGAATTATAGTCTCAGCATTAAATTAACTGAACTACGGTATACTCGCTTGGTGTAATACCTACCAATACTTGATTGATAAATTGCATTTATTAAAAAAAAATGGGAATCATTAGTCACTTACAGCCACTTGATCAAACGGAAGAATTGTTTTTGAATAGTAAAATCTTAAAGGTTAAAGATCTATATTTACATCGATTAGCACAGTTTATGTTTAATTTCAGGAAAAATGAGTTGCCCAAATTATTTGATAATGTATTTTGGAGAAATGTTAGTTTTCAGAAGTACCCTGCATGAAGATCCAGTGAATTTAATCTAACCTTACTCCGCACCATATTTTTCCCCATAATACTTTTGTTAATACAGAACCAAATTTTTGGAACCAATTAAGTGATCATCTATAAGATGCACCAAATCTTGCTGTATTCAAGAGAAAATTAAAGACAGTTTTGGTTGGTTTTTAGATAACATTCAGATTACATTTTTTTTTTCATTTTGTTTCCAAAACTTCCTTCATGTCAATTAGTTTGCCTATGCAAATGAATAGTGTTTGGCAAAAGCTCAACATGTGCTGCGGACCCCTTCTACCTCTTTATAGTCCTCTTATCCTCCCCTCCCTTCTTTCCTTCTTTTTCTTCCCTCCCTCCCTCTCCTCTAACCTGTCCCTTCCCTTTGTCTCATGTACTTGTGTGTGTGTGTGTGTGTGTGTTTCCGTATCTTTACATTTATTCTAATGTAAAATCGATGTATTGAGTGGCCCACATTCCTACAAGCTTGTCTTAATTATCTTGACCAATTAGTTCCATAATATATGCATTTTCTTTGTTGTAATACATTGTACGTTTTGTTTTCTTTGAATCTGCATCGACAACAAACATGTGTTATCGGAATTAAATTTCATTCGAATTGAATTGATAAATATAATCCTACCTACAGAATGGGAATAACCACCTTACTGGTAGGGGGATCTTCAGAGATGATAAGAGAGAGACAGAGAGAGAGAAGGGGGGGGGGGGGAAGAGGTACAGAATATAAATCTCATCGTCTGGCTTATAGCACTACCGAAATAACTAAAATTCGCCTTAAATATATCCACTGACTTAGCTCGTAGCGTAACCTCTGATCTCCAAGAGGAACCTTTCACAAGTAGTTCATCAGCAACAACAAACAAAGTGGGAGAGACCCATCCTTTACACAAACAAACAAATGAACAGACAAGAGACCCGGGGGTCTTGCGCTCACCTGAGTATCGCAAGTTCACTTTTCACGCAGTCACTAATCTAAATTACACACAACTCTACCAAAATTTGACCAGGCATTCTCAAGTAGAAGATGGAAATGTACAATAAGGGCCCAAATTTGGACCCCACTCATAGTATCAAATTTAGGGCTATCACTTCAGGTTCTAGAGAAGAAGATTTTTTTTAAAAAGATTCCTTATTTTTATTTCTTTATTTTTTTATTTACTTATTTTTTTTTTTTTTTTGGGGGGGGGACTGGGAGCCGCCCAGGGGTGCCCCTGGGTGGGGGGCATCGTGCCCATTTTAACAAATTGAGATCCTTATTTCCTAGGGATGCTACCAGCCAGTTTTGGTGATAATCCAGCATGCGGTTTTCAAGAAGATGAAAATGGACAGCTTAGGTCCCAATTTGGACCTCCCAACCCCTCCCCTGCCCCCTAGGGAGCACCCCTGAATCTGCTATGAACAAACTTGAAACTACAGTCATAAATGTACTAACTCATAGTATTAACTAAGCTGTATCACTTCTGATTCTAGAGAAGATTTTTAAAGATTCCTTAATTTTGGTAGTTTGGGCTCCTTGGGGTCCTCCAGGTGGGACAGGACGCCCGTTTGAACAGATTGACATCCTATTCCCCATGGGATGCTACCTGCCAAGTTTGGTGAAAATCCATCATGAGGTTTTCAAGAAGAAGAGGCCATGTATAAATTAGCCCCCATTTGGATCTACCCCCCCCCCCCCCCGGCCCAATGGGGGCACCCCTGGATCTGCCATAAACAAACTTGGAACTACAGTCATTAATGTACTAACTCATTAACGTATTAACTTAGCTCTTTTATCACTTCTGGTTCTAGAGAAGAAGATTTTTAAAGATTCCTTAATTTTGTGGGGTTTGGGCCCCCTTGGGCCCCCCTTGATGGGGCATGGTGCCCATTTTAAGATATTGAGATCCTAACCCCATAGGGATGCTATTTACCAAGTTTGGTGAAAATCGGTCGTGGGGTTTTCAAGAAGAAGATGAAAATGTAAAAAGTTTACCACGACTTACGACGTACGACTTACGACTTACGACTTACGACTTACGACTTACGACTTACGACTTACGACTCACGACTCACGACTCACGACTTACGACTTACGACTTACGACGGACGACGGACGACGGATGCCGGACGAAGAACGATCGCAGTAGCTCACTTGAGCCTTCGGCTCAGGTGAGCTAACAAACAAACAAACAAACGAAACCTCAACGTGTGAAACGTTTCTATTACGCCGGGAACATAAAGTAACATGGATATATGTCGCGCTCTTATGATTCAAGCAAAAGCTGGACGAACATTATTTTGATGTGTGAATTCATTAACTACAATTCATGACTGGTGGAGATCTAAAAATCCAACACTAACATTACAGCAACAGTTACATGTGTAATCTTAACAGTTCAATCGGTTCTCTAGATATTGTTATCAACCACATACAGGATGTACAAATCGAAACAGTTCTGTGACATGACGTGTTTTGGCATAATGTTTCCTTCGATGTGTTAACACCTTTCCAAGGAAGCTACCCGGGCTTGTTGCATGGGGATTTCCCAGCATGCAGGATACTTTTCTGCGGGCGGACAAGGATTTGAGCGAGTTTCGCGTGCGTCTTACCTGCTGGACGCCTGCTGCTTAAGTTCTACATACGTTCTAGTAACGAACGACATACGGGCATTGAGAAGTACCTGCGTTAAAACTGCGTGTTTCCTATGTGGGTGTTGTCTGCGAAGTGCTGCCGCTACGGACCTCCTACTGGTGTTTTGCGTGGACCTCTGCGGGCAATCCCCGTGACTCACTCCGAACAGATTTTGAGCATGCTAAAGGGCCTGTCACACCTTTCCTGGCAAGCCTTGCGTGTGACTTGGGGGGGAGCATTTTTTTTTCGCTAGCCAGAGGTCCCCGTAGATGTCCCGCACCTTTAAAGTTAATAACTAGGTTCGAGTGTTATCAAAGCTACCGCGAAGTCTTCTATAATCATGATTCCTAAAGAAGTTTATGGATATATTTCTGGATTTATTATGCCAATAGTGAAGTAGACCCGATATCAGCTAACAAACTGATATAAAATGTCCTCGGTGCATTTCCTCCCCTGTTCAGTTAAAATTCGAGACAACATAAGTCTGCAATTGTGCTCTCAATCTTTGAAGTAAAAGAAAATAGGACATAATTATTAGCCATATGAGACTACCCTCATATTATGTTACAGAAATAACTCATGATGGATGTTTGGGTATATAAAGACACGTAACATGTATTCACAGTTGTATATTTTCGGATTCCGCTAAGTCACGTGCAGGTCTTCCCTATTCTGAAAAAAAAAACAACAACAGCAGGGGAAAAAAAAATATTGCGGCTTCGCGCTAAGCTGTGCCTTGCCACGCTTTCCCATCAATATCAGTCATTTCCATCAAATTTGACCTTCAGTATCATAAATTGCCAGCCCACTCAGGCGTAAAAATACAAATCCATCCAATGGGAAGGCCATGATTGCACATGAAATATCAAGGGGATTAGGTAAACTTTATTCATTTTGATAGTTCCCACACATCTTTGCTAATTGGAAATCGTGATAATTGCAAATGAAGCTCAGTTACGGATGATATTCGTCAGTAATAATGTTATCAAACATTAAAATCCCAAATCATAGAGTGCAAGCACTTTAACCCGTGTATAAAACAAACAAGCAAACAAGCAAATATGAGGTAGAACGGGACGTTACATAAAAGGAACAGAATACATTTGATATGACCTCACGAATGATCTCTTATGCAGAGTCAAAAGTCGGGTATCTAGATGCCGATAATGATAATATGAACCATAATGAAATATCGCGAAGAGTGGTGGAAGCAGTATCATCGCGCAGTTTGGAGGGTGTACGCTTTCGTACACAAACGCCTACTTCAGGAAGTCTGCAACTTACAGAATACTGCCTGAAAAAAGTAACCCCAGTACAAACACGCATGCATACAAAGACATTCGCTAGACATAATTATACTAATATCTTTAAATACATAAATAAACACAGCAGTTGTGTGATTGAGGAGTGTCGTGTGAGTTTGAAATTTGCCACGTTTTACAGCCTTCGCAAAAAAAAAGTTTTTCACTTGCAACTGTATTTTGCTGGACTGCATATCGGAGTAACAAGGACTCATCATAGTTACCGATTCATTCACAATGACAATACCAAAGATTATACAAATCGTATACCCTAATCAGTGCCCCATTAGCACAATGGGATGATCTACAATGGAGGCGCTCACATATTTTGCGATAATCATATTCTCATAGCCAAAGAAGGGAACAAGAGAACATTGGTGTGTTCTTAATACAGCTAAAATTTTAGCTATCTGTCCATTGAAAGGGACGGCATTCTCGGGTCAGAGTGTTACACAATGTCATCAAAAGAAGACTCCTCAATATGACTCCCAACCTTTTCCCCTATATTTTACGTGTCATGAACGTCGCAAAAACTGAAGTCAGAAAACCAAGTAAATCCATCATGTATACCAGTAAATTCTGAAATGCAACGATAGTATAAGCACGAAGCAGGTTTGGGTGTAGACGACCGGGATGTTTATAATACATTGTTACCTTTTTAATGGAGCCTGCCCTTGGCCTATCGAGTTGCCTCATACGTGAGCATTTGCCTTTTAGTATTAGGCGTGGCGGTGCTTCCAATTAACGTCTGCTGGCAAACACTAGGAATAGTGCTTGTGTGAACCTGATGTCATGCCTATTGCATTCGACAGAGTAAAGGCACATCTAACATTTTGCACAAGAATTCAAGGCTAATGGAGTCCCCGAAACAAGTGTGATTCAATACATAACACGCACACAAACCGCACACACACACACACAAAAAAAAAAAAAAAGACATGGAGAGAAGTCCAGCACACGCATAGACTTCTCTTCCCTCACAATCAAATTCAAAGGCGCTTGACTTATTAATGTTTCATATCCCATCCAAACCACTGTATTATGCTTCCAGATTACCGGAAAGCAATATACATGTACCTCATTATTGTGACCATATATCGGGAACTCGTGACGGTTTCATTGAAGAAGCGCAATACTCACACTAATTAACTCTACGTATAACAACCATGTGCATATCAAACTTAAAGTAACCGTAAACACATGGAATCTTGTCTTGCATCTCTATTGCTTCGGTGTGGCTACGTGAAAATTTCTCATTCCTAGTGTTAGTGATGTCCGTAATTATAGTCTGATTTGATGGCAAAATCGTGAAATCGGCCCCACCGCAGTGCACGTGCATCCGTTCGTTAGCAAGCAAGGAAAGGTTAGGGTTAGGGTTAGGTTTAGGTTAGGGTTGTATGGTTAAAATTGTCGAGGGACATTAGGATGTCCTTCCGATAATAAAAGGGAGAAGGAAAAAGAAAGAACAAAGGGAAACTAGAAATGTCGCTATGGCGACTGGTACGCCTCCGCCATAATGCATGATTCGCCCAATGGGTGTATAGTAAAATGTCTTCACAATGTGTGATGACAGTTTCACATAACTGGCAAAACACTGAAATGACAGGTTTATCAGAAATGTCTTGAATGTTCACTTTCCTTGAACTAGGTTTGCTTTAATTGCCTGAGAGTGCAGGTACATGTACAAGTATTTGGGGAATTGAGGATTTTTACTTGACTTTTAACCAACCCTTCTATAAGTTTATGCATTGAATAATTTTCAAGGTATGAAGAAAAAGTGTAATTTTTAAGGAACTGACCTTGACCTTTGACCCTGACTATTGACCCATGACCCCTAAATTCCCTAGCTAATCCCTGCCAGTCAATGCATGCGTATGTACCAAGTTCCATGAAGACACATTGTACCATTTGCGAGAAAAGTGAAATTGTAACATTTTCACCTGACCTTTGACCTTTTGACCTTTGACCTTATGACATGAAACTCCCTCTGGAGAATCATTCTGCAGTAGTACATGTCTACACTAAGTTTCATGAAAATACCTTTGGGCATTGCATAGATATGGGGGAAACAGCAACATTTTTAGCATTTGACGACCTTTTGACCTTTGACCTCTTGCCAATTTCACTAAAAAACTACTCAACTAATTGCCCCACCATACTTCATCCTTGGACCAAGTTTGGTGAAAGTTGCTTCATCCAGCTTTGAGTTATCACGTAAACAGATAAATTTTAGGATTTGACCTTGATCTTTGACCTTTGACATCTGTCCGATTTCACTCAAAAACTAATCAAGTAATTGTTCCATCATACATCATCTTCAGACAAAGTTTGGCGAAATTTGCTTGATCCAGTCTTGAGTTATCGCGTAAACAGATACAATTTCATGATTTGACCTTGACCTTTGACCTTGGCCTTTAGCCAATTTCACCCAAAATCTAATCAAGTAATTGCCCCATCATACTTCATACTGGACCAAGTTTGGTAAAATTCCAGTCAATATTACTCAAGTTATCGCGTAGACGAATGCGGACGGACGGACAACCCGAAAACATAATGCCTCCGGCACCACTTCATGGCGGAGGCATAAACATGAAAGAAGGAGGGACGAAAAATGCTATGCCGTGGAAATCGGCCCCACCGCTGTATCAATCACGCGTAAACACCATTTGGTGGAGCAGCATTTACGAGTATTACTGTGGAAGAAACCCCCCCTGCACCGCTGTATTTTGTACCGCTGAACGCCACACAGTGGGGCTGAATTCACGACTATAAGAGGAAAGCCGCCATTGTAGTATTGGTACAGACAGGCAGTGGTGGGGCCTATTTCACGAGTATGCCGATTTGATAATAAATGTATTCTTTGAACATGTACATGTGTCCAGCCTGTCCGTAGCGTTTTGTTGTAATGTACTGTATACAACATGCAGTTTTCCTGGTGTATTGTGTGTGTGTGTGTGTGTGTGTGTGTGTGTGTGTGTGTGTTTTCGTCATTTCTGGTTGCAATTGCTTCCAATTGTTCGGAACTTTATCAAGAAATACCGTTATCTTTCAAACATCAATGATCTCACGCTCAGACCATGAACGTTACAACAGAGCGCTGGTGATGTTGAAGTGTCACATATTTTTTGAAAATAGGGTGTACCCAGATGTTATAATTGAAAGGCGATGTAAAAGCGAACAAACAAAACCGAAAAAAAAAATCCTGCAAGACAGACAGAAAAATACATATTAGTCCCTATACATCAATATTGTATGTTCATAAATGCAAACCGCAATGATTCATTCTTATTACGATTATCATGAGATATCTTGTTCTGGTCATATTTTGTATTATAATGATTACAAGGCGGTTTCAAAGCAGCCGCAGATGAGCAGAAAAAAGGCAACAACATTTACTTAAAGGACAAGTTCACCTTCATAAACATAAGGATTGAGAGAATGCAACAATATTAGTAGAACACATCAGTGAAAGTTTGAGGAAAATTGGACAATCGATGCAAAAGTTATGAATTTTTAAAATTTTTGTGTTGGAACCACTGGATGAGGAGAGTACTACACCTTGTGAGTCATTTGCGTACAACAGTATAAAGAAAATGTATAAGAAAATTCAACATATTTTCACTTTTTTCGCATAATAAAAGAGCACTTGACTTGCCTCTTTCTAAAGGCAGGGGGAATAATATTACCCATAACATTTGTCGGTAACGAGTCACGGGAATGTGTACTTTTTTCAAAAGATGGAATTTTGTGAAATTCTCTTTATATTTTCCTTATATTGTTGTACGCATGTGACATCGTACACTGTAGTAGTCTTCTCATCCAGCGGTTACTGCACAAAAACTTCAAAAATTCATAACTTTTGAACGGATTGTCTGATTTTCCTCAAACTTTCAATGATGTGTTCTACTAATATTGCTACTTTCTCTCAAACCTTATGTTTATTAAGGTGAACTTGTCCTTTAACTTGCTCAAGCATACACACTATGGCCAACCGACATATTATATACCTAGGCACGCACGGCTGAGATCCCTCGAGATTCCAAGATGCATCCCCTGGTATTAATGTCTTCCATCAGTTACGGAATACCCCAGCACAATGAACGTATAATATCTGTTTTGCCAGAAAGCGGCATCTTCAATTAACTTTTCTTCTTTGTCCCATCCTCTCACAGTCTCTCGCCTTCTCTTTTCCTCCCTCATTTCCTCTCTTTCTTTCTAACCCACAATATACTCCTTCTTTTCACT
This sequence comes from Diadema antillarum, assembly GCF_040938485.1. NCBI lineage: Eukaryota > Metazoa > Echinodermata > Echinoidea > Diadematoida > Diadematidae > Diadema > Diadema antillarum. The sequence continues at coordinate 161,470 of NW_027271837.1, read as the reverse complement.
TTCTTTTTTCCTCTTCTTTCACCGCTAGAGCTTCTTACGTCAAACGTTAGCTTCACCCACGATGCATTTCACATACGAGCAGTTCTTATTTGTTGGGTTATTCGACGCCGGTGCGGAAATGAACAATCACTGACAGCTATCCACACGTACAGTAATGGTAACGTACCAAACAATCTTACATAGGCATTCCTTGATATCTTTTTATTCTTAACAATCAAGAAAACTTTATCGAGCAATGAAGTAGTAGATAGCACGTACATTTGTGCTGTCGTTGCAAATTACCAAGTGCAGTGTGTGAGCAAAACCGACGCTATGACGAAGGAAGGTAACGTTAGTTAAACGGGTACCATTCTATTGAGAAAATGATGCCCAAAGGGAGTCCGAATGAAAGGCTGAATTGCCCTTTTGTAAACCTATCGATGTCCATCACCGATATATGCTGATGTCATGCCCATCTTTGTGAATTAAAATATCCTTTTTGCTTGGGTGACGTATGCTATATTATTATTCTGGACTGGTTTTGAAGGGGGATACAATATTACCTGAACTAAAATGGTATTACCGGAGTCGAAGACGAGTGCAATACAATTCTAATGAGGCCAATTAATGTCGTATCCCTCGAAATTGTAGCCAGTCCATATCATCATTATTATCACTAATTCCAGGTATCCTGAGCAGTAACATACATTATTACAATATAAACTTTTATTTCACAATTTTCTGAGAAAAAATTTCCACTCGAGCATCAGCTCCAGCTCCAGCTTCACCACTGTAACCATACCATGCATGCACACCTCAGCTACGCGGCGCGCATGAACAACAAGCTCACAAAGTGGCGTGATCGTCCTGTATTTTTACGTGTTAACGTATGGGAATTAGCCCTCTGTCGCGACAGCACTCCGCGAGAAACTCTCATCAGCAGCAAATTTTTATCACCGAGTTCAAGTGCCCGGATGCTATATTTACCTCTTCTTCTTCTTTTTTAACGCGCAAATCCCGTCGGCATTTGTAAAAGAAGGGGACATAATATGAAATTTACCCCTGCTGGCACGTTATGAAGAGGGGAAAACAATTTTGTAGAACCACAGCTCAGAGCCGGTATTCCATAAACTAGATAAGCATGCTTAGGTCAGACAATCTAAGCCATTTTTCTTATTTTCTGGCTGGCTAAGACAAAGTTCTTAGCCAAAGCACTTATTCCATAAAAAATGGCTAAGAATTTTGGTAAGAATTCTGCCTTAGTTAAGGCATTATTTCAACTTGCTACCTAAGCAAGTAATTTTCTTTAAAAATGTGCTATCGGTATTCCATAACGACATATCGTCTGAGAAATTTGCCCTAACTTTAAGACAGCTATGAACTGTCTTCACTTGGGTTCCAATGAGAAAATTTCATATAGGTGTAGCGTTAATAATGTAGGAAAAATGGCGACTTGAGCTTTTCGTTTGCACCTATTTGGTAAATAAACAAGTTCATCTGTAATGAAACGAGTGCAGGGTTGGGCGAAGTGTCTCGTGTGCGACTAGTCGGACATAGGGCCACAGGAATGTACGATGACCCCATAAAGAACAAGAGACCAGGAGGATCTCGCGCTCACCTGAGTTTCGCAAGTTCACCTTCCATGCATTCTCGCAGACTGTTACCTGAGAAAATTGGAAACTTGGGGCGGGGGCAGCTTTGAGAGCTGGGGGCATGGTGTCCATTTGCATATTCCATCACACTGACCTGCCAAATACACTGTACTTAGAAATTTGGACTGAACATTTTGTTTAAAAAAAAGACTTAAAGCTCTATCACTTCTGATTCTGGAGAAGACTATTATTGAATATTCCTTAATTTAGAGGGTTTTGGCCCCCTGGGGCACAAAGGTGAGCATGGCGGTGCCCATTCGAACACATTGTGATCCTACTCCTCTGGGAATGCTATTTGCCAAGTTTAGTGGAAATCCATTATGTTGTTTTCAAGAAGAGGATGAAAATGTACAATTTAGGCCCGCATTTGGATCCCTCCCCCAACGACTCCAAGGGGGGGGGGGGGGCACAAACTTCCACAAACTTGGAACTACAGTCATTAATGTACTAACTGATGGTTTACCTACGCTCTATCAATTCTAGTTCTAAAGAAGAAGATTTGTAAATATTCGGGGGGGGGGGGGGGTGGGCCCCTAGGGGCCCCCAAGAGGAGCATGGTGCCCAGTTGAACAAATTGACATCCTAAGCCCCTAGGTATGCTACCTGCCAAGTTTGGTAAAAAATGGGGTCTGCAAGAAGAATATGAACATGTACACTTTAAGTCCCCATTTGGACCCTTTTCACCCCCTGGGTCCCAAGGGGGGGGGGGGCACCCCTAATTCCGCCATGGGAAAAAACTTGAAACTACAGTCGTCATAATACTATTCTCATTGTATCAACTTAGCTCTATCACTTCTGGTTCTGGAGAAGATCTTTAAAGATTCCCTAATGGGGTGGGTTGAGCCCCTGGCCCCCTCCCCCCCCCCAGGTGGGGCATGGTGCACATTTGAAGGAATTGAGTTCCTATCCCCCTAGGGATGCTGGGGGGGGGGGGGTATGCCACACCCTTGGGGCCCCAGGCGGGACAAGGTGTCTATTTGAATAAATTGAGATCCTATCCCCTTAAAGATGCTACCTGCCAAGTTTGGTGAAAATCAGTCATGGGGTTTTCTAGAAGAAGATTAATATGTAAAAAGTTTACGCACGACGGGCAACGTACGACGGACGCCGGACGAAGAGCAATCGCAGTTGGAACAATTATAAAGACTCCGTGGAGAGGGGGTATTGCGCGTATATGCCCGCCCTCGACCTCGCGCGTTGTCAGCGCGTGATTTACAGGCAGCGGTTTAGGTATGGAAGAACCCGCAGTGTGGTCAAACATCCCCTCTCCCAGATCCCAAGGGGGGGGGGGGGAGCACCCCTAATTCCGCCATGAACAAACTTGAAACTACAGTTATCAATGTACTAACTCAATTAACTTAGCTCTATCACTTCTGGTTCTAGAGAAGAGGATTTTGAAATATTCCTAAATTGGGGGATGGGGCGGGGGGGGGGGGGAATGGTGCCCATTTGAACAAATTCAGATCCTATTCCCCTAGGGATGCTACCTGCGGAGTTTGGTGAAAATCGGTCGTGGGGTTTTTAAGAAGAAGATGAAATTGTAAACAAGTTTACGCAGGACGCACGACGGACGACGAACGACGGACTCGGACGAAGAGCGATCGCAATAGCTCAGGTGAGCTAAAAAAATCTCCCAAACCAAAAGTGATAGAGCTAATACAGTGCCATATAAGTAAGTAAAAAAAAAAGTTTGCTGTGGCGGATGAGGGGATGCCCAAGTAGGAGGGAGGGGGAGGAGGAGGAGATTCACACATTTTCACCGTCTTCTTATAAAATCTACGACAGATTTTAACTAAACGTGGCAGTAAGCATCCCTAGGATACTAGAATCCAATTTTTTTTTTTTTTTTTTGGGGGGGGGGGCGGGTGGGGGTCCCTCCCACCCCTTTCCCGTCATAAATGTGCTTACTGATATAGCACGAGTATGTATTAGATCTATCTCTTTTGGTTCTGGATATTTTTTTTTTCTTAAAATAATCTCTTGAATTTGGGGCCTTTGCCCAAACCAAATCCACCCGAACCTAACCCCGAACTTGGTGCCCCTTCGAAAAAGTGTGGTTCTATTACCCTAGGGATGCTACCTCCCATGTTTAGTGAAAATCACTAATAGATCAATAAGATGCTGAAAATGTGGAAAATCCGCCTACCCCCCCCCCCCCCCCCCCTTGCGCATCCCTTCAACCGCCATAGCAAACTTAAAACTACATCCATAATTGTTCTTACTAATATGGAACCGTATTACCTTTATCACTTTGAGATCTTTTTTTGAAAACAATCTCTGATATAGTCTGTTCCTTTGCCCAACCCCAACAACCACCCCCCGTACCCCCCCCCCCCCCGGATTTAGTGTCTCTTTGAACCAAATGACTTTTTATTTCCCTAGCGATGCTACCTGCCACGTTCGGTGAAAATCTCTCAGATTTTTCAAGAAGATGCTGAAAATGTGGAAAAACCGCCTCCTCTCCTCCCCCTTTGACATCCCCTCATCCGCCATAACAAACGTTAAACAACGTCATAAATGTACTTACTAATATAGCACTGTATATGAGCTCTATCTCTTTTGGTTAGAGAGATTTTGTTTTACCCTCTAAACAGTCTCTTGAATTGGGGGTCTTTGACCACCGACCCCAACCCCCCCCCATGGACTTGTTAGCCCCTCGAACAAAACGGAATTCTATTACCCAAGGGATACTACCTGCCACGATTTTTAAGAAGATGCTTAAAATGTGAAAATTCATTTCACCATGTTCCTATGTTATCTGCCAAGTTTGGTGAAAATCCTTTCTGCGGTTTACAAGAAAATATAAACGGTAAAGGTTCATGCGCAGTTTTGATTAGACGTCGAATTCACCTACTATGGGTACGTAATAACGTTGAAATACACTCAGAAAAAAAAGAAAGTAAACACTTTTTCAGGTTCATATTTCTCATAAAAAATTTGGTTAAATATTAATGTTTTATATATCATGTTAAAGGTACTTTAACGGGCTATCAACCTGATAGGTCAATAAAAAGGCAAACTTTACGCATAAGTGAACACAATCATTTTCCCGTACAAAGCACAAAAGTAAAAATTGAAAAAATGGACAAGTTGTCATTAATGCGCATGTGCTCTTCCAAGCAACAATGACAACAAAAGACAATCCAAAACAGTAAGAAATACAAATCAAATTTCAAAAGTCATCCTATGATCTCTACAACGACTTCGTAGCCCGCAGAAATAAAGAAATGCGAAAAAAAAAATAAAAGAGGAAATTAAAAATCTGTCAAATTCAAATTCAAATGCCATGAAAGAGGCAATATCAAAAACAAAATGGCAGAAATTTCAAATGTTATTTCAAATTATGAAATTTGAAAATGATATTTGGTTCTTGAATATATTTCATGAATCCTCAAGAAGGTCTGTTCATTTTATTACCCATGCGGCTTGCTCTCTGTGTCTTTTCAAGTTAGATTCCACAGAAATCTCTTATTTTCCTCTTTAGTTTCCCACTTTCTTTGTGTTTGAGGATATGATTATATAGAGATACAAGGGGACGGCAACTTATTTTTGCTATTTCATTCATGTCTCTCATTGCGTTAGATTGGTCTTTTGTTATCATTGCTATCTAGAAGGGCGATTTGCAATTTTTACTTTCGTGTCTTGAAAGACAAAAATCAATGTGTTCACTCATGCATGAAGTTTTCCTTTGTATTAACCTACCAAGTTGATGGCCAATTAAGTATTCTTTAATATGTTATATGACATCATGAGTTTGATCAAAATCTTCTATGGAAATATGTGCTTGAAAAAGTATTTACTTTCTTTCTTTCTTTCTTTTTTTTGGCTGATTGTATAATATGTACATTTCCTGTCAAAATTGAACGTTTTAACATTTCCCAGCAAGATGTTTTTTACATTTCCTGGTGTTTGTACAATTCACGGCTCCACACGTCCCAAAATGTTCGTTACTTCTATCTCGCCCTTTTTCTCTCCCGTTTCTCTCCCTTCACCCCTCTCCCTCTCCAGTGTCTTTCTGTCTGTTTGACTCTCCCCTCTCCACCTCTTCCTCTCATTCTCTTCTCCCTCAACATCTCTCTCCCTGGTTGTCTCTATCGATAATCATTCTTCTCCCTCATTATAATTTCAGCCGAGTGGCATCGGGGGTATTTTTGCATCTTGTCACCTTTCTACACATTTTATGTGTATGTGATATAATGTGCGTGTGTGACCCTTTACTAGTGACAATTCCCGACAAAGTGAGATTTCACTTTCCCTCTTCATTTACGGTGTAGTAATGCTTAACATGAGGTGACTGAAACACAAACTCTTTGAATGGTGATATTAAACCACGTCTTTGGGCAGAAGGAATCATCACATTAAAAGATCGATGTATACGTTTTCTAGGTCACGCTGTAAAGAGACAGTGATATTACCATTCAAATGTCGTATTCCTACGGCACTCATAATTGCAGTCAGACCGCAGCGCGGCCAAAAGCACTCTCATTTATCGTACCCGTTTGTATGCCAAACGGTGGCATGAATACACAATGAGCTACAAAAACTTGCAGTTTCACAGCTCATTATCGCAATATTATTTCCTCACTCATTTTTATCATACCTGTAAATATTAACTGTCAGAGGGTTTGAATATGTCTATACATAGTCCATGGGCCAGGCCAGATATTGGTACCACCTGACGTGGCAAAACCTTTTTGGTGTCGTTTTGTTTGTCGGGAATAGATATGCTTATCAAGCTATGATAGCATTTCCAGATGAGTAGCTTAGTCATAATAAATGAATTTTTAACCAATTTGGTCTCGTTGTTATATCCCTATACTTCTGAATCGAAACTAACCGCTATACAAAGAAGAGCACTGTCTTCTATATGTTCACAGGTGTTCTGTTGTAAACGCGGTGCGCTTAGTCTTTATTCAAGGCAGCGAAGGGAATATCCAAGGGTTATGATGTCCACAGCGCTTAGTCTTTATTCAAGACGGCGAAGGGAATATCCAAAGCTTATGATACAGTGTATATCATTTTATCTAAAAACAACAATAACAACAACAACAACAAAAGCAATTCCTCGTGAATTTTACCGTATTTTTCAATTATTTATCATTTTCCGGCAAAAACGCTACGGTGAAAACGCTAACATCACGCCAATGTCGCTTTATTTCCATCCAACAATAAAAGATAATGCAAAAACAATGTACCGGCACACTACAGTACATTATAATGAATAATATTGTAAATGTACAGAGTGATTTTGTTTAAAACTGATGTATTTGGTGAGAGGGTAGTATAAAAACAGCATAGATAATCCCTTTTGTGAGGAACTTTAGATATGATAACGGTACATTGGTCTAGATAAAGACTAAGCGCACCGCGTGACAGCTGTGGACATCATAACCCTTTGGATATTCCCTTCGCTGCCTTGAATAAAGACTAAGCGCACCGCGTTTACAACAGAACACCTGTGGACATACGGAAGACAGCGCTCTTCTTTGTATAGCGGTTAGTTTCGATTCAGAAGTATAGGGATATAAAAACGAGACCAAATTGGTTAAAAAAAATCATTTATTGTGACTAAGCTACTCATTTGGAAATGCTATCATAGCTTGATAAGCATATCTATGCCCGACAAACAAAATGACACCAAAAAGGTTTTGCCACTTCAGGTGGTACCAACAACCCATTTTTCGGGTCTTGGCCCATGGACTAATAGTATTTGTAATGTTATACGTAATTTATATATTTATGTATATGCATATATATATATATATTTATTTATATATTTACATTTATATCAATTATATACAAATATATATACACAAAACGCATATCATCTGAAAGTGATAGAATCGGTCTTTCTCATAAAAAACAGTTCTCATTTGCGGATGAAAATCAACATAATTATGACACAAAATCTGTGGTGAAAAACCAAAATAGGGTCATGTGTTCAGGACCTCAAAATACTATGACTTTTTGCAGCGACTCTGCATTCTTTTGTGCGTAAAATGAATATCTAGCACAATAATTCTGCTGAAATAATACAAACTTTTGGTTATTTGATGTCTTGCACGGGTCTTGTCCACGAAAAGTAGTCAGAAAGTGCAAAACATCTTCAACACCGGTAGTCGTAGCCTTTTGCAAAGGCAGCTCGCAATGGACTCGCATGCAGAGAGCAGTGCATGGACTAGTCTGGTTTCCAGACCCTTTGCCAACTGGACTCCGCCACAAAACCACATTAAACTACACTAGCTTTCGACGTTTAGGGCGTCAATATCCTGAATACCGAAATAGTCCGTGCAGAGGGTCTGGAACCCAGACTATGCATGGACTCGACGCATAGCAATCGAATCAGATCGGAGCGACCTTCGCTCGCAGCTCGCCTATTACACTGGAGCGCCGCATAGGCGATGTGTGTGCGCGTCCGTTGATCTCTGTGTGCGTGTGCTGAAACTATATCGAGCTGCCTTTGCAAAAGGGTATGGAAGCCGAGGATTGATGCGAGCACGCTGATTGGCTACTGGCGTATTCGACCTGAGTTCAACAAACTTCCTTCCCTCATAATTTAACGCTCGTGCAATGTACATCGACAATGGAGAACGATTTGCGCTAATATTGTCCTTTAAAGACAGGTTGTACTTTTCATTACAAAGGGAATTCCTGGCTCCATGACATTTATTTTGAAGTGTAATTATCAAGATAACCATTACAAGAATCGCAATTTGAAGAAGTCCTTTATGTTCAATTTTGTCCTGGAATATTATATAGGCCTACTTCCAATCGTAAGTCTCATTACGTTATGACCAAATTCTGTAAAAGTGGGTATTTTCGCGCGACTGATTCTTCCCTCTTGACCTGGTAAGAAGAGTTTCGCGTGTTTTTAATTCCGCGGAATCAAGACATCAACTATTGGAACATTATGGGAAGCACAAATATTCGCTTACTTTTATTTTCGCGCTTGTTTCTGGTTGCGCGAAACACCGCGAAAATTGTCACCTTTACCGTTTCTCTGTCTTCTGTTCTTTCTGTCTTGACTTTATTTAAGGAAATCACATCGATCTCAATATTGCTTACTTGTTTATTTATCCAAACCAGACCTGTATTCATGTTTTGTTGAAAATTACGAGATTGGAAGTTCCTTTTGATGTTATGTACTCATGTAAGCGTTGTGTATATTACTTTGTATTACTTTATATGAAAATAAAATCATTTGAATTGAATTGAACATGAACATAACGTACATATCAAAAGCACAGTTGGGACAAAACAAAAAATAACAGCAGCAAACGATTAAATCTTCTTGTCCCGCATCTTTTTTGAATGGTAATCATCTTGTATCTCCTGAAATTATTATATTTGTGTAAACAGTTACTTTCATGTTAATTTCATAAACTTTACCGATTAGAAAATGGACTGGAGGACGGGGGGGGGGGGGGGGGGGGGCTTAGCTGTTTTAGCCTTTTATTGACATTTTTTGAGCCATCAAATCATGTAGGCCTACTTTTTTTAACAGAAAATAAGCTGCATTCCACTCCACAGCCCTCATCAAAAGAATTTCACAATCTGGCGTATTTGGTGTCTGAAGAGGAAATTGCGGATCTGACTTTTCAATCTTATTGCAATGCAAGTACATGTATTTACACCCGCTTACATACATGTATAAACTTATCGCTGTCAAATCTTTGGCAGAATGCTTGCCAAGAAAAACAACATGATATAAATGCAAGATGAACAGCACGCGAGACGTGAAAAAAAATGATATGAATGCGATATGAAAGAATACTGTGCCAATAATAACCAAAAAAAAAAAAAATACACACACATGACTTCCACCATATTAACGTGTACAAAGCATTCTAGCAACTTCCGGTAAATTTTGTGATTTCTGTCGCATTTTCAACCTATCAAAATCCAAAATCCCTTTAAGACTTTGCGACTCTATTTTTTTCTCACATTTTGTACTAGCTTGGTTCTCGTCAAGCCAAAATCATGAACAAAAACAGATTTATTATTTTTTTTCCACGGGTCAGGTCCACGGAAAGAAGAAAATCAATAATCAAATCCCAGACAACAACAAGAGACCCGGGGGTCTCGCGCTCACCTGAGCATCGCAAGTTCACCTTCCATGCATTCTAGCAGACTCTTACCTGAGAATATTGGAAACTTGTGCTGGGGGTAGCTTTGACAGCTGGGGGCATGGTGTCTATCTGCATATATATACCATCACACTGGTAAAAATACACTGTACTTTATAGAATGTTGGACGATGCAGTTTTGAAAAAAAAAATTAAAGCCCTATCACTTTTGATTCTAGAGAAGAATATTATTGAATATTCCTAGATTAAGGAGGTTTGGATCCCCTGGGGTCCCAACAGAAAGCATGGTGCCCATTCAAACACTTTGAGATCCTATCCCCCTTGGAGTGCTACTTACCAAGTTTGGTTAAAATCCATTATGTTGTTTTCAGCAAAAAGATGAAAATTTTGGTCCGAATTTGGATCCACTTGGAAGTACAGTCATCAATGTACAAACTCAAAATAACTTTGCTTTATCACTTCTGGTTCTAGGGAAGAATCGTAAATATTCCTTAATGTGGGGGGGGGGGGATAAGGTTCCCCAAGGGGAGCATGGTGCCCTGTTGAACAATTTGAGATCTTAACCCCGTGGCATATGCTACTGGTCAAGTTTGGTGAATATTCATCAAGGGGTTTTCAATAATTATGAATATGTACAATTTACATCACCATTTGGACCCATCCCACTCCCTTGGGGGGGGGGGGCACCCCTTATCCTGCCATGAACAGACTTAAAACAACAGTCGACCCAGGTGGGGCACGGTGCCCATTTGCTGGAATTGAGATTCTAACCCCCTAAGGATGCTACCTGCCAAGTTTGTAGAAAAACCATTGTGGGGGTTTTCAAGAAAAAGATGAAAATTTACAATTTAGGCCCCAATTTAAGCCCTCCTGGGGCCCATCGGTGGGGCATGGTGCCCATATGATGGGAATGAGATTCTATCCCCCTAGGGATATTACCTGCCAAGTTTTGTGATTAATTCATAATGACATTTTTAAGAAAAAGATGAAAATGTACAATTTAGTATTTGTACATTAGGACCCTTCCAACCCCCTCCCCTGGGTCCCAAGGGGGGGGGGGGGCACCCCTGACTCCGCCATGAACAAACTTGAAACTATTTGAGATCCTATCCCCCTAGGGATGCTACCTGCCAAGTTTGGTGAAAATTAGTCATGAGGTTCTCAAGAAGAAGATGAAAATGTAAAAAGTTTACGCACGACGTGCGACGCACGACGCACGACGGACGACGGACGACGGACGCCGGACGAAGAGTGATCGCAATAGCTCACTTGAGCCTTCGGGTCAGGTGAGCCAAAAAGTCTGAAAATTGCTCAAACTTCATTGCTTTCTAGGGGACCTAAAAATGTCAAAAATATGATATTCTTTAATGCAACTGATTAAAAATTGCCCTAAATATTCAAATTCATCATGAATTTGAATATGAAATGTATATCTCAAACGAAAGAGCGTTTCTAAACAATCAAATTCCCCCACTATCCTTCCATGTACTGTAAGCACGCTCTGTTTCATTTCACAATTTGTAGGCTCCTTCCTCTTTCCACGCAAAATCTCGCGAGTTCTCGTTGCAGATAACGGCAAGATTCGTTAAAAGAGAAGTACGATAAATGCGAAGCGTACTGCTCATTACCGTGCGTGCTGTGGTCTGGCTGTAATGGTGGGTATCACAATTTCTCTGTAGACACTAATGACCATGTTTTTGACGAGAAATCAGACCTTTCTGTTATCTTTTATATTTTGTAACCTGACATCTAAATTTGCTGTGAGCGTTAACCATTATATTTCCCCCCATTAAAATTGACATCAATTCTATAGTTACATCGATGACACATGACCATACACCATTCTGCCATTCTTGTAAATTAGAAACATGATCCCGTGATCACTGACTGTACTTTTCACATCGGATTAGTCAACTTGGGACACATTAACAAGGCAAGAACGTAGTGACGAAGTTTCGACTTTGTTGTGGGAAAGAGGATGGGGGGGGGGGGAAATCTGGTGTAGGTGATTATCTGGTTACACTGTGTGAGGCAGAGCTTACGAACAATAAAATTTAAACTTGACTTCAATTCGTCACTGGGACGGTGGAGGTGATACGCCGCAAAAAAAAAACAAAAAAAAAAAACAAAACAAAACCATCAACCAACCAACCAAACCCCAACAAACCAAAGGGACTTGACTAACCATACTAAAGAACTGTGATATTAAAGTCGTCATCTTGTAAAATGAATCAATGTATCTGGTCTACATGTGTGCCAAGATATGGACAACAGGCACGTATTTACGAAAATACAGTAATAAGTATTTTGTACTTTGACCCTAATTTGCATAACCAAGATGACGTCTGAATAACACGTATCTTTCTTATGAAATTATCTAGGCAACATACCCAACATGTGTCTAAATAAGGAAGAGACAGGTGATACATTTTCATTTTCCAAAGACATACGCCAGTACATATTGGATATTCTACAACACTGAACTGAGTATTGTTGACCTTTGACCCCAATCTACACAGCTAAAATTAATTCTGACCAAAAGTAATTCAAGTAACATTGTCTATACGCGTAAACAATATGGGAGCAAGAGGGCATATATTTTTCAAGATACTGAATAAAGAAATTTAGACTTTTACCCTAAATTACATATTCAAGAGGGCGTCTGATGTAGACGTCGCTACCGCATGAAATGATCCAGGTAACATGGTGTAACATGGTCTTCATGTGTCCAAAATAGGGCGGACATAGGACGAGTATTTCCAAAGATACACGGTACTTATTCTATACTACAGAAATTGGTATTGTTGACCTTTGACGCCTGTTTACCCAGCCAAGATTACATCATGGACCTACTCTGATCAAGAAGTCCTTATTGTATGAAATGATCCGAGTGACTCGTTCTAAATGTTCGGAAAATATGGGTTCGATAGAGTATATACTTTACAAGATATAGAATAAAGTATCTTTTACTTTGACCCTAATTTACATATCAAGATGGCGTCTGATCTCACATCATTCTCACTAACTCATAGTGTTAACTTAACTTTATTACTTCTGGTTCCAGAGAAAGAAGGTTTGTAAAGATTCCTTATTATTATTATTTTTTTTTGGGGGGGATGGGCATTTGGGCATGGTGCCCATTTGAACAAACTGATATCCCATTCCCTTGGGGATTGTCCCTGCCAAGTTTGGTGAAATTCGGTAGTGGGGTTTTCAAGAAGAAGATGAAAATGTAAACAGTTTACGAACGACAGACGACGGAAGACACACGACAGGCGCCCTTTAGCCTTCGGCTCAGGTAAGCAAAAAATAAACAAAAAACAAAACAAATAAATAAAAACAAATAAATGGGAAAAAATAAACAAAAACAAAACAAGAAAAAAAACCATAAAAACAAAACAAGAAAACAAACTAAATAATATGGTCAAATTTAAGCATGATTAACTGTAATCGATTTTTTTCATAGTGACGGCGTCATCATTTTAAAAAACTATATCGTAACTTCGATAGACAATAAAAATGACAACATTCAGAAATCTTGGCGAAAATTGGTCAAGGATGAGTGAAATACGTCCGAACACATGAAAATATTTGATGACGTCATTTACATTTTTAATGTTGATATATAAAAAGTGTAACTGGCGTAACACCTAATAAACTAAAATTTCGTACCAACACAATAGGTGATACGCCGGACTGACGTATTACCTAAAAGGAAATAAAGTAAGATTTGACCTTTGACCTATGGCCGATTTCACCCAAAAATCTATTCAAGTAGAGTCAAGTTATCGCGTAACCAAATGGGGACGGACGTGTACACGGACGGACGGACAACCCGAAAACATAATGCCTCCGGCACCCTTCGGGCGGAGGCATAAAAAAGGTGCAAAACTCCACAACATAAAAAATGAAGTGATTATCAGATTAAGCTGAAATTGATCATGCTCTCTTAACACATTCTATCCATGACTGATACCAAATTTCAAAGCAGAAGCATTACCCTTTCAAAAATTATTAGATTTAATAAAAGTTCACAGTAAAGAATGTGTAATCCGTAAAGAGTTTTCAAGACTATTAGTGAAAAGGGGACTTTAAGGCACACCTAATCACACTATCTTATCTAAAAAAAGGTTCTGGAATAACTGCTAAAAACACAATTTCCCATTCTTTCTATGTTCCGCAACTTTACCATAACGAAGATGAAGTTTTGTACTTTCACAAAATATGAAAAACCGTCGATTAGGTTGACCCATCTCATCTATTTTCAGTCCTGACTCAAAAGAAGTGTGTGGGACTTTGGTTTGCTTGTTTGTTTGTTTGTTTCTTTTTTTGATGCACGGTAACATACATACTTTAGACATGACTCTGTGACATGACTGTATGAAATTTCACGGACATTGAGTAAAGGACTTTTGAAATAGAGTTATCACAAAATACAACACAATAACGCCAGACTGGCATATAAGCTAAAAAAAGAAAGAAAAAGAATGAAGAAAGAGTTCGTAAATAGAAATATCGCTATTGCGACTGGTATGCCTCCGCAATAATGCGTGGTTCTCCTAATAGACCTATAGTACAATGTCTTGACAATGTGTGATGACAGTTTCACATAACTGGCAAAATATTGAAATGAGAGGTTTGTCATAAATGTGGAACTAGGTTTGCTACATTTTCAAAAAGTGCAGATACATGTATCTGGGGATTTCAGGATTTTTACTTGACTTTTGACACTTTTATAAGTTCATGCATTGAGTAATTTTCAAGGTATGAAGAAAAAGCGTAATTGCAGTAATAAATAGAATTTTTTTGTACATGTTAACCTGTCCTTTGACCCTTGAGCTTTGACCCTATGATCCTAAAATTCCCAAGAGAATCACTATCAGGGAGAACATGAATAAATATGTACTAAGTTTCATGATACTTTGAGTCACTTTCAAGATATGGAGGGAAAAGTGAACATAGCATTTCCGCTTGAGCTTTGAGCTTTGACCCTTTGGCAGGAAATTTCCCACAGAATCTCCATTACGTAATACAATATACATTACGTTTTAAGAAAAATCCTGCAAGCATTGCGTTAATGTGAGGGAAAAAGTAAAATTTTGAGGAGTTGACCTCGACCTTTGACCTCCTGACCTTTGACCCCTGACCCCTTTAATTCCCAAGACAATCCCTGCCAATCAGTAGATTCGTATGTACCAAGTTCCAGTAAGATACCTTGAACCATTTGCGAGATATGGACAAAAAAGTGAAATTTTAACATTTTCACCTGACCTTTGATCTTTGACCTCACGACCTGAAACTCTCTACTCTCGTATAAAATCCAGGCCTGATCCTACGACGCTCTCAGAACGCTTCATTCCTGCTTTAGTTACGCGGTTTTCGTTTAAGCTACGCTGTTTCCGCTTTGGTTACGCTGTTCCTACGCTTTAAGTCGCAGACTCAATAAGGCACGACTTCCGCTCACGCCGCACTGAAAGGCACGCAGCCGGTCCCACCGGAAAATTCGCAGCCAAAATGTCTGGCAAAAGAAAATCAAAGCGATCGAGAGGCAGCACTGTTGAGGAGGAGGAGGACGTTGTCGCTGCTCCTCTCGAGGATGAATATGAAGAAGAAGGAACGCAAATTTTCGAGGAAGAAGAAGAGATGAAGACAAAGAAGAGAAGAAAGCAGCGAGGCAACTACCCACAAGCTGAAGAAAGAGAGACTGCACGTGACGTTAACAGAGGAGGAAAAAGAGGATATGGTAGAATATAGGGTATGAAATCATCTACAACAGGAAGAAGAGGGACCATAAAAGAAAGCACATCAAGAAAAAGCCTTGGAAAGATCAGCACGTCTTTGATTAATGATTAATTGCTGCAGAATAACCGACAGTTGTGCTCCTCTCCGAGGTACACAGTATACTAGTACGTCTTAGGTTCTGCATGCTGATAAGTTGACTGACTGAGGATCGGCAGCTGAATCAGGATACGTCGGGCACATCGGGCACTTTTCGGACCTCTGGACGGGGGAACAGCGTGATAAGATCGTATAGATCGTTCAGAGCGTAAATACAACTTGCATAGATCGGATTAGATGGGGAGCATCGCACTGACAGCGTAGTTACATAGTTCTAAGTCGTAACTGCAGCGACAGAAATTGTAATGTCCCATTCCCGATCATCGTAGATAGAGCGTATCAAGCACGTGTTAGTCGTAAATACAGCGTTCTTAGAGCGTTCTAACTGTATCCAGATCGGTTCATGTAAAGCCCCTGTTCCACTGTGCCATTCTCGCTACGAATTGACAATTTTCTCAGATCGGGAAGGATCGGGTAAAAACTGAGCCGATCTGGACATAGTACGATGTTACAACGTTCTAAGAACGCTGCAGTAACTAAAGCGGGAATGAAGCGTACTGAGAGCGTCGTAGGAACGGGCCTTGATTCTATACGAGAGTAGAGAACGTTGTGAGAGCGGCGTTAAAGCGGGAAGATCGTGCTTTGATCAAGGACGAGCGGTGCAGCCGGAAGCGCGTGTCGTCTGCGGGCATTCTACGAGCATAATACGGGTGTTTTACCGGCAAGGAACGGTGTCGAAAATGCCAATATCCGTGTAGCTGGTCAGTTCTGCGGGCGTGGAGCGAGCTATACGAGCAAATTGCGTGCATGCTGAGGGTCAGTTATTGCCTTTCTGCTGGTTGGTCGAGAGTCGGCTGCGGCCAAGATAATGACATTCTATTCCTTCTGAGGAATTCCTTCACCGTGTTGTCACCTCACTCGCCATCCATCCGCCTGACACGCAGGTCACAAGGAATGCACGTAAACAGAACGTAAGTAGCACGGGTCCAGCAGGTAAGATGCATGCGAAACTCGCCTATTGAAATCCTTGTCCACCTGCAAAGATTGTCCTGCGTGCTGGAAAATCTCCACACGCAGCAAGCCCGGAAGATGCCCCGAAAGGTGTGACAGGGCCTAAACTTTTGTGCGGGTAAATAGGAATTGCGTGCGCAACTCCGGGTAACTGCGGGTGAGATACGTGCTAGGTACTGTCATGTGCGGGTCATCTGCAGGGACCTCCGGGAAGCAAAAATTGTTCTTCGCAAGTCGCGCGCAAGACTGCCCGGAAAGACGATACCGAGAATTAAGTAGATGCATTCTTTGAGGGTGCTGCAGTACATCGTCACATTAAAGGACAATAATCGTTCGGCTAGTTAGGTTGACCAACGTTTTGCTGTTGTGTATTTTTTTTTTAAATCTAATATTGGCAAATATTGTATTTTTTCCTTTTGACTTTCGTGAAGGTAATGATAAAACATTTGTGACCCGCTACAACAAAAGGAGCCTAAAGTCGCTGACGGGTGAGCCGAGAAAATCGAGTTTGAAGTCAGATCACCAAAATCCGTCAAAAAAATTCTGATTTCTGTTTTTGACATAATTTTGTAGTCTAATGCATCTTCTATCATCTGCCGAAATTTCAAAACTAAATGATCAAAGGAATGGCAAGAAAATAGCATTTTTCTGGGCCATGATTTCCCGGCTTTCAACGAAACAGAAACGTGTCTGAAGATTTGGATTTAGCACCGCAGCTAGACCCCGCCTCTAGCAACGAGGGAGTGATCTCATCGGTCAGTGCGTGGCATCCTGATTATTGATTGGTCGTGTGTAGACCTCTGGCGCTAAGCTTGAATGAACATTGCGGAGGTTGCTTGGAGCGTACATTCTATTGTCAATCGGTGAAAACTGTCTTGCTTCCCTTTGAGCATACTAGCGTCGGAAAGAAAACTTCGAAGGCGGTTTTCTCGAAACACTGATTTTTTAAACCACTCAACATGCGCTAATAAAATTATCCATATCTCCGCAACCGAACACTTTTTTGACTCATGTTATATATGACATTAAAGAGGAAGAGTTAGGGAATAATGTCATATCATTTTCAGAAAATCGTCCTCCCGAGACTTTCGGATCCTTTTGTTGCAGCGGGTCACATTTAGATTTATAGAGTTTCTCTCAACATGCACGCGAAAGTCTTTCATGTAACGTCCCATTCGAAATAAGATTTCAGGTAACTTACATCCTTGATAAAATAATTTCGATTAAAATGTCTTTATCATACAAAATGTGATGTCAACATGCCAATGATATTTTAATCGCAGTCGCCACTGATGAATGAATTAGTACGATGAAGAAATCGCCCACACGACAGGATGATTATCGTATTCTGTTAGTAACAGTGACGTGGGAAGACTCAAAATTGGGAGCGCGTTTCTACGTAGGTGTATGTTGACAGGGGATGATACTGTTTGGGTACGTTTGTAAGTTTTGATTGCATAAAGTACATAGGCCTACAAAACGGTTGTGATTGATATGCCAGTTGATGGAAGACTCCACGGAGAACAGGCACCAGTATTCGAGCCGAGATGAGGAATGAAGGCATTATATACCTCCCCTGTCTCTCATCACCTCTCTATATATCTTTCTCTCCCTCTTTCTCTCCCCGTTTCCACGGTAACAATCAGGAAGCCTGCGCCGATGGAACATTTTGATATGTAAACGGCCTTGAAGCGCTTAGTATCGGAATAGCGATCTACAACCGATGTAGACTGATTTATGGCACCTGTGCGTGCAAAGCTAATTATCTCGTCGGACACTACACGATTTGAATGAAATATGTTTTGAATCCCATCCCATCGCACATCATTTCTGTAATGATAATGCGAATACTGTTTGAAAAAAATCTTTCAGATTTTCAGTTCCTTGCACATAATTGCTAAAACTGTATATAGATTTCGATTTTCCTTCCTCCATGCCTGATTACACTGCGACAGGAGTAGAGCTAATGCTTCGAGGTTGCATTATTTAATCAACTTTCGTTCAAATTTCTACATTTTAATGCAGATGAATAAAAAATGAAAAGCAAAACTCTAACAATTTGAGTTATACAGAATGCACCTTTATGAAACTCTTACAGCTTGGGTTGCACAAAATGCATTTTTCTATTCATCGTTAATAATTTACTCGACAATCATCTGACGCAAAGCCTCTAGCAATCAAGTGCCACCCTATGCGCATTGCTTCCAACAAGATACGTATAAGGAGACTCCGACGTTTTCAGCGGAGGCGCTAAAGAAGCGAAGCCTTTCAAGAATCTCAGGGGACTGCCAACACTTTATCCGTCGACAGCTTTGTCTTAGAAATGAAAGACCGAGTCATGATCATTTTCAATAACATGTTATTATGCCAAATACTTTCTTCGTCATTCTAAATAGAAAGGAATCACGGCACTTAGATGTTCATAGAGTAAGCACAGTCGTCAGAAAAATAGATGAACCAAAAAAAAATGTTATAAAAAGAAAGACAGACAGAAGGAAACCACGGTCCGAAACACATTGACGTAGGCGTTGCTATAGACTTATTACTCCTGGTATGAAGATCTGGTTGTAAGCCATTCATAACGGTATAATTCTCACTGATGTTTCGTAAGTGCATGCTCAAGACAAAGAAAACAACAGCAGCAGCAGCAGCAGCAAGAACAACAACAGCAACAACAAACAACCCTTCAAGAAAATCCGGATAATGTTGACGGCACAAGGGCAAGCTGTGAACGGAAGTGACGACAAGGAGGTGATGAGGTCGCGAAATTGGGTGAGGTTTGTAGTTACGCCATTCTTGTCTATCATTCTGCTCTATTGCGGGTATTACAAATGAATCGATCTCCTGACATGCATAATGCAATTAGCCGGAAGCGTTCAGTTCGCCGTGAATTATCGTGACGTTACTGAATACTCCGCATCTTGGAGAGGAAGGGAGGGTTGGTGTTGGGGGTAGAAAAATACACGAGATGGAGAGCAAAATGTTTTGCAGAAGACTTAAAAATGTCAGTGCGGTTGTGTGCTATGATGCATTGTTTTGTCAAGGAACATGGTAGATATTTTGGCAAAAAATCTCAACGGGACAGGGATATCATGTATAATTAGGTAAAGAAATCATAACAATAGAGTTCAAATATTCCATGTATACTGGGATGTCATCTTGCGCCAAGATGTGAGGAAGTATTGCATCTCGCTTCACAGAGACCAAAGCAAACGCTATCTTCTATTTCAGAGATGATAATCATTCCCTGAAACTGAGAGACGAAACATCTTTTCTTGCCACATTTGTTTGGGCTCTCTCAAAGGTGAGTTATACATTATTTGTACTATGATACCACAATGTGGGTATCGTTTAAAAGAAGAAATAATTGTTACCCTCTCACAATTACCCGCACATTCTTAACAGGAAATTGATGTACATGCTTGCCCATCATACAACCTGCCTCGATCGTCTTAATTCTTTCCATTCCTTACATACGCCAATATCTATATCACAAATTACACTACACAAGTATGTTGATAAATAACTGAAATTTGATGTACAGATCACACTACCGGACTGTATTATAATTAAGTTAATTCAAAAGGCTCTTAACCTCTCTCGCAACGTCATAAAGATCAACTTTCAAGCGGTTCTCCCATACCAGGATAATTTTCATCATCATGGTGAAATTGAAAACTATTTCCCAAGGACCTATCCCAAGGACAAGGCTGATGGTTAATACTCTCTTATACTCTGTGATATCGTGGCCACCAAAGTCGATAACATCGAAGTTGCGGCAATCTTTTTTTTTTTACTTTCAAATTTTCTTTTCGTTTTGGATTTATCGGTAAGCATATATATATACTTATATTACCATGAACATAAAATTCCTGTACTGAGATTGAGAACACCAAAACAACGATCACACATCACGATGCCATAGCACTTGCAAACGCAATAACCACTTTAATCACGCCCCTACGACTGACAGTAGGAATTTCCTGTTACTAAAGTCAAGCACAGGTCACCCTGCGGTGAAATAGTGAATGACTATTGATAAGATCGCATAAGGTGGTTTTCATTTCAGTCGTGCTATGCTGAATTAACTTATTGATGTACTGGAGTCGTATGAATACCGCAAATTATATCTTTTAGGTAAATACTATGTGCGTCATGGACTGAGATAGCAATTCCACCCAAGTCTTTATAGTATGCTGTTGTAAGGTATTTATGCTGAGATTACAAGAAATAAAGTTTGCCATGGATTATAATTTTTTAATTCCCTCATCTCTTGCGCCGATACATCGAGAACATTGAAATGACCACAAGGTTTCTGCTTCCGCCACCTTTATCCTCCTCTTGTGTAACAAATCTTCTAGGCTGAATCGATTCACTTGCCAATTACAATTTTCAGCTCCGGTTCGCTAATTTCCTCTTTCTAATGAATGTGGAAACACTTTAACTTCTTTCTCTCTATCTCTATTTATTAGAGCCCTCTGTAATGATATGCACAATTGCCCCGTTCTCAGCATTGGCATAATCCCTATATATCTATCTCCCAATTTCGAAGCAGTCGAAACATACATGCGCTGGATATAATTAGAGGACTATTTGCAGGTCGCGGGTAGGTTTGATGAGAGGATGGCTATGACTGAGAAGAGGTCAGAGAGAAGGGTGTGACGAAAAGGACATAAAAAGGGAGAAGGAAAAGAAATCGAATGAGGAAGAGAATAACAGATACTACACATTTTGACAGAGTAACGTACATTATTTGACATTCCAACAGAATTTGACAAAATATCATTTTTCTTTTATAACACCATGTGATGGTTACAACTGCGTTTACCAACCCCCACAATAATGGAGTATTCTGAAAAAAAAATTGTCATGAAATACAGACTCAATTACAAATACAGCTATTTAGCTCTACTTGGGAACACCTACACATGTAGGAAAGTTTACAGCTGTGGTTTCTAAAATTTGACGAAAGAATTTCACACTTTTTACATCGAAGACAAACGTGCCATTACTTCAAATATTAAAATTCTGATGACATTTCGCTTTCATTATCGGCTGAACATGTTGAAAGTCTATACTCGGAAATGTAGGTTGGTGGTATTTTTTAAACTAGAAATTCAATGTAGACAACATTTCCTAAAAAGTTAGGTTTGCAAACCTTGACATTGCAAGAAAACTGTGGTAACTCTACGTAAGTGCATGAATTGAACCTCTCACATGACGTCATTTGCAGATTAACAGATAAAAGAAGCGTCGTTACGGGCTTCATTTGAAATTTATAAGATTTTATCGCACAAACAGAAGACCTTTCCAAATCAGCCTGATGGAAATCTAAGCCCGAGATTTTTAGTGAACACCGATTAGCGCGCTAATCTATATCCTATTCACATTAGCCGGAAGGAGATTAGCTCGAAAATTTTTCGCGCTGCATCAGTATTTGAGCATGCGCAAACAGCGTCAGTATAGCGCGCCATCAAAAAATTGCCTGCGCGATTGATCTCGTAATTTGCAGGCTGCAACCGAGTGCATACTACTGCTACCAAGAACAGCCACGCATGTCATGTCGGTGCAGTCGGCGTAGGGCGCGCTACAGACTCGTTGATTTTCCCCTGGATTTCGTCGCTGCTGCAATGTTGTTTTTTTTTCTGTAATCATCGTTAATGGAGGCTGACCAAGTCCTACTTCAAATCATGATGCGAAAGAGACGACCCTTTGTGTAGAAGAATAAAAACAAAATCACTGAATTTTGAATGAAAAGGAAGCATACATTTCCCCTTATCACTACTATGGTGTTCTCACTGTTTCCAGAGAGTGAACTGCGATTCCTCCGTCTGGTGTCAGGGTGGTACATGTACCAAGAACTGTTTGCTGGTGGAACACAAATGCAAAATAATACGAAAGACAACAGCATTGTGTCTACAAGATAAGAAATGTCAATGACTCTCAAGAAAAGAAGATATAAGGAAATTCAATAGAATTTTAGAAACTTCTCTCTTCAATAATTAATGCATACTGTACATGCATACAATACCCAATGCCGATGTTTCGATGGTCATGTGTTTCTGATTGCACGCTATATTTTGATCAATTACAAAGTCTCGACGCATTTATTTCTGTCAGGTCGCACACACAATTCTTGAAGCGGATCATTATTATCAAATAACGGTTTATTTAAACGTGATCGAACCATCCAATCTATTTTTTCGAACCAGAGATAGCGCGATATATTCGAACTGATGTGGAATGACCTAGGCTGCGTTTATCAACTTTCCCTTGTTTAAACGGCTTTCGAAAGCCCTTTCCAAAGCCCTTTTCAAAGCCCTGTACTATACTGTATTGATGTGCCGCTTGTTTTCTAATAAGGGACGGCGAAAAGCAATAACCATCATAAAGACATATCCTTTGAGAGTGACGAGTCATGATGCCATGCCACATGAATCAATTGTCTTCCTATCTGTGAGGCAGCTCCAGTTTAGCACATACTTCAAATATTTCTGAGTGGTGGCATGAGACTTTGGCTGCGTTTATCAACTTTCCCCTGTTTAAACGCCTTTCCAAAGCCCTTTCCAAAGCCCTTTCCAAAGCCCTTTAGAAACGGCTTCCAAAATAGTTGCGTTTATTAACTCTTCGCGAACACGATAACTGGCCTGTCACTGCACAGCTGCATTGCGCAATTCGACCCGAGGAGAAGAGGTCATATAATTAAGGCGTGCATTGTTCGTAACTGTAGTACAATACTACAAAGCCGTTTCAGAACAGCTTTGCGTTTATCAACTTCAAAAGGCTTTTACAAACAGGTTTCTGAAAACCTGTTTAGGAAACCTGTTTGGAAAGCCACAAATTTGCGGCTTTCGAAAAGGCTTTCCTAAAGGGCTTTCAAAACAGCTTTGCGTCTATCAACTCGTAAAAATTCCTGAAAGCTGTTTGAAAAACCTGTTTCTGCTGAGAAAGGAGAGTTGATTAACGCACCCTTTCGAAAAGGCTTTCCGAAAGGGCTTTAAAAACAGCTTTGCGTTTATCAACTCGTAAAAATTCCTTGAAAGTTGTTTGGAAAACCTGTTTTTGCCGAGAAAAGGAGTTGATAAACGCACCCCTAGAAGCTCCCACCTAAAGCACACCCTGTCTGGACCCCTAGCAAACTGGAAACTCTGATCGCGCGAACATGCGCACAATATCATGTGCTCGCGCACACGCGACGTTCCTGGCGGCCGGGGTCCAGGACCAGCTTATAGACCATTTAGAGGGATGTTCCCGAAATCAAGGAAATTATAACTCCTCAACCAACATAATAGCAAAAAAAGTCCGAAAAGTTAAGAATTTCGAACAAAATGAAAATTGCTCAGGAATGAGCACTTTACAAAATCAGATTAGTGAAAAAAAAGAAAAAACAAAACATAACTAGACCCGGAATTTGTCAAGACTGACAAATTAGGTGATCCGATCTTTTGAAAAACGATGATTTGAGTTTTGATCCAAATATAGGCATGACTATACAGGTTTCATCTGTGTTTAGGGATATTGGCTGTGTGATGTTTGGATACTGATTTTGAAAAGGGAGTCAGGTCTGCCATCTATGGTACCAAATTCCGTTCAAACTATAACGAAGATACAGAATGAAGTATATTTGAGCATTGAGCCCACTTTGCACAGCCAAGATGGCATCTCAGCAAAAAGTGGATATTTTGTGAAATGATTCTTGTAACATGGTCTTTGCGTGTGCAAAATATGGGAAAGATAAGACATGTATTCACCAAGATACAGGATGAAACATTTATGACCTTTGACCCTAATTTACATACCCAAGGTGGTGTCTGATCAAGTAGTTGTTATTTGATGAAATAATGTACGTAACATTAACTAAACATGTGCAAAATATGGGGGTGATAGGGGCTATTTTTCTTGAGTTATTGCAAAGAAAATTGGAAAAAGAAAGAAATATGAAAATACATCGAAGATAACCTTTAATTTCAACCACGTTTTTGGACGTGATCCCGACACCGTATGAAAAACAAAGGGAACACGTACGATAGCGCAAAGTCTCAGCTCTACAACATATTAAAATCTGGGAGAAATTCACCGAAGGGTAAGTGAGCTAGTGCTCAATAAAGACAATCATGTCAATTTTCACATCCACTCTCTAAAAAAAATCGATTGAAAATATTCACTCTTAAAAGAGTGAATACCAAAAAGAGTGAATTTAGAGTGAAATTGGAGTGAATTTTGAGTGAAAATGTTCATTTTCACTCGTTTTAGAGTGACCTCAGGGATCACTCCAAAATCTTCGAGTGATCCCTGAGGTCACTCCAAAATGAGTGAAAATTAACATTTTCACTCAAAATTCACTCCAATTTCACTCTAAATTCACTCTTTTTTGTATTCACTCTTTTAAGAGTGAATATTTTCACTCGATTTTTTTTAGAGAGTAGAAAAATTCCCTCCCATAGAGATAACACGTCATAACGAAGATAAATAAAGAAGTACATATGACCTTTGACCCCGATCTGCACAGACAAGATGGCATCTGAGCAAAAAATGGTTATTTTGTGAAATGATCCTTGTAACACGGTCTTTACGTGTGCAAAATATGGGAAAGATAAGACATGTATTCACCAAGATACAGGATGAAACATTTATGACCTTTGACCCTAATTTACATACCCAAGATGGCGTCTGATGAAGTAGTTGTTATTTTATGAAATAATGTACGTGACATGAAATAAACATGTGCAAAATATGGTGGTGATAGGGTATGTTTTTCTTGAGTTATTGCAAAGAAAGTTGGAAAAAGAAAAGAATATGAAAATACATCGAAGATAGGCTTCGATTTCAACCAAGTTTTTGGACGTGATTCCGATACCGTATGAAAAAATGAAGGGCACATTACGATAGCTCAAAGTCTCAGCTACAACATATTAAAATCTTAGAGAAATTCACTGAAGCATAGGTGAGCTAGTGCTCGAAAAAGATAGTCATGTCAATTTTCATTTCCAGAAGAACTGCACTTCCATAGAGATAACACGTAAACTGGTCAAATTTGACAAGATTACTTTCAATCCATTTTTCGAGGTGATGCCGTCATTCAATCAAAATGTTGTTCAATATTAATGAAAGACCATTTAATAAGCTACAACATACTGAAATTTGGGTGAAAATTGGCAAAGGATAAGTGAGATACGTTCGAGTGAACTTGAAATTTGATGACGTAATTTTGAAAATTTACTTCTTTTATTTTATTAAGAAATTTGATATCTTTTAATCACTTTTACAGCATCGCCAACCCATGAAATGATATTTACAACTCATGAGCTTTCAGAATATGTAACGAAAATGGGAGGTCACAGTCCATTCTGACGAGTAAAATCGGATTTAAAATTCGCGGTTTTTTGGCATAGTTGCACTGTATATCGCCATTGACGCGCGCGCGGAATTTCAACTTTGACGGGCCCGTATGACGTCATATTGAATTGGATTGACTTGAAACTTGGTAGAAATATTCCTTGACATTTCAGGCATCCGATAAGAGTGAAAAAACGGGAAATTTCTATTGCATAAGAGCTGTGCAAGCGTATATGTGCGCGCACGTACGCGTCCGTCCAATTTTTTCAATTTTTCAAAAAATGCTCTAAATCGTCTGAAACGTATGCAAAAAAAAATTGAGCTCGATTTGAGCATACAAATATTTCAACGCGCGCGTACGCGCACGCTTTAAGGATAAATATGAATTTTGAGATTAGTAGAATGCGCATGACTTGAAATATATGTGACGTAAATTTCATTGAATAATTCCATTCCATTAATAAGATATGAATGAGAATGTGTTTTCATATAATGACGTCATAGTGACGTCACGGTCGACTGATCACAATGATTTTACTTGATGGGTCGTCTTTGGGACACGATACATATATGGTATGATTTTGACATTGATAGGAAGAGGACTTTCTGAGCTAACCGATACACAAATTTTGTCCAGAAATAAAGAAGAAGAAGAAAAACTAGACCCGGAATTTGTCAAGACTGACAAATTAGGTGATCCGATCTTTTGAAAATCAATGATTTGAGTTTTGATTCCAATATAGGCATGACTATACAGGTTTCATCTGTGTTTAGGGATATTGGCTGTGTGATGTTTGGATACTGATTTTGAAAAGGGAGTCAGGTCTGCCATCTATGGTACCAAATTCCGTTCACACTATAACGAAGATACAGAATGAAGTATATTTAAGCATTGAGCCTACTTTGCACAGCCAAGATGGCATCTGAACAAAAAGTGATTACTTTGTGAAATGATCGATGTGACATGGTCTTTGCGTGTGCAAAATATGGGAGAGATAGGACATGTATTTACTAAAATGCAGGATGAAACATTTATGACCTTTGACCCTTATTTACATATCAAGACGGTGTCTGATCAAGTAGTTGTCATTTGATGAAATAATGTACGTAACATGAACTAAACATGTGCAAAATATGGGGGTGATAGGGGCTATTTTTCTTGAGTTATTGCAAAAAAAGTTGGAAAAAGAAAGAAATATGAAAATACATCGAAGATAACCTTTAATTTCAACCACGTTTTTGGACGTGATCCCGACACCATATGAAAAACAAAGGGAACGCGTACGATAGCGCAAAGTCTCAGCTACAACATATTAAAATCTGGGAGAAATTCACCGAAGGGTAAGTGAGCTAGTGCTCTTTTCGAAATCAATGATTTGAGTCCTGATCCCAATAGGCATGACCGTAAAGGTTTCATCTGTGGTTATGGACATTGGCCGTATGATGTTTGGATTCTCATTCTCAAAAAAGGGAGTCGGGTTTGCCATCTTTGGTTCCATATTCCGTATACACTATAACGAAGATACATAATGAAGTATATTTGATCATTGACCCCACTTTGCACAGCCAAGATGGCATATGAGGAAAAACTGGTTATTTTGTGAAATGATCTTGGTAACGTGGTCTTTGTGTGTGCGAAATATTGGAAAGATAGGACATGTATTCACCAAGATACAGGATGATACATTTATGACCTTTGACCCTAATTTACCTACCCAAGATGGTGTTCGATCAAGTAGCTGTTACCTTATAAAATAATGTACGTCACATGAACTAAACATGTGCAAAATATGGGGTTCATAGGGAATGTCTTTCATGTGTTATTGCAAAGAAATTTGCAAAAAGAAAGAAATATGAAGATACATCGAAGCTAAGCTTTAATTTAAGCGAAGTTTTCGACGTGATTTCGACGTCGTATGAAAAAAAACGAAGGACACATTACCGATAGCGCAAAGTCTCAGCTAACACATATCAAAATCTGATAGAAATTCACAGTAGGATCAGTGAGATAGTGCTCGATAAAGACAGTCATGTTAATTTTCATTTCAAGAAAAACTGTACTCCTATAGAGATAACTCGCAAATGGGTCAAATTTGACAAGGTTACCTTCAATTTATTTTTACGGGATGAAGACTTCATCCAGCGAAATTTTTGATTGCTAAAACTGATAGAGTATTAAATAAGCTACAACATACTGAAATCTGGGAGAAAATTGGCCAAGGATAAGTGAGATACGCTTGAGTAAACTTGAAATTTGATGACGTCATTTTGAAAATTTACTTTTTTTACTTTATTAAGAAATTTGATATCTTTTCATCATTTTTCCAGCATCGCCAACCCATGAAATGACATGTACCACTCATCAGCTTTCAAAATATGTAAAGAAAATGGGGGATCACCGTCCATCTTGGCGAGTAAATTCGGATTTAAAATTGACGGTTTTTTGGCATTGTTGCACTGTATATCGCCATTGACGCGCGCGCGGAATTTCAACTTTGACGGGCCCGTATGACGTCATTTAGAGTCGGATTGACTTGAAACTTGGTAGAAATATTCCTTGACATTTCAGGCATCCGATAAGTGTGAAAAAACGGGAAATTTCTATTGCTAATGAGCTGTGTGTGCGTATATGTGCGCGCGCGTACGCGTCCGTCCGATTTTTTCAATTTTTCCAAAAATGCTCCAAATGGTCTGAAACGTGTGCAAAAAAAATTTGAGCTCGATTTGAGCATACAAATATTTCAACGCGCGCGTACGCGCACGTCTTAAGAGAAAATATGAATTTTGATTATATGAGTAGAATGCGCTTGACTTGAAATATATTTGACGTAAATTTCATTGAAAACTTTGATTCCATTAAAGAGATATGATTGAGAATGTGTTTTCATATAATGACGTCATAGTGACGTCACGGTCAACTAATCACTATGATTTTATTAGAAGGTTCGTCTTTGGGACATGATACATGTATGGTATAATTTTGACATTGATAGGAAGAGGACTTTCTGAGATTACCTCTACACAACTTTTGCGGAGAAAGAAGAAGAAAAAGGAGAAGAACAAAGAATCAGTACAGATACAGAAGGTGATCCGAGAGGATACTCGGATCACCTAACAAAGAATCAGTACAGATACAGAAGGTGATCCGAGAGGATACTCGGATCACCTAATAAAAAACCCTGAACCATTTCAGTTGACATACAAATGCCCTGGAAGCCATGGGGTTATAGATGCTCTTTATAGTGCTATCTTAGCCATATTTTTGAACATAATAATTGGCCGGAAAAATGTGGAACGTTTAAAGCTGGCTAGTGAATTTTCGGCAAGTAATGCACTTTTATGCACAATATAAGCCGTAGAATTAACTGTATGTTTTTCTTACCTAGTATAACGCTTTTGCAATAAATATTTCTTTAACGATCGAAGCTTTCGACATTTCAACATTGCGGAAAGAAAGTAAATACATCTCTGAGCCCTGTCAAAAATGATTGATAGATGTGTGCTACACATTGAATTCCAGAGTACAGATATTGCGCATCTTCCTCTTCCTGGAAGAGTCAAATTATATCTGCGTTTCATAGTGGTATACGCTAGGTGAACCACATGATTAGGAGTGTGTCAAAGCCAATAAAGCTGCCCGCATCTCCACCACTCCCCGATCTCCAATATTGTTTGCTCCAGCCAAAAGCGCTACCATGGAAGCCTCCATAAAATCGAACATTGTATTGTCCACTTTCTTTTTATATTTGACCTTCCATTTATGAAATTGAAAAATAAGAAACAAAATCATCTCGGTGAAGTAACTGACGCGAACACTGCAATTAATAGCTCGACTTTGTGTTCTCTCACAGAAATCGTAAACTAGTTAGGAGGAAGAAGAAAAATACTCTCTCCGTTTAGCCCAGAGAAACGAATTCATCTATGTGATTTCCAGGAATTCCCGATGGCTACTGAATCGCAAATTATACTCTACCATTAGTATCCTTTCTGTCTCGGGTTTCCAAAGTTCATGGGGTTCGAGTCGCCAAGACTCCCTCGTAGCGTCACGCTCTATAGGTAATGGGGCTTACATCGGAAGGAGACAGATAAGCATCGGGTCGGTAGGATTAACTTCATATCGCAGAATCATTCTTTTTTTTATCGGCAGAGGTATGTTTATTAAAATTTGCTATGGTGGCTTATAGACAAGGATAATGTTCTTAAATGAACAATAGCACTGCGGTGTAGCTTGTTATTGCACTGACTGATCCTAACTAAAAGATTGGGAGGTGTCCCCCTGTTCAGACGCAAGCCAGTTTTTACCAAAACTGGATTAAAAAATAAAACGACGTATGAAGAATCATCGTATAGTCGACAGACCGTTCAGACACTAATTTCGACCATTCCGGAAAAAAACAACAACAACACGTCGTATAGATGTGCAGTTTCTCACTGCGCATGTTGTTGTGGTCATGAGCGACAGCAACGAGTTCACCTTTCGTGCTCGCTCCCATTAAGCCCTGCCCAGTAACTAGTATATCGTTCTATGGTTGGCATACGTTCAGACGCACAATGGACACGATGGAACGCCATTCGTTCAGACGCACAATGGACACAATGGAATGTTGATTCGTTTTCGACTTTTGCTTCGAAACGATGCTCTGATCGTTGTTTCGCTATACGTCGTTTCGTCGTTTCGTTAGTCAACGTATAAATTCATCGTATAGCTATACCGTTTTGATATAGATATACCGTTCTAGTGTATATATATATTTTTTTTTGCATCTGAACACCCTATTCGTATCGGATCCCACAAATGTCATAATTACCAAAAATGTCATAACACGTGTCAACCACTAATGTCAAAATCTGATTAACCACAAATGTCATAACACGCCGACCACAAATGTCAAATTTCCCTTTTGACATTTCTGGATCTACAGGGTGACACGGCTAAAACACATATGTAATTTGCTAGGTTGTGAAGTCAACAAGTACTGAAAAATTCTTTATGGTGCGGTAAATCAAGGAGGTTTAAGAGATGGAGTTCCAACTGGCTGTAATTATTCAAACAGTTGTCACTTTTCCATTGATGTACAAAAGGATTCCACAGGTGCATCTGCGCCTTTGATGACGGGGTTTGATGCTGCCGTCTTGCTGAGCAATCTGAAGATTCATTTTGAACGTCAACTAAATGTTGGCTATATTTTGCTTTTTTATCTATAGGTTTTCCCATTCATTTTCAAACTTTTTTCATTCAATTTCAGAAATTTTTACTTCAATTTCGTCGCAGGATGTCTAGGATAGGCCAATCTTACTTTCAAATTCGTCTTTCGTCGTTCATTTTCGAATAAAGTCCATTCAATTTAGTCATTTGGCATACATTTTCGTCATTTACAGTTCAAATTCGTCAGTCTCACTCGCAGTACTCAAAACAGCAGGATCTATTTCGTCTTTTGTCGATCATTTTCGTCACATTTTCATTCATATTCGTCTCATATCTCTATCCGGTGTGATTTTCCAGTCCTTCATGTATTTTTTTCTGTAACCGTTCACATTTTACATTCAGAAGTTAACATACATACAAGCGCCCCCTTACACACACACACACACACAGAACCACAGATACAGACACACACAAGCAATCCGAGTACACACTGATACAAACAGACGTACTGTCTCGCAAACGAAAACACTGACAAACGATTTCTAGGCAAACATGATTTAAAGACAAAATTTAAGTGTAGAATTGTCGCCTGTTTAATGTCAAAGAATGGATAACATAATTATGTTTGCTGCTTTCCAGGATACAAAATTTAAAGTTTGCTTCATGCATTATGATGCGAAAACCTGAACATTACGAGTTAAAGTTCAAAATGTGACACTGACATACTGTCCTGGGATATGACTTTCGACTGTCGTTTATCCGTCAAGAAATTTTGGTTGGCAGTCATGTTTTTCGTGTGTATTGTCTAAGAAAATGGTTGGGGAATAATGTGTAACGATTCAATTTACGAGAGAAAGTAAAAATATGTCGGCTTAAAGTTGGTTCACCATCAAAATAAAGAATCGACAACATCTGACTAATTTGAATGAAAAATTCATGAAATTGTGTGAACAAAGACGAATTTGATCTTCACATTCTGCGATCCGTCAGCGGGAGGGACGAATTTGAATGACAATCGACGATTCTGAATGCTATGTCTTCGAAAATGTTTGACGAAAAACGAATTACAATGACAATTGACGAAATTGAAGTTAGGATTTGCGTTCCACGTGCTTCTTGGAACGAAATTTTTGATTAATAGATATATCAGATAAGTGTCCGGGCATGGCCAGTCGAGTAATTTTCGTTTTCATTTCATGATTTTTTTTTGCGTAATTTCTATTCGCGCATCCCCGTGTGTTGCGACACGGATTGTCGCCCCTACACGGATTGTCGCCTCCTGCTCGGGGCGACAATCCGTGACGGGCGTTGGCGGCACGGATTGTCGCCCCCGTCACGGATTGTCGTCCGGCGACAATCCGTGACGAGAGCTGGCGGCACGGATTGTCGCCCGCCCTCGAAGCACATTTTGCTGGGTAATATCGTTCTGGACATAGTCATTGAAATACTAACACATAACTTACATGGCTACATCCATACAAACATGCAATGTAAAAAGTGATGGTGAGGTTTCAAGGAAGTGTGTATGTGCGCGTGCACATGATAATTTAGTGTCCGTTTGTGTGTGTGTGTGTTTGTGTGTGTGTGTGTGTGTGATGGAGCGCTGCGCGTGTTGTGGGAATTGTGTCGCTTGAATGTTTTGTTCCTATTATCTCCTGCGTGCTAATGCAACAGTCACACAGTGCTTTACGATGGGTTACATACGCCGCGGATAGATGCGGATGAGTGGACGCAGGCATTCGCAGGGACGTATGAAGACGTAACTGTCCGTAACTCGTCTGTAGAGAAACGTAAAATGAAGGCGGCAAACCTGCGAAATTTTGAAGTGTTCAAATTTCGCAGAGGGACTCCACGGACGCAGACTTACGTAAGGTAACCGTAACCAAACGTAACTACCCGTAACTGAACGTAACTCTCCATAGCTTGAACGCAGACCATCCGCAAAACATTTTACCACCCTAGGGCCCCAGTCACATAATGCTCTGCGTCCGGAGTTACGTCCAAAAAAGTCATTTTTCCTGCGGACTCTCGCGGATCCCTTGCCGTCACAAGAATTTTTTTACAAAAAAAAAAATACGGAAAATGCAGGCGATACGGACAGATACGATCAGATGCGGACACCTGCGTCCACTTGCAGATAATATTACGAATTGACTCCTTATTTGTTTTTTTTAATTTGCGTAAACTTCCGAATCGTTCTGAATACTTGCGGAGAGTTTACGCATAGTTACGCATAGCTATTCGTTCAGTTAATCTAGCCGATTTTTATTGTCACAAGAATTATTTCTTCTTTGAAAACAGACTCCTTAAGGTTGCTGATTTGTTTTTATACAACTTGGGCAAATTCATGTTTCAGTTTTTTACTCATATTTATTCATATGTTTCAGAAAAACTATGCCGTCCATGCTTACCACACAAGACAAAGAGATTCATTTCACCTTCCACGTATTCGCACACTCCTTGCTCAAAAACCATTGTTTTTACCGGACCTAAATTCTGGAATGATCTTCCCGCCGATTTAATCAATTGTTGTAGTATGTTTACATTTAAACAAAAATTGATATCAATGTTAATAAATGAATATAACCAGCCTGATTAGAATTTTTTAATATGTTATATGCGCAGTATCCTCGTTCAATGTATATTTCTGCTTTATGCTCCCATTATATAATCACTGCATCCGTACCTGTATTAACATTTTGAACTCATTATGAAGTTGATTATAGAGAATGTGCAGTATATACTTGTGTATCTATATGCCATATTTTCACTCAGTTCTAATTCTTTGGGTTCTTGTTTTTTATTTACTTTTTCTTTTTCTTCTCACTTATTTCTTTTGCCCTTTGTACTTTGATATTTCAGCTTTCATATCGTTTCGTCATTATTACTTTGTGTCCTATCTCCAATGATTGCATAGCAAATTTACACCGGTATTTTTTCATGGAACCTGCGTTTACAACCTTTGCTTTTGCTCTTCCATCATATTTCACAAATAATAGAGAATTGTCTTATGTACATTTTGTATGCTGACATACTTTCTGTTCATGACCCGACTTATAACATATTTTGTATCTTGCTTGATGTGTATTCTTTTTTTGGATGTATTCTGATGTCAAGTGAATTATGAAAATAAATGTGTCTCGAGTCCAAGACCAGTGCAGTTTCAGTTATTCAATTCAATTCGATTCAATAGTTACAGATTGTTATGAATAATTATGGAAAATGTGTTTTTCTCTGACGATGCCTGCTCAGTTAGTATAATCATGACAACAAGGTTATCACATATCGGACTGTCTTATATTGTACATAGGGAAAAGCTGAAGTTATGTCACGTACACCTTGTGAAGACTTTTTCGCATTCCTTTGATTTGTTTTACAGCAATAGAGGAAAAATGAAATTTTGAACTGTAAGTTTGAATTGATTTTGTGCAACTCAAATATGAATATATACATCATCAATGTCCAGCATATACAGCATAATGATACCATAAATAAAATGTAATGTAGATCGATAAGTTAAACAATAGAGTAGGAACAAATAAAGTACAGTCATGGAATAGACAAGCTTTGCTTTAGCTGTCATGGCCGTAATTGTGCATCGATAGTCATGACCTACTGCGTTATGTTAAGAAGACTGATATAATAAAGTTACCGTAATGCTTGATAAGTTTCCAGATATAAAAAATAAACATCTGGACTTTAGAACACTCCTCCATTTCCAAAATATAAAATAAAAAATGTAATACACATTCCATGGAGTGTAAAGTGGTTAAAGGGGATGGCTAGTACCTGATCAGTGGGAATCAGTGGGAATGCTGGGGGATGATTGCTCCAATCCTTGTGGGATTCATTTAAGAGTACATTATATATCTCTTGTGTGAAAATTATTTGCTTCAGAATGGCCTGATATTCAAGTAATGTGCAGTTCAATGTTTCCAGGTTAGCATGCCTGTACAGTAACGGGGCGATCGTTAAAGGCCCGTTAACTATCGCCCCGACACTGTACAGGCATGCACATTACTTGAATATGAGACCATTCTGAAGTAAATAATTTTCACACAACAATAGATATATAATATACTCTTACATGAATCCCACAAGGATTGGAACAATCATTTCCAGCATTGCCACTGATTCCCACTGATCAGTTACTACCCCTTCCCTTTAAGACTTTTAAGAAATACAGTCGTTTTCATTTTATATAGTTTATCGCTGCCCCACATCCTCTCCGGCCAGAAAAGTAAATAACATGCTGTAACCCCATTCCCTACCCAAAATATTGACCTTTTTCGAATAACATACATTCAGAGAGTGCAAGAAAAATAAGTTCAGCACCAAGGGTCAACAATGTCATCTGTATATGGGTGCCACCTAAAATGACCATATTTTGCGGGAGAAATTTCATAACTTGACCATGCAGCCGTTCTGCCACTCCACCGCTCCGACTGAGTTGCAGTATTCCTTTAGATATAATGCGCTGCAGCTTAGCAACACGGGTGGTGTACTAGTAGTTTACCATGAGTCTCTATTCCCATGGAAGAGGAAAATGGAAAACGCCTAAGGACGCAATTGTCCGCAGCATACGTATCTGTCCGTAAATGTCCGTAAGCGGTCCTAAGTGTTGTGATACGTTAACTTGCGGTTAATTTCGGATGCTTACGAATAAACGAATAAACAAATAAATGCAAATGGACGGGAGGTAAACTTATTTGCGGATGGTCTGCGTCTAAGCTACGAATCGTTACGTTCAGTTACGTTTAGTTACGGTTACTTGCGTAGGTCTGCATCCGTGGAGTCCCTCTGCGAAATTTTGAACATTTCAAAATTTCGCAGGCTTGGCCCCGTCATTTTGCGTTTCTTTACGGATTAGTTACGGACAGTTACGTCTACATACGACCCTGCGGAAGCCTGCGTCCACGCTGCGTCCCCCTGCGTCCACTCATCCGTATCTATCCGCGGGGGACGTAACCCATCGTAAGGCACTGTGTGACTGGGGCATTCCGTTTGTGTTCGTTTACGTCCACCGTAAGTATTCGAAATCAACCGCAAGTTAACGTATCACAACACTTTCGTCCGCTTAGGGATATTTGCGGAGAGTTGCGGATGCTGTACACGACTACGTACGTCGACGTTTTCTGTTTTCCACTCGCATTGGAGGACAGAGACGCGTGGGAAGCCACACAACTCGTGTTGCCAAGCTGCAGCGCATTTACCTGAAGGAATGCTACAACACACTCGGAGCGGTGGAGAGGCAGAACCGCAAAGTCAAGTTACTAAATTTCTCCCACATACAGTACTGTATGGTCATTTTAGATGGCACCCATATACGCATGACATCGCTTGACCATTGGTGCTGAACATTTTTTTCTTGTATTATTTGAATGTATATTTTTCGAAACTCGGAAAGCAATTTTTGGGTTGGGGATGAGGTGACAGCATTTTTTTCACTTTTCTGGCCGGGAAGGTGTGGGACAGCGATAAACGATATAAAATGAGAACGAATTTAGTATTTCCCTATAGTCTTACCCACTTTACGCTCCATGGATATTACATTTTTTAAATATTGTATTTGGGTGTGGGAGGGGTGTCCGAATGTCCTAATGATTTTTTTTTCTGGAAATGTAATAGGCTTTGCTTTATTATAACAAACTCCTCAACATAACCCAGAAAGTCATGAATATCGCTGCACAATGACAGCGTAACCACAGTTTGTCTCATCATGACTGTAGGTGCGTATTTTCTTACTCTGTTTAACTTATCGATCTAGATAGTATTCTATTTGTGGTATAATCATGTTACGTAGTCTTTACATTTATGATGTTTATCCATATTTGAGCTGCACAAATAAAAGTCAAACTTCAAGTTCAAAATTTCATATATCTTTCATTGCTGTAAAGCAAATTAAAGAAATGCGAAAACTTTTCACAACTTGTACGTAAATTCAATTTCAGTTTTCCCCAGTGTACAATGTAAGACAGTCAAATATGTGATAAATTTGCTGTCATAATACATTGACTTGGCAGGGATCGTCATATTGTACATAATTATTTATAACAATCTGTAACTATCCGAAAATATCCGCAACTCTCCGTAAATAGTCGCAACTCTCCGCAAGTATTCCGAACTATTCGGAAGTTTATGCAAGTTGAAAGAACAAAATTACGTGCCAATTCGTAAGAATATCCGCAAGTGGACGCAAGTATCCGCATTTGGTCGTATCTCTCCGTATCGCCCGCATATTTTTTTCTCGTATGTTTTGTAAAAATGCACTGGTGACAGCAAGAGTTCTCCCGGTGTTCGCAGAAAAAAATGACTTATTTGGACGTAACGCCGGGACGCAGAGCATTATGTGACTGGGGCCTTACGTAGACACACGAACGCTCACACACAACAGACATACGTAGGGCCTACGTAGCCCACGAACACCAAACCCCTCAGATACTCATGCAGGCACAAAACTGCGCCCACAGACACGCACCATCACATACCATTTGATATACACATACGCCACTATATACCACATACACACGTAAGCATACAGGCACACGTATACACACAGACAAACAAACCACTACCACTATACAACCACCACACATGCACAGTTTCTACATATTGTATTACTATACTCCAAACACACACATACACACACACACACACACACACACACACAACAATACGGAAACCCATACACAAGTCACTTATTATGCGCACCTACAAATCATACACATCACATATCATGCAGCTCACAAAACACACACACACACACACACACACACATACGCATAACTTACCAGTCATACCCATCCCACCAAAGCTTAACACCGGAGCAACCACCCCGAGCCCGGGGCGACAATCCTTGACGGGGCGACAATCCGTGTCGCAACAATTTTTTTTTTTTTTTTTTTGTCGCCTTCGAGGTCAAAAACTGGGAACCGCACAAGCGTCACGGATTGTCGCCCCGAGCCGTGGGCGACAATCCGTGTAGGGGCGACAATCCGTGTCGCAACATCCGTGTCTTTACTATAATATATCACCTAACTTTTATAAGTAGGGATGGCGAAAAGTAATTACAATCACAAAGACATATCTTCCTTAGAAAGTGGATGGTGATTATGCGATGAGACATGAGTCAGTTGTCTTCCTATCTGCGCAGCAAATCCAGTTTGCCATAATATGCTTCAAACACTTTCGAGTGGCGGCATCGAACATGACTCCAAAGGGAATACGCCAGTTGTGATTCCATTCTCTTGAACCTCCTTGGTAGAATCCATGGGTCCTTTACAGGATCATGCATGGCATCAGCGATCATCGCTGTACAGAAGGCTGATTCGCCATTCTGCCCATGAGTTCCTGAATTCTGACATTGACAAATCCAGAAGATTTGCAAAGAAAGTCTTTCTTTTGATATTAAAGCACTAGTACTCTGTTTGAAACTACATGTAGTTGAAAAAAAAAGGCTAGTGAAATTAGTATAATAGCATGAGCAAGAGTATTCACACTAAATAAAAAAAACGTAAATTATTCCAAGACAGTCATCGGCACTTATTTGAAAACTTGAAAAGCAGAATTTTCAGTTACTCGTTTGTATTGTGGAATGACATGGTGAACGGTAATATTCAATTCAAAGGAGAGTGAAATTTATTTCCAGCATCTCCAGGCAAAAGCGCATAACACTGAAATGTTGCATTTTACTCTAAAGTCATTAATTTTCATTCGATATTTTATTTTCTTACTTGTTCTCTTAATTCCCCATTTTGTGTATCATTGATGGCATCGTTGGACAATGTTGTTATCAGTTACACAATGTATTTCCGGTGTGCATAATCATTAAGTACTGAATTGATAACGGCGTTTGTGTTCTTTCTCTCTCATGCATATGACTAAGGGTGCGTTTATCAACTCCTTTTCTCGGCAGAAACAGGTTATCCAAACAGCTTTCAAGGAATTTTTACGAGTTGATTAACGCAAAGCTGTTTTGAAAGCCCTTTAGGAAAGCCTTTACGAAAGGGTGCGTTTATCAACTCTCCTTTCTCGGCAGAAACAGGTTACCCAAACAGCTTTCAAGGAATTTTTACGAGTTGATAAACGCAAAGCTGTTTTGAAAACCCTTTAGGAAAGCCTTTTCGAAAGCCCTAAATTTGTGGCTATCCAAACAGGTTTCCTAAACAGGTTTTAAGAAACCTGTTTGTAAAGCCTTTTGGAAGTTGATAAACGCAAAGCTGTTTTGAAACGGCTTTGTAGTCTTGTACTTCAGTTACGAACAATGCACGCCTTATGGCCTCTTCTCCTCGGGTCGAATTGCGCAATGCAGCTGTGCAGTGACAGGCCAGTTAAAAAATCGTGTACGCGAAGAGAGTTTATAAACGCAACTATTTTGAAAGTCGTTTCTAAAGGGCTTTGTAAAGGGCTATTAAAAGCCGTTTAAACAGGGGAAAGTTGATGAACGCAGCCAAAGTCTCATGCCGCCACTCAGAAATATTTGAAGTATGCGTTAAACTGGAGCTGCCTCACAGATAGGAAGAGAATTGATTCATGTGGCATTGCATCATGACTCGTCACTCTCAAAGGAAGATATGTCTTTATGATGGTACATATGTAATTGCTTTTCGCCGTCCCTTCTTAGAAAACAAGCGGGACATTAATAGTACAGGCAGTCAAGGCTTTGGAAAGGGCTCTCGAAAGGGCTACGGAGAGGGCTTTCGAAAGGGCTATCGAAAGGGCTATCGAAAGCCGTTTAAACAGGGGAAAGTTGATAAACCCAGCCTATTATATGTTTTTATGTAGGACCGTTATTGACATTCATTCAATGTCTCCACGAAAATCGTAGCTTTGATGTGCTAGAGACTTAAGAAATGCACATGGTGGGTGTTGGGTGCTACGAGTGTTGGGGCAGCTTTCGATTGAACAGTGGGTGAGAATAAGCCAGTTCGGAGATAGCTCATGTGCACATCGGTACAAATGACCTTTAATTTTTCTCAGTTGGTTAGGCACTTCACTCAATTCAAAGCGACATAATGCAGCAGCTTGCCTAACATAGCAATTTATGGAACTCGTATTCTAACAAAGAATAAGCCTGTGTAGATGAAGTGACCAGAATGGTTCGTCAATCAACACTTCGGGAAGCATCTATTTCATTGTGCTGTTTTGAATACATTAACAAACTTTTTCTTTTAACATTGCCAAATACCAGGCTTGCTGTCAGGTGGATGTACTGGCAGGCACCATTTATAAGGATTCCATGAATAATCAAAGCGTTACAGATGCTTATCTCAGTGAAATTAAAAACCAACCTGTCTCTCGGTACAAACGACCTTTTTCTGCTCATGCTCAAACTGGAACTCCGAACTGGCTTATCATATGACACAAGTCATTTAAATACGGTATCACAGTTGCGATCAATACAAACTGAAAATATAGATCTGCGAGTCACTAACCGTTCCTGGAAGCGCAACACTTTCTCACTATAAACCTGATTGATTGTGTGACATACTAAATTTGTTTTATTTCAAAAACTGACGGAGAGCATAAAACAGAGAAATTAAGGGTGGGAATTTTCTGGTGAAATTCAGGATAGTTTTCTTACAGCTGAGGCCAACCATGTCTGTTGCGACACGCATTGTCGCCCCTACACGGATTGTCGCCCCCGGCTCGGGGCGACAATCCTTGACGGAGTTGGCGTCACGGATTGTCGCCCCCGTCACGGATTGTCGTCTGGCGACAATCCGTGACGCTTGTGCAGTTCCCAAGTTTTGACCTCGATGGTGACAATCTATGATGGCAAAAAATTTGTTGCGACAAGGATTGTCACCCCGTCAAAGATTGTCGCCCCGGGCTCGGGGTGGTTGCTCCGGTGTTAAGCTTTGGTGGGATGGGTATGACTGGTAAGTTATGCGTATAAGTGTGTGTGTGTGTGTGTGTGTGTGTGCGGGTGTGTGTGTGTGTGTGTGTTTGTTGTGAGGTGCATGATATGTGCTGTGTATGATTT
Organism: Diadema antillarum; assembly: GCF_040938485.1. Lineage (NCBI taxonomy): Eukaryota > Metazoa > Echinodermata > Echinoidea > Diadematoida > Diadematidae > Diadema > Diadema antillarum. The sequence goes on along the minus strand of NW_027271837.1, from coordinate 120,436 downwards.
GTAGGTGCGCACAATAAGTGACTTGTGTATGAGTTTCCGTATAGTTGTGTGTGTGTGTGTATGTGTGTGTGTGTGTGTGTGTGTGTGTTTGGAGTATAATAATACAATAATGTAGAAACTGTGCATGTGTGGTGGTTGTACAGTTCAGGTCAGTTCAGTTCAGTTCAGTTTTTAGTTTTCAATTTCAAAATCAATACAAATCAAAAAATCAAAAAAATGCTTACATAGTCATTTACAGAGCTAATATTCGTAACGTTTGGATCATACATACATTTTTTTTTTTCAAGAACGAATATTATATATAAAAGGAAGCAATAGGAAATGATGAAAACGAAATGCAGGGGACCATCATCATAAGCTAAGCTTGACGAGGAAGATGGCCCCAGGTAAAGAGATACATAAAGAAAATCTTGCCACTCACTGAGTGGGAGGTAATTGTGCGAAGGGCACAATAAAGAGATATATAAAGAAAATCTTGCCACTCACTGAGTGGGAAGTAATTGTGCGAAGGGCGTGCGGTGCAGTGCGGTGTGCATTGTGCTGGGATGAATCTTGGTTTGTACGTTGAGTGTTATTTTGTGTATCAGTGTGATGAGGTGAATGTTACTTCAGTTATGGCCGTGAACTCATTGTTTAGGGTGTTTGTGTACCAGGTGGTATGAATATCTATGTGTCAGAGGTATACTGGATTATGAAGGTGTTTTTTAGTTCTCGTTTGAAAATGTTCAACGACGTACATTGTTTTAAATTAGGGGGTAAAGAATTTCAAATATCTGGTCCATTATGTTTTAATGATTTTTGAGCTAAAATGATTCTGTGGTTTTCGAGATGGTAATCGGACGACTGACGTGTTGGATATGAATGAACGGTGGAATTTGGAGTGAAGAAGCCATCAAAAATTTTTGGAAGACAATTAAATGTATATTGTTTGTCTGTGTGTATACGTGTGCCTGCATGCGTACGTGTGTATGTGGTATATAGTGGCGTATGTGTATATCAAAGGGTATGTGATGGTGCGTGTTTGTGGGCGCAGTGTTGTGCCTGCATGAGTATCTGAGGGGTTTGGTGTTCGTGGGCTACGTAGGCCCTACGTATGTGTGTTGTGTGTGAGCGCGTTCGTGTGTCTACGTAATGCCCCAGTCACACAGTGCCTTACAATGGATTACGTCCACAGAACTCTTACACATAGAAGAATCACACCCATTCACAACCCGCTGAGCTCGGTGTCGCCACCGCGCACCCCGGATGTGACGCCTCAGTGCACACGCCGCCATGTTGCTTAGCAAAACCTCCGCAGCTCCTCGAGTACGGTACGGTCAACTCACTGATCGGACAGTATGGCAGCCCCTAGCCCTTGATATTTACTTGAACTTGTAAACTGTCAAACTCGTACTTCCCAATCCAGCGTTGACCTCAGATTCATGTACTCATTTATGTTTTTTTATTTCACACTCTTCCCTGAAAGTAGTCTGTATTGAAACAGTTGGTTTTTTTCCCCCTTTCGGATAGATCTATTTGACTTCGGAGACGTGATCTGCTTTGGTATAAAATTGAAGACGCATGTCCTTGTCTGTGTTCTACCCTTTTCCCCATCCCCTCCCAATCCCATGTCTTGCTCTATGTTGTTTCCCTCCAATGATATGGCAAGAAGGTGTGTGTTTATGCTACTATTTATTTTTCTCCCATAAACAAGTCAAATTAAATTTTCCAGTCAGTCCCGTTAAAAAAAAAATCAATGATTTGTGGATATGATACGTGCAATACATCTTCCCAATCTGACATAAATGATTATACTCAGCATATTACATATTTGGATGACAACACTATTTTATTACCTATATTCTTGTTACATGGATTATCATTTTTATCATTAGTAGTAGTACATGTATATGTAGTCAACACGAATGCAAACACACAGGAAACAATATAGGCATACATGTGTATCTGTATGAAATAAACCAGAAACCAAGTTCTTGCTGACCAACACCAATTTATTTTCAGCACACAAATTTTCGAGTAATTCGCAAGAACACTTGAGAAAGAGCAAAATTTGTGTGCCAAAACAAATTGTTGGGGATCAGCATGGACTAGTTTTTTTTTAATCTTTTATCATGATTTTGATATCATATTATTGCACCGACATGTGGACTACTTATACTGTGTATGTATTTATAAATCAAAATATGAAAGTTCTGCATCGGTGTGTAGTAAATAGATATCAAGAGTAAAATCAGTCGTGTAAACACCACAGGAGCCAAAAAATTGGACTGATGTTTCGGTCAAAGACCTTTATCAAAGACTTTGATAAAGGTCTCTGACCAAAATGTCATTCCAATTTTTTTGGCTCCTGCGGTGTTTATACAACTGATATACATGTATATATGTATATATATATATATATATATATATATATATATATATATATATATAGTATACAAACTCTTTGCACTTATGATAAAACAAAAACAAAACTGGAACAAAGTTCATACTTTATTCACCATGTTTATCTCTGCACACAAATTTTTGAGCGATTCGCTCTTTCTCAAGTGTTGATTCTTTCTAGAGAAAGAGTGAATCGTTTGAAAATTTGTGTGGAGAAATAAACTGTTGATGAATGCAGCATGAACTTTCTTCCAGTTTTGTTTTTGTTTTTGATCATCAAGTTAACATGTGGACTACCTACTCAATATATATGATATATGAATATACTGTAAAGTCCATGAATAATGGACACTGGCTGCAGCCTTGTTGTCTGGCCTGAGTAATCGAAGTGTTTTCTTTGAAGTGGTCGGAACACTAGGTGGAGTAGGGCTTTGGAGTCCAGTGGTCTCTTCTCATGTTCAGTCCATCTTTGGTGAAGAGCAACATCACTTTTTGGAAATCTAGGATTTTTAACACGGAAAGAACATGTATACACGTGAAAATTACTACCATATCAGAATTGTAAGACCTCTTAAACATGTGTAACTACAATATTAAAACTTGATACGCAAGATGATTGCATGTGAATGCTCCTGATAAGATTAAAAACATGCAAGTTTTCTATAGAATTATGTACCAGTACCCATAAGATACAGTGTACTACTGTGTAGCTAAAACTATTAAAGGGCCAAGAATAACACTAGATCTGCAGTACGTACCATACGATGTAAATGTAGAACTCTACATGTATCATTTGCAGTCTGGCTGCAAATTCTACCAGCAGTGAACAGCATCAGTGTGCCTTGTTTTGCTACTGCACTGCCAGTGGGCTTCGCAGAGTGCTTAATTTGTTGCCTAAAGATAGACATTATGAAAGGTCAAAAGGGCACTAGTTGGTACATGATTAAATGGTACTAACCCCTAGAATAGGAATCTTAGGATTAAAGATGAATTTAACTTTACATATCGGCACCCTTGCACATGCCAAGGATAAGGTTCAACTGAGCACAAAAGCAAATAGGTTTCTACATCGCACATGTACAGCTGTAGCAGGTGAATTCTGGATGGTGCAGCTATAATGCAGTGTCGTGTGTGTAGTTGAATCATACAAACTGCACAGTATTGATAACATGCACGCGCACCCAGAGAGACCACCTCCATGGTTGTACAATATATAAATCATATCATTACCGCTAATTTTATTGTATTCGGAAGAGACTCACAACCTTGGGGTGGGATCTGGCCAATTCAGAGTAAAGTTTAACAAAATTTTAGCCCATATCTTTAACATATTTTGGTCTATAAAACATAAATCTACATGTACATCTTAAATCAGATTTACATGAGTACGTTTACATGTAATTTACAATGCTGTTTGCCCTTACACACAACGTAGACCAGGCCCTACTTCAATTTTTTTTAACAGAGATAAACAGACAGCATACACGCCAAACACAGAATCGAGTGTTTGGGACTACGTAATGATTGAGCTCAAGTAAGCCAGATATACGATCCGCCTGAATATATAACGTAATTTGGGGCATTAATTCACTTGTCATTCTCATCATGGCTTGGTGTCAAACTCACCTGTGAAAAGTCTTTCAATATCCTCCTGCCAAAGGATTTGTGTAGTTTATAGCCGCACAATAAGTCATTTTAGTGCCTGGCTCAGTTCGAAATGTCAGAAAAGCACGGTAAATGAATGGCGCAAGGGCCTTCCGCACTAAAAAAGTGTTGCTAAGTAAAATGGCGGACGTCACGTGACAACCAGTCGAGCGACGGCGACAGAACGGGCGGCTATTGATTCTTCTATGTGTAAGAGTTCTGTGGTTACGTCCGCCGCGGATAGATACGGATAAGTGGACGCAGGGGGACGCAGCGTGGACGCAGGCATCCGCAGGGTCGTATGTAGGCGTAACTGTCCGCAACTAATCCGTAAAGAAACGCCAAATGACGGCGCCAAGCCTGCGAACTTTTTGAAATGTTCAAAATTTCGGAGAGGGACTCCACGGATGCAGACTTACGCAAGTAACCGTAATTAAACGTAACTATCCGTAACTGAACGTAACGATCCGTAGCTTGGACGCAGACTATCCGCAAATAAGTTTACCTCCCATCCATTCGCGTTTATTCCCGTCCACTGTAAGTATCCGAAATTATCTGTAAGTTAACGTATCACAACACTTACGATCGCTTAAGGGGGTATCTCACTGAGCGGCGAACGTTTGCGAACGTAGCGAATTTGGGAATTCGCCAGGGTTCGTAAACGGTTGCAAAAGGTTCGTTAACATTCGCAAGAAAGTTCGCAAACGGTTTTTATTGTCGCAAACAGTTTTTCTTGTCGCAAAGAAATTTTGAACGTGTTCAAAATTTCTTTGCGAACCTTTGTGAATTTGTATTTTCGCTAACAGTTGCAAACATTCGCAAACATTCGCAAAACACTCGTAAGAATTCGCAAACGGTCGTAATACGGTGTCGCTAACATTTTTATATGATTCGCCACTGCTAGCGAACAAGTAACCACATGGTTCCTATATAAAAGTTTCTGAAACAGACAAGGTTCCACTCTAAGAAAGTTCTTGAAGCTCTTGACATCTCCATCATGATTGTAATTGCTTCAAAAGCTTTTCATATTGACTAAAGTCTGTCCTCTGCAACAAGCACTCTCTGACTCTCTTTCTTTTCTTCTTCCTTTCTTGTTTTTCTTTATTTTATTTCTCTTATGCTGCACACCTCTCTAAAAAAGAAAGAGTGAAAATGTTCACTCTTGAAGGAGTGAATTACAGAAAAGAGTGAGTTTTGAGTGAAATTGGAGTGAATTTTGAGTGATAATATCTATTTTCACTCATTTTGGAGTGACCTCAGGGATCACTCGAAAATCTTGGAGTGATCCCTGAGGTCACTCCAAAATGAGTGAAAATGAACATTTTCACTCCAAAATCACTCTAATTTCACTTGAAACTCACTCTTTTCTGCTATTCACTTCTTCAAGAGTGAACATTTTCACTCTTTCTTTTTTAGAGAGAATAGCTGTAGCAGCAGCCTGACAAAGCAGCTCTTCAAGGATAGCAACACCTTGAGCCTCTATTTGGTAGAAATTTATTTCCATATCCTGGAAATCCATCTTGAACGGTTGTCACAAGAGATCTGAATTCAGTGGAAGGTTTTATGTCGTTTTATGAGTCTTACTATACACAATCGCCTGGTACTTTTCTAGGTCCAAGAACATTCGCAAAATTGTCGCAAAGGATTTGCAAACAGTTGCTAATATTTGCAAAACTGTCGCTAACATTTGCAAAATTGTCGCTAACATTTGCTAACATTCGCTAATAGTCGCCACCTGTGTTCGCAAACACTTTCGCAAACATTCGCTAAAGTGTTGCTAATTGTCGCTAAACATCGCTAAAAGTCGCTAACTGTCGCTAATGGCAGAAGCGAACTTTGATTTTTCGCAAACATTCGTCAGAAAAGTTGGCGAATCTCAAATTCGCTACGTTCGCAAACGTTCGCCGCTCAGTGAGATACCAGCTTTATGGATATTTACGGGCAGTAACGGATGCTGCGGACAAGTGCGTCCTTTGGCGTCTTCCATTCTCATCTCCCATAGGAATAGAGACTAATGGTAAACTACACCACCCGTGTTGCTAAGCTGCAGCGCATTGTATCTGAAGGAATACTGCAACACAGTCCGAGTGATGGAGTGGCAGAACCGATGCATGGTCGAGTTATGAAAGTTCTCCCACAAAATGGTCATTTTACGTGGCACCCATATACAGATGACATCGTTGACCCATGGTGCTGAACTTATTTTTCTTGCACTCTCTGAATGTATGTTATTCGAATCACATTTTGGGTAGGGAATGGGGTTACATCATTTCATTTACTTTTCTGGCCGGGGACGATGTGGGGCAGCGATAGACTGTATTTCTATAAAGTCTTAACCACTTTACACTCCATGGAATGTGTATTACATTTTTATTTTGTAATTTGGAAATGGAGGGGTGTTCTATTCGGGTGCTGTTCGTTATTCCGAAGGTTAGCTATTCCGAAGGTTCATTAATCCGAAACTGCTGCAGGCGCTACTGTGGCAATGAAAATGCCTTCAGCGTGTATGAACACGTGTTTAAACTTTAAAGAGGTCACACCAGCGTTGATCTAAAAATAGTATGGGTGTGTCAATTTCAGCGGTGACGCGGGCTAGACGAGAGAGAGACCGAGAGAAAATACATACGAGGGAGGTACCCTCCCTAAATGTTATCTGTCTTTGTTCATTAGGATTTTTTTCACTGCAGTCATATTCTTCCATCAGTCGTAACTACAACGTCCATACCACTATTCTTTGTCCCAGAATAAGTTTGGCATGCTTTATGCATGAGCGAATAATTTCCACACGCCGTAAATAATTTGTCAATCGTTAGTTGATTTTAGCACAAACGAACTGCCATATGCACACCGCTAATACATAAGTAATACAAACAAACACCAACAAACACTCAAACAAATCCTCATAATGCAAATAAACCGACTCAACACTTTTTTTTTGTTTTTCCTTGATATTTCTTGATTTCATTCAAATCATTCATAAATCGACCCATTCTGAGTGTAACATGAACAAAAAAGTTACAAATGGCAATTCGAAACATAGACCATCCCTACTAACAATTTCTTCACGAGAAAGTTTTGACATGTAGGGCCCTACCAAACCTATATCCCTTGAATATGTTATTGGTTTGGATCATGTAACACCTTCTTACTTACAAGGGCATATACATAAAAAAACACACAAATACATTATACAAATCTAGGGCCTACATTTAACCTAAATATTAAATCCTACCAAAATCTGTCATACCATTTATAACTATCCTTCTTCAAATCCAATCCCCAACCCACCAACCCCTGATTAACCAAAACCTACATCATCCCACACCCACATTCACCAACCCACATACATACACACACACACACACACACACACACACACACACACACACACGAAGGTTCGTTATTCCGAAGGTTCGTTTTTTCCGAAGGTTCATTTATCCGAAACACACAATTCCCTATACCTAGAGGTTCGTTAATCCGAAAATGAAAAAGGGTTCGTTAATTCCGAAGGTTTTTGTGGCGTTATTCCGAAGGTTCGTTGATCCAAAAATGAAATTCGGAATAACGAACCTTCGGAATAAAGAACCTTCGGATTAAAGAGCCTTCAGAATAACGAACTTTTGTAATAACGAAATGTAACCCCCTCCCCACATACACACACACCCCCGAACCGATACCACCTTCCTTCCTGATGAAACGACTTCCCAATGTTGATACATAAGACATAATGGACCGTACGCAGAAAAGCAGCATCCGCCCGCACGCAAGCACCACTCCGAATTCATATACAAATCCCCCAAACAAACTCATCAAAGTCAAAGCTGCTGATAAAATCAATATCAACGTTTATGCCAGCAACAGCTTACTGGGTATCCCTCCCCACGCGCAGGTAAAAAACACATACGCAAAACGCTGACATAATAAACACATTCTTCCATCATACACACACACACACACACACACACACACACGCACAAACGGACACTAAATTATCATGTGCGCGCCCACATACACACTTCCTTGAAACCTTACCATGACTTTTTACATGGCATGTTTGCATGGATGTAGCCATGTAAGTTATGTGTTAGTATTTCAATGACTGTGTCCAAAACGATATTACCCAGCAAAATGTGCTTCGAGGGCGGGCGACAATCCTTGCCGCCAGCCCTCGCCACGGATTGTCGCCAGACGACAATCCGTGACGGGGGCGACAATCCGTGACGCCAACTCTGGTCAAGGATTTTCGCCCCGAGCCGGGGTCGACAATCCGTGTAGAGGCGACAATCCTTGTCGCAACACATGTCAATCCGGAGCCCTTAACTATTCAAGCCAGTATTCACCTCTGACTATGCTCAACATGATCGAAACATTTTACTTTTAATCTGCTACAGTGAGTTAAGTACACGATGATATCCTTAACAACTTCAAAAATCGATATATAAACTTCGTCACAACTTGCAAAATCGGTGGGAAAGCAGCTAAACATGACAACAATTCTGATAATTTTCAGATCGTTAAATCAAGTAATTCAGTGCTCCACAGACCTCTGCGACCGTGCTTTCTTCAGGTGCTTCAAGTTTTGCAAATTGAACCTCATAATGAAAAATCGGGATGAAAAAGTATTCAATAAATCACTGATATTGTAATTCATTTTAAAGACCCCAAAGTGATTGTTTGGTTGTGTTCATTGGAATCACCCGATCGGGCAACTCCTAACTCTTCATTCGCAACATATTTAACCACAAAAACAGAAACAGATGGATCAGAGAGTTATGTATGTATATATATATATATATATATATATATATATATGTGTGTGTGTGTGTGTGTGTGTGTGTGTGTGTGTGTGTGTATGTGTGTGTATGTATGTGTGTATAGCGAGAGAGAGAGAGAGAGAGAAGGAGATTGCAATGGAATGAACAGAAACAAAATAAATTGATGTATTTTTGTGTATTTTTTAACACTATGGAGACGATGCTTGATAAAATGGTACTCTTCGTATGATTTGCAAGAATCCTGGCTCTCGATCTTTTACGTCTCTAAATGAGCGATCATGATTTTCAGTGCACGTGTACAGCCATACCAACTGATCAGGGGCTTCACGCAGAGTACATAGATGATGAGACACTTCACCTCTGCTCGTGTGGCGGTGAAGCAGGGGTTTCTGTTTGTGACAAGTTGAAACTCCTCGTCAGTTGTTCCCCTTTTAACTGCGGCAAAGTGCAAGAATCAAACAAACAATAAACTAAAACCCAAAACAAACAAACCGCACCAAGATAAAACCAGCAAAACACAAAGAATGTGATCAGTGGTATAAAACCTTTGATAAGTGTTCGTCGAATTTTGCAACACCAACTTTTTTTTTAAAAGACAAACTTGTTTGTTTGTTTTTTAATATAAAGGACGTCAAGTTATTGACCATTGTCTTCGTAACTAGATGAAATTTTCTAATCATTTTTGGAAGGCATAAACTTCAATAGAGAGTATATCCTATGCTGTACATGTATTACAGCCCGTACGCGCGTATCACAATTCTAAAATACTTAAAATTACTTTTTGATCAATCATGAGTAAACGTCTCAGACAACAATTCTGCTCAAGCGTTTTTTTGCGGGCGCAGCGCGTATGCAACAATGATTTTCCCTCTTTATTTGAATTCCTGACACAAACAGCAGTAATAGCCACTGATTTCCGGTCATCCAAGACCAATGAAATGTAGTTAATTTAAAAAAAAAAGCCTGTATGAGATTATATTTACACTGAGTAATGACACAGGCAGAATAAGTATCGCAGTAAAAAATAAAGCAGAGAATTTAATAACAGAACACAAAGCAAAGAAAGAGCTGGCGTGAGCATTTTGAAGAAGTTCTCAACCATACAACATTGGACAACCTAGTATCAGGCAATGTTATGAATGACAGTGAAAATGTGATTGGTGACATCTCAAAAGCAGAAATCCGGTTGGTTAATGGAAAATCGAGTGAAAAGGATGAATTATGCTCGAACTATTGAAGGCTTACATAGATTCAACTGTCGACTAGCCAGCTGATCTGTTTGACACAATTTGGGATACAGAGAGAGCACCAAAGACACAGAAACAAGGACTAAATAAACAAGAGACCCGCGGGTCTAGCGCTCACCTGAGTATCGCAAGTTCACCTTTCACGCAGTCACTAATCTAAATTATTCACAGCTCTATCAAAATTTGACCAGGCATTCTAAAGTAGAAGATGAAAATGTACAATAAGGGCAAATTTTTAAAGACTCCTTAATTTGGGGGGATTGGGGCCCCCTGGGGCCCTCTGGGTGGGGCATGGTGCCCATTTTGATAAATTGAGATCCTGACCCCCTAGGGATGCTACTTGCCAAGTTTGACGAAAATCCATCATGAGGTTTTAAGGAAGAAGATGAAAATGTACAATTCAGGCCCCCATTTGGACCTTCCCAACCACCCCCCCCCCCCACCCCTGCTCCCAAGAGGGGCACCCCTGGATCTCCTATGAACAAACTTGAAACTACAGTCATTAATGTACTCACTAATAGTATTATCTTAGCTCTATAACTTCTGACTCTAGAGAAGATCTTTAAAGATTCCTTCATTTTGGGGGTGTGGGACCCCCTGGGGGCCCCCTGGGTGGGGCATGGTGCCCATTTTAACAAATTGAGATCCTAACCCCTCAGGGATGCTACCTGCCAAGTTTGGTGAAAATGGGTCATGGGGTTCTCAAGAAGAAGATAAAAATGTACAATTTAGGCCCCATTAGGACCCTCCTCACTCCCCTCCCCTGGGTCCCAAGGGGGGCACCCCTGATTCTGCCATGAACAAACTTGAAACTACAGTCATTAATGTACTAACTCATAGTATTAACTTAGCTCTATCACTTCTGGTTCTAGAGAAGAAGATTTTTACAGATTCCTTAATTTTGGGGGGTTTGGGCCCCCTGGGGGCCCCCTGGGTGGGGCATGGTGCCCATTTTAACAAATTGAGTTCCTAACCCCCTAGGGATGCTACCTGCCAAGTTTGGTGAAAATGGGTCATGGGGTTCTTAAGAAGAAGATGAAAATGTACAATTTAGGCCCCATTAGAACCCCTCCCCACCCCCTCCCGTGGGTCCCAAGGGGGGCACCCCTGATTCTGCCATGAACAAACTTGAAACTACAGTCATCAATGTACTAACTCATAGTATTAACTTAGCTCTATCACTTCTGGTTCTAGAGAAGAAGATTTTTACAGATTCCTTAATTTTGGGGGGTTTGGGCCCCCCTGGGGGCCCCCTGGGTGGGGCATGGTGCCCATTTTAACAAATTGAGTTCCTAACCCCCTAGGGATGCTACCTGCCAAGTTTGATGAAAATCGGTCTTGGGGTTTTCAAGAAGAAGATGAAAATGTAAAAAGTTTACGCACGACGCACGACGGACGACGGATGACGGACGACGGACGACGGACGACGGACGACGGACGACGGACGACGCACGACGCACGACGCACGACGGACGCCGGACGAAGGGCGATCGCAATAGCTCACTTGAGCCTTTGGCTCAGGTGAGCTAAAAAGGTGACTTAAAAGAATGTGGTATTTGGACGGTGATACCATTAATGCCAGCTGCAACTAAAGTACAGTGTATTTTGTAGACTGATAATTGATAGGATAAGGAATGGAGTGACTAATAAGCTGTATTCAGGGGAGGGTGAAACACAACGGAGCAAACGTTCATTCTTAGTAACGCAATCGAGCAGGTTGTAGAATGGCAGTTTAATATGTTACATTTGTGGACTTTCAGAAGGTGTTCGACTGAGTGCATCGAGAGAAATAATGACCAGCTATAGATGATTACGATTCCACCAAAAATAATCAAAATAATGAATCAAGTATGAAGAAAGTGAATGTCCTTGTTTATTTTCTGAAAGATGAAGAAGAGGACTCTGAAAAGTTAAAGGCGAAGACAGGGGTGAAGCAAGGCGATGTCATGTCTGGTTTTATCTTTCTGATTGTAGAGTACTGGAGTATGTGAAGCATACTAAAGAAGGAAATACAGCGATCAGGTGAAAATTTTCTTATCAAACATTCAATACATGTATGTGCAGTTCAAAGCATCTAAACTAAATGAGTTTGCAGCCAAAACTGGGCTGAAGATTGATTACCAAGAAAGCAGAAGTACTGTAAATAAACAGTAAATCCAACAGTAGAATAGTTATAGCTGGATGGATGACTGCAGTCACTGCATGTAAAGACAGCATGACTGCATGACATCACACGGGTACCATGCAGAAGGGAGAAGAAAAAGTAAGGCACCCTAAGACAACATGGAGACAAACAATACAGAAAGAAGGGAAGTCAATTGGGTGGACATCATGGAGCGAAGCAAAGCCCGGTGTCAAAGACAGGGTGCACTGTCCCGAAAAGGATAGGCGAGGTGAGGTATTAGTATACACAAACTGAAAAATTCACGCGCAATTGAAAATGGGAATTGCACATTTTTAAGCCTACGGGAAGGTGTTTTGGTCTAGCGATGAAACATCTGTTTTGCGACGCTGGTGGCTTAGGTTCGATTCCCGCCTGGTCAATCATCCCTTTCTCTTTTTTATACCAAGAAATTAAGTTAACTTAATTACATCAAACAATGAATCATTGTTATCGATTATCACTCATTGACGAATGAATGTTCAACTTTTAATGTGTGTATAAAAATGTATCGGACAGTAAAAAATATCGATTAAAAGATGTTTGTTTTTCCGTGTTACATGTCATGTGCAAAACATAAACACACACAATCACACACATTCACAGAGAAACGTTATTAACATAGATTAACACATTTCCTTGGTTTTGTATCTCAACAAACAATGGTCCGAATGAACAAAAATTTTGTAGACACACAAAACGTGATCAACCGATCATATAATAAAATATAAAATGCGAAGGTAACGATTACACTCAAAACAAGTGTATCGCGTCTGATCTTATTCATGTTACCCCCTTCTTGCTTAATATAGGTACCAAACTTATAACATTGACATATACACATACACCCCTACGCATTTTCCCTTTATTTTGTTTCTCAGCTGTTTCTCCAAATACGCCCAAATTTTGTGTGCATATCAGAGAACGTGATCGACATATCGCAAGAAAACCCCATCTCTACGTGACTGATGACGCCCCCCTGGGTCATGCAAATGAGAGTCGAATTTGAGGTGCAAAAGGGTCCAATTCTTTGTATTCTGGGTATGAGAACAGTTTGCTTTTCTAAATATACTGTTTTGATTTGTTATTCCAATGTTTCAAAGTTGACGACCATCATCGGGGCAATATCCAATCCTGTGTATCACCTCACCTCGTGTCAGTGAAGAGTTATTCATTTCTTTATCCCGTCTTCTTTAGAATCAGTGCAGTCCTGCTGTACGAGGGAACCCTGCACTAATGTACATTACAAAACGTGCACAATAAAAAAAGACAAAAACTAACATAAATATGATACTGTTAACGAACGATTGATTTGTAACACTAAAAACAAACAAACAACCATAATAAACAACATAAAAAGAACAAACGTAAAAACAAGTGATACTATGGTACCAAGTCTAGTGATCATTTCCACTGATATCATTGTTGACTTGATTATTAATGATATTACTATTACCAATCGTTAGGATCAGGATTAAGATCATTATTGCCATTATGTAGAGGAATGTGAAAAATGTTATGGCAGCATAAGCTTAACAGATGACTCTGGCTCCTCCAATCGCTGTTGTGAATATCTGGGAAAAGACAGAAAATACAGCTACGGAGAAGGAAATTATCCCGCTGTGCGGATTCTGTTTCAACGTCATAACTCCTTATTGGCAACACAGGTGGTCCTCTAAAATCATAGTTACAAATTCAGCGAGATGACATTCTTCGGGGAGGAAAGAAAACTAAAAAGATAAACCGAGAAAAAAAAAAACAAGTGGGGTGACGACCTCAAAATAAATACGGTCCGTTATTGGACGGAAGTACACATAATATTTCGTGATGGACAGAATGCAGTACATCCAACTATAATAGAAAATGAATTATGACAATGATGATACTGATGATAATGATATTGAAAACAACTACTATTATGCAATCACACTAAGACGCTACACTGGCATGATATAACACTTCTTCCCCTAATATAATTATGAAACGATGCGAGCAATATCATCACATAAATACATTAACATCTCTCTTTCGTATATATATAAATATATGATTGATTGGTACTATACAATCAATTTCATGCTTGCATGTTCAAACCTGATTAGATTACAGTGAGACACTGAATTTGGGTTTTTTTTAATTGATAATTTCATCTGTTTCTCAACAGGAATTCATGGACCGACTTCATCCTATTGATGATTATTATAATTATACTCCAGTCTCCATCAGTGTAAGTCATGAAACAGCTCAACTGTTGGAGAGCTCTTTAACCTGTTCCTGAATTTGACTATTATTCTTTAACTTATGGTACGTTAATAAGTACAGTTATTCGGTATCTCATCATAGCATGTGATAATACAAAGTGATACGACGCTTAAATTGAACGCCATTGTTTCGTAATAAACCTGTCGATGCTTGTGCGTACCATGACTACATTGCGTCTACATGGCAACATCACTGTAAATGGTGCGCACCCCAAACCGTGGTTCATAGCAACTAAGTCTGTCTTTGAGTGCACGCACTACGTGTTAAATTTTTTTGTTTCGCTTTGTTTTGATACCGTCATTGTTAAGACTCCTGAGAAGGCGTAGGACGTTGAAAATTTGAGTCGAATAATCTCATGCTTTATTGACCACAAATGCATTACCAGTTTGTTTCTTTATTTCTATAGATAGATAGATATAGATATAGGTACATGTATAACACGATCACAAACACACATAGTATTCTCACCTGCGTGCACACACTCTCGAGGCGGGCACCCTACATTCGTCAACATGAACACTGGGACAGACTGGAAAAGCGGCTTGTATTGCTCATTTTTATGTTATATTCTTGGTAGTGTCATTATATTCATGGCAGTGCCATGCACATAACTGCAAGAAAAGACTAAGGAAATCTGCTGCTGCACACTCCTTTTTTAAAACAGAAAATCACTGGATTACGTGTAGAATGATTACTCCGACGTAAATATCATTTTCATTGATTTTCGTCCTCTCAAATTCTATTTTATGGTCATAATGAGATGAGTAACAGCCTCTAGGGTCTGTTATTACATGTATAATTCAACAAACACTTCATGGACGGTTTAAACCGAGAGATCTTTCTCTAGCATATTGCATTTGCAGCAGATCTGAGGCTTAATCCTCTTCATATGGGCTGTGTTACAGGGGAAAAAAACCAAAGAGGCAAAACAGACAACAAATCAAACTTTTAATGAATACTCGTGTACGTTACCTTTAGCTGTATGGAGATTCTTATTGCTGCTCACATCACACGAATAGTACACTCCGACACACACACACACACACACACACACACACACACACACACAAAAATATAGATTTGTGTGGGTAACATGATATCACATGTTCTTTCCTGGCAACTACTTGACAATGATCAGGATACAACAGACTTAGACCCATACTTACTACTATGAGAATCAAGGTAATTCTCGTGCGTATACTTTGACCTGAAGCCAAGGATTTAACGCAGTTGTGCGAGTCTCCGCGATGACATAACAACCAATGTTTGTTTTATACCAAAAACACAAAGCAAAATATGAATATCTACTGGATTTACTAAGTACTCGGGCAAAGTAGCTATAGAGCCACTGACAACTCCGATTGTACTTCACAGTAAATGGCAACTGTTTTGTGCTTTAACCAATATTCACACGCGATTCACATCAGATTCCTAAGAATACCAGAAAAGCTCCAACACCAAATACCAGCAGGGTACAATATGCTCTACTTGTATCCGAAATGGAATAACTTCGCATCTTTAAATTCGTATCTTACATATTATTGGCGACCATAAAGCACTTTTTAAAAAATGTCTATTTGGCATAATAAAATTTTCAGTCGTATCTTTGCGTTCGTAAGTTTCAGTGCATAATGTCAATATCGATCTTTTTATTATGTGTGAAAAATTCCATACGAGACCTATCGAACTATCGCAGTAAACTATTCGATTGTGACAATCATCTTGGATGCTATTAATTTTTGTTGGAAAAATGAGCAAAGAAAATGGGATTCCATCGGGATTCGACCCGAGACCTCCAGATTGCTAGCCCGGTGCTCTATCGACTGAACTATAGAAAGCCCTAGTCCAGTTTTCATCCCACAAACCCTTAATTCTCAGTGCTCATGTGGTCAGAAGCTATAGCAGTGTGTGTGTGTGTGTGTGTGTGTGTGTGTGTGTGTGTGTGTGACACACATGCACACACTTAAACCTGACATAAGCCAGAAGGATAATTCAATTTGGGTGTAAATGCGAGGGATCACCGAGGTGATGCAGCTTTTTGAGTATGTAACAAACGCAAACAAAGGGAAACTGACCAGAAAATGAATATCATTTACTAGTGGAAAAATGAACGAAGAAAATGGGAATCCATCGGGATTCGATCCCGAGATCACCGGATTGCCAGCCCGGTGCTCTACCGACTGACCCATAGAAAGCCGTGGTCCAGTGTTCGTCCCAGAAACCCTTAAAGCAGAAATTTATAGAGAATCTAGAAATATGACAAGTTTGATATCTACAGAAAGCTGAGAAGCTAGTTAACAAAACTGGATATCTTTTAGACGATGTAACTTTACCCCCAAACTGTTTTTGAGATTGAAAAAACACCCAATTTCCATGACCACGTAGCTCTGTTCGCTACAAGAAACATCGGATTTGAGCGACGTCACCAAATGTGTATGAGCTGATTTGCCGTACGGCTGTATGAGACCCGCTCTGGCAAAACCCGAACCTTCTCGGCAAATGTGATTTCGCGCTACAGCCCGAAAAAGGTCAAAAAATTACCTCAGGGACCAAATTGACATTTTGGTATCACGTTATAGGGGAAATTTTCTAGTTTCTGATTGATATCAACAAAATTTCGAAATACAACCTACAAAATGTGAAATTTTGAAGAGAAAAGTGGGATGTCAATCTCAAAAGTTGGCCAAAATCTTACGTCTAAAGACCAAATCGCCTTCGCTTACGGCGAAAATGACTGTTCTTTTGGCGATCGTGTCTTAGATATTCTGCGTTGAACCCTGACACATTTGGTACATACAGAAAGCTCTACTTCTGCTTATTCCAAATATGGTCATGGCATGATGTCTTGCTACTCACTTTCATTCATAAATTCGTCTGAAACATGCGTAAGTTTATGTAAATCGTCTCCCAGACGCGTAAACAGCCTTGTTACCAAGACACTTGATCGAAATACCTGCAACCTACGTGTTATACTATGGGGATCGCTGCAGCAGCGGTGCATGCTTGCATGCAACACGGGTATCGTGACTGCTGCTCAGCATGGAAATGTTGCAGTTTTCCCGCCGCGACTGTTTTTTTTTTTGTTAGCAAGTTGAGGTAGAAATTAGAATTTCAACCAACACACAAGAGAAAAAGAAGGTCACATTTATCTAACAAACTTTCATCACGCCATTTCGAAGAAGAATCAAGCTGAAATCACGGCATCAAGGAATACCTCTTCACTGCCGATTCTGTTGGTACTGTTGTGCGTACACCTGATCACGGCGATCGCGAATCTTGAGCTGATTACGGTAGGTTTTGTGCTTTTCAAACGTCGTATTTCCGTAAATTTACTGGTGTAAAATTATTTTCAATCAATTACAGCTCTTTGACTTAGTTATCATCCTTCATGAGTATGTAAGATTACCTCAGCTATACGCATTCCCCCACAATGATTGATTTGTTGTGTCAATGATAACAGCAAATTGTGGCTGTTCGAAGGAACAGCTGATCACGGCGATAGTGAATCTTGAGCTGATTACGGTAGTTTTTGTGTTTTTCAAACGTCGTATTTCCGTAAATTTATGGGTGTAAAAATGATTTCCAATCAATTACAACTCTTTGACTTAGTTATCATCCTTCATGAGTATGTAAGATTACCTCAGCTATACGCAATTCCCCCACAATGATCGATTTGTTGTGTCAATAATAACAGCAAATTGTGGCTGTACGAAGGAACAGCTGATCACGGCGATCGTGAGTCTTGAGCTGACGATAGGTTTTGTGCTTTTAAAACTTTGTTTTTCCGTAAATTTATGGGTGTAAAAAATGATTCCAATGAACACAAACAAACAAACAATTTCACGACGTGAATATATAGTTTTGGCGGACGATTTATTCTAGATTGACAAGAAATTACACACCAATTTCCTGAAAATTGCACACAGTTTGCCTATAGATACATAAATCCCACTGGGATGCATACACATTTGGTGACGTCGCAGATTTGGCACTTTTCGTAGCCGTAAAGAACTTTTTCCAGAGCTCAAATTTGGTAAAAATAAAGATTCTTATATTCAAAGCAGAGACAACTTTATTGCATGATTTATGTCAGAAATTAATCAAAATAAAATTAAATGATGGAAAACAGTCAATTTATATATTATTTCCTCTAAATTTCGTCTTTAATTCTCAATGCTCATGTGGTCAGAAGCTAAAGTAACGTGTGTGTGTATGTGTGTGTGTGTGCGTGTGTGTGTGTGTGTGTGTGTGTGTGTGGCACACATGCACACACTTAAACCTGACATAAACCAGAAGGATAATTCAACTTGGGGATAAATGCGAGCTATCACAGAAGTGATGCAGCTTTTTTGAGTATGTAACAAACGCAAACAAAGGGAAACTGACCAGAAAATGAATGTAATTCATAAGTGGAAAAATTAGCAAAGAAAATAAGAATTCCCCCGGGATTCGAATCCGAGATCACCGGATTGCCGGCCCGGTGCTCTACCGACTGACCTATAGAAAGCCCTAGTGCAGCGTTCGTCCCAGAAACCCTTAATTCTCAATGCTCGCGTGGTCAGAAGCTAAAGCAATATGTGTGTGTTTGTGTGTGTGAAACACATGCCCACACTTTAACCTGACATAAACCCGAAGGATTATTCAACTTGGGGATAAATGTGAGGGATCTACAGCTCAGTCGGTAGAACACGAGCATTGAGAATTGAGAATAAAATGTTTTATGTCATACAAATGCATGTTGATTTGTGTTCATTCATGATACCCTCAACATCACTTTTGCGTGAAACTAATGTGTAGGAACATTCCATATATTTTTGAATAATTTTTCTTCTATTTTTCTTCAGATTACTTGGATACGCCCGCAAAACAACAACTTCCAAACCAAGATTCTGTTTATGGCCTTATCTGTCAATCATTGCTTAAGTACTAATATGATTAACAAAAGACATTGGAATGCACCCTCCCCGAGACCGAGCATAACTTGCATTTTCCCTCACCATGTCTTTTGTTAGTCACATAAATATCACAGAAACATGCGAGTCGAGGGGAAGGTGCATTTCAATGAGTTTTGTTAAACGTTTCATCTCACTCCACATGCAACATTAACAGAATTTCACAATCTTGCATACCTGTATCTGAAAAGGAAATTGTGGACCCGATTTCTGTTTAAAAAAATAAATAAATCTGTCACTCCTGTCCAATCAAATTCAATTAATTAGCATTTCGCCCAAATTTTACTTCCAATCCAAAAGACCTGCACAAACCAGTGATGTCATTGGCAATTGAAAATAAAATGACAAGTCAAATCAAATCTGTGCATGCTTTTATAAGTACACCTATCTTGGTACATGTAAGTTGACAAGGAAAATCATTACCATGAAACCTCGCAAGGAACTTAGTGTACTCGCATCATTAGATATCACACAAAATGTGTGCGTGTAGGGAGATGCAGATACATGTATTCACACACGTTTACATACATGCATAGACTTATTTTTAGCAGAATACTTGCTAAGAAATGCTTTAATGCACTAAGAGATACGTGAAATAAACATCAAATAAATGCGAGATGAACAGCGCGCCAGACGCGAAACAGACATGACATGAATGCGAGATGAAAGAACAGCGCGCCAGTGGAAAATCATACGATTTCAAACCATACTATGCGCGTGTACAAAACATTCGGGCATCTTCCGGTAAAGTTTGTGATTTCTGTCGCACTTTCAACCGCTTAAAAGCCCTTTAAAACCTTGCGACTCTTACTTTTTTTTTCATATTTTCTATTAGCTTAGCTTTTCGTCAAGCCCAAATCACGAAAAAAAAAGCAATACAATTATTCATTTTTTTTTTTTTGCATGGGTCACATTCACGGAAAGAAAATAATCAATCAAATCCAGGATAGCAAGAAGTCTGAAAATTGCTCAAACTTCATTGCTTACTATAGGTGACCTAAAAACGTAAAAAATATGAAATTCATAATATCATGCGAAAGAGCTTCTCTTCTTATTTCCCAACCCTCAAGTGTTGTGCAGAAACATATACCAAATATGTATCATGTCTTAATCAAAGGACAACGGATGTAATGTATAGTGTCAATTGTGATCAGTCAACCGTGGCGTCAATATGACGTCATATATCTCAAATCACTTGAGCGTATCTCTCTTATCCTTGACCAATTTTCATCCAGATTTTAGTAGATTGTAGCTTGTTAAATCTCTTTCAGGTATGTGTCCTCAGATTTTAATTGATGAGTCATCAGCTAAAAATCGATTAAGTATCCATGTCATCGGTCATCTGCACATGCTGGACCTTACCTGTGGAATCAGTTTGCCTCAAGCTATCCGTTACATTTCGAATGTTGACTCCTTTAAAGTTGCCCTCAAGACTCATTTGTTCGTAACCGTTTTCCAGTAGAATTGTATATTATGATTTTTTTTTCATCATCATTATTGTGTCATTCATTTTCATGTGCATGTTGTGTAAGGATTTTTGTATTTCATAACTCACTTCTTCTACTGCGCCTTAATTGAGCACGTAATGTGGAATTGGCGCATTATAAGTACCCTGTATTATTATTATCATTATTATGTCAAATTTGACCATTTTACGTAATATCTCTGTGAGAATGTATCTTTTCTTTAAATGAAAAATGACACGGCTGTCTTCATCGAGCACTAGCTCACTTACCCTTTGGTGATTTTCTCCGACATTTAAATCTGTTGTAGCTGAGACTATGGGCTGTCGGTAATGCGCCCTCCGTTTGTTTGTTTTTTTTTCCATTGGATGTCGGGATCACGTCGAAAAGCTTGGTTGAAAATGAAAGTTAGCTTCCATGTAGGGAGCTATTGCTTAATACACCGTGCGTACATGGGGGTGGTGTGGCTCAATGGATAACGCGTCGGACTTCGGATTCAGGGATTGGGTGATCGATGCTGGTGCTTGCCACTGTTTTTCTTTTTTTTAAACCTTACATTTCTCCTCCTTCCTTTGTAACGTCTTATTCTGATTTTTTTTAAATAATATATTTTGTTAAATTAAATTTCTACATATACCGACGTTAACTCATTTCGTTAGGTTTCTTTCTTACTTCCAATTTCTGTGCAATAGCTCAAGAACAATGGGGCCTACCACCCCCATATTTTGCAAATGTTTAGTCCATGTTGCGATCATAATTTCATAAAATAACAACCACTTCATCAGACACCATATTGGCTGAGTAAATGAGGGTAAAGTGTCATAAAACGTTTCATCCTGTATCCTGGTGAATACATGTTCTATCACTCCCATATTTTGCATGAATGTTCACCATGTTGCAAAAATGACTTCATAAAATAACGCCTTATTTTCTCTTTTTTTTTTTGCTCAGACGCATTCTTGCTGCACAATTTGGAGTCAAAAGTTAAATAAACTTCATTTTGTATCTTCGTAAGAGTATGCGATATCACCCCCATATTTTGCACACATATTGACCATGTTACAAGAAGTATTTCATTAAATTATTACTTTTTGCTCAAACACCATCTTGATTGTGTAAATTAGGGTCATTGATGATGAATAATATTGATTAGTATATGCCCTTCAGGGACAAGATATTTCACATAATTATACAAACCGTGTAACCTAGATCATTTCATAAAATGACAACTTTTTTTTTTTCTCAGAGCCCATCTTGGCTGTGCAATGTAGGGTAAAGGGTCAAGACTACTTTGTTCTGCATCTTGATTATTACGCATGCCCTATCACTCTCATTTTTTGCACACATTTGGCCCATATTGCAGACACTGAATAAGTATCTTGAAGGCACTGAATAAGTTGTAATGTCTTACGTAATAATACGGTGGTATGTTATTGTCCAATCTAACACATGTGTCAACACGCTGCAGATTGCCGTCACGCTCTCTGAATTGGCCATTAGCAACTCCGAATTCGTCTCCTTCTTTCCCTCCTTCTCTCTGCCCCTTCTCTCTGCCCCTTTCTCACTTTCTACCCAGAGCTTGACGACAGGCAACAAATGACTTCATAGCTGTAGATGTCACTTTTTGTGCTCTGCTGAACATAACTCTGTCATAGTTTTAATGCAATAACAGTTAAATGTATATTTAAGTAGGCCTATGATATGTAAATGTCCAATATTTTGGAAACAAATGATAGCTTGGTCACAATTATGGTTTGCATTATAATTTTCTTTTTCTTTTCTTTTTCAATCATAAAGGCATACCCCGCTTCCCTTATTTGGTACAATTAAAACACCTGGTCTGAAATTCTATCCGTTCTCCGTTCCTCTTTCACAAACACTGGATTATCCGGGGCTTACAGCCAAATAAGCTTGCTTTCATGTAGGTCCAATCATACTTCTCTTTGTACAACCCCACCTCGATTTCGACCAGTTATCATTATATTTACTGTGTTATTATCATGTATGTATTTTTTTCATATTGTTGACAAGGTATTAAAAAAAAACTTGTCCTGGCTTCTATTTTTGATAGCAGCCAGCACAAATAAAATAAATTGACGTTGAAAAAATTAAAAAAAATCATAATATGAAATGGGTAAATTTGTGCAATCCATACTATGGATCGTTTCATAAATTAACAACTTTCTAATCAGACGCTATCTTGGCTGTGTAAAGTGGGGTCAGGTGTCAAAAGATATCTTGTCCTGTATCCTGGTAAATATCTTATATGTTGCCCCCTATTTTGCACACATATACACATCGCATCTTTGTTAGTATATGCTCTATTAACTTTTACATTCTGTACGGAAGATGGCAGGTACGATTCCTCTCTCTTTGATGAGAATCTTTTAAAAAAAAAATTACTTGGCCATTCGCCCCCAATTAGAGATGTTACGGATAAGGTCATCAGCCCATAGCGTTATCTGAGTCAAGGTCGGGGCTCAAGACTTTCGTTCCCGGATACATTGAATAACCTATTCTGTCAGAATTTACCAATTTTCAAGTCTAGTTTTAGGTTTTGCGTTAACGGATCCTCGGAATAACGATCTAAAACCCGATTTACACTAGAGCCATGGATAATTTCTATTAGTTTTTTAGTTGCTGATCTTTTGCAATATAAATCTTTACTTACAGCTCAAAGCTTAAAAGAATATTTCCTACTTGTTCTACTTGTATTGAATTGGCATTGCTATTTTCAGACAAATCAGAAATAAATTCTGTTGCAACATTGGCAAAGTGATTGAAACACTTTCAAATTTTCTCTAAATAGTACAATTACCCCTGACTGAGTCTGATGAGCTTTTCAGATTCGGTAGCTCATTGAATGGGCACTTACTGCATTGCGTATGACACGATAATACTTATTCATCTGAAGATTTTTGTAACATATGAATAATCAACGAAGCATTATCAACTGGTAATTCGGGTTTGGTTGGTTAGCATCCATTCGTCACGAGATATGGCCTAGCACTAGGCAAGAAGTAATTGGCTGAATACTGTAGTCCCACTCTTGAATGACAATCTCTGGAGCATATGCAGCAGATGAAGTTTGTTGGGGCTGAGCCTGAGGCTGCCCATGCTTTCTTCCTGGCTCTATTGTCAGTCTGCTGTACGTTTCGTGACGCTTCAACCGTCTTGTCGACCGCTCTGCCAGTGCCTCTCCACAGCTGACGATTGTCAGGTGTTGGTGTCGATGTCAAATATCTTAATGTTGCATGCGTTTTCCATACGTCCTTAAAGCGACGATGGGGCCTTCCTGTGGGGCGAAACCTCTCGCATAGCTCTCCATATCCAACAGCATGTCCTTCGGGATACGACCTGGGTCCATTCGACGCACATGACCAAACCACTTGAGGCGTCTCTGGCTGAGGAGCAAAAACATACTGAGAATGCCAGCACGCTTGAGGACCTCTGTTTTATCACTCTATCATGCCATTTTATGTGCAGGAGTCGCCTGAGGTAGCGGAGGTGGAAGGTGTTGAGCCTCTTCTCCTGGCCAGGACTCACAGCCGTACAGCAAGGTGCCGAGGACACAGATTTGGTAAACGCGTGGGGCTTGGTGTTCTTCGTCACAGACTGTTGTTCAATACACATTTATTCAGTTTGGCTATGATTGCGGTAGCTTTTTCTATTCTATTGTTTATCTCAGTGTCAAGGTAGAGGGAACTGGAGATGGTCGACCCAAAGTGGGTGAAGGAGTCCACTTCTTCCAGAGCGTGTCCTTGATGGAGATGACTGGAGGAGAATCATTGCTTAGGGTCAAGATTATAGTATTTTTCAGGCTGATGGCTAGTCCAATTTCTGTACAGGCATGGGGCAGACGATCAACCAGACTCTGCAATCCTGTCTCTGTGAGCGGTATCGGTGCAACGTCGTCAACATTTCTCGGATAAGAACCTTTCTAACGATAGTTTTGGCATGCAGTCAGGCGATGCTAAATAGCTTCCCATCCGCTCTGGGACGGATGTAGATGCCTTCTGTGCAGTCATCAAAGGCGTACTGAAAGAGCATGGACAAGAAGATTCCGAAAAGTGTCGGTGGGAGGACGCTGCCCTGTTTTACACGGCTGCTCACATGGAAGGCATCAAAAGTTCCATCGTAATAGCAGACTCCACTTTACATATCCTCGTGAAAGGATGCGACAATATGAAGCAGTCTTGGGGGGGGGGGGGAATCTTATCTTCTGCAAGAGGTCAAAGGTCAAAGGCTTTCGTTGCCTATGAAGGCAATTTTGCTGGTCTCGGCACTTCTCCTGCAGCTGGCGTAGTGACAAGGTACAAATCTACTATACAGATCGGCCTGCGCTGAAGCCGCACTGCGACTCCAGATACACCGGTAGGCAAGACTCCGCAGGCGTGCCAGGACTACACGTGCGAAGGCGTTCCCGACAACATTGAGGATAGAGATGCCTTGATAGTTGTTGCAGTCGCTGCGGTATCCCTTGTTCTTGTAGACAGTGACGATGCTGGCATCACGCATGTCTTGGGGGACGTGCCCTTTCAAAGCAAAGACACAGGAGCTCGTGGGGGTATTGCAGTAATACTGGCTTACCGCTCTCCAGAACTTCTAGTGGGATAACATCTTTTGCAGGAGTCATTCGGCAGGAAAGACGGTCTGGTAGTCTCTTTAGATACGGTAGCTCATTGAGTGGACACTTAGTCCATCGCTTATGACATGATACCTAATTATCTGAATATTTCTGTTATCATATGAGTAATCAACGAAGCATATCAATCGGTAATTCGGGTACATTCAGTAGAATTTATAGAAAGCAGATACATATTACATTCTTCATTATGTTTACGTCGTTTAGTAACGTAATCGTGTATCTTCTTTGGCATATCAAGATTTACATCACCCATGACAATAACTTGACTTAAAGACTTTCCGTAAATTCCGAAATAAGTTCGTACGGATGGTTGATAAATATAGGTAAAGAGTTCTCAAAAGACATCCAAAAGGTAAATACAACTTTTTGATGTGTTTAGAGAACTCTTGACCTATATTTCCGTAAATTCTTTTAAAAACTAATATTGGTCTCTTTCATGGGCGTAAATCCCGGGGGGGGGGGGGGGGGATGGGGGGATATATCCCCCCTTAAATGGAGGAGGGGGGGATGGCCTGTACAATCATCCCCCCCCCGAAATTTGAGAAAAAAATGGAGGAAGCAGAAATGTGATTGTATCAATTTTGGCATATTGCATGACGTTCGTACGCCCGCCTTCAGACAGGTAACAGAGCTGAACAGTATTCTATCTTGTAGGATAATGTATACATAATTTTCTCAAGCGCTCGCTCGCTTCGCTCGCTCGCGAAGAAAGTAATATCGACATAAGGTATGGTCCAGACGTTGACAACGTCAAATAGCATAGGCTTATATGTAAACATGCTATGAAGCGAGCAACTCGGGACCATCTGCAAATTATGTACGAAAACAAACACACACTAACAAAAACTCTACCGCCATAATTCAACCCCCCTCAAGTTCCTGAATCATTCCTGAAACGATGATGACTCTGATACATCTATGGGCATACCCAGGGATGATCAGGGGCGTCGAATCTATCTCGGGGGGGGGGGGGGGAGGGGCATTTGCCCCGCCCCTACGGAAATGTTGGGGGCAGACAAATCATTTGTCCCCCAAGCAATTACCGAGATGAGGACAAATCTCGAACTTTCTTTATGGAAAATATATTGTACAATTTCCGCCAGAATTATGCACCGGATCGCCGAATAACAATCATAAATATGCAAAAGCTCTGCTACTGGGTCCCTTTCGATAGACTTTGTACACTTTTGAGATTGACGTTTTATTTCCTTACATTCATCAAAGAGTGTGCAGCAGATCTTTCACTTACAAAAGCTCCCTCATATGCAGAGGCGTCGATGGAGGGGGAGGGGGATGGTTCCCCCATAAAAGTATTGGAGACAAACAGATCATTTTGCTCCTCCTCGTAACTCCCGAGATGTGGAAATGTTCTTACTTTTTTGACAGACATGATTGAAAACTGTCTAAATATTCACCCAAAGATGGCTGAATTTCAATTCTGAAAATACAAAATCTCCCTCGCGTAAGAGGGGGATAGGCCTAACCTCTCCCATACCCTCCCCGTTAAGTCATTTCTACTTAATACACTTTAGATTGACAGATTTCAAAATGTTTCATCTAAAGTGTGCACCAGGTCTGTTACTTCAGTTTAAAGAAATGCAAATGTTCCTTGAGTGGGAGAAGATATCTAGATACCTTTAATTAACGGAGGGTCCCCCCCCCAAAAAAAAAAATAGTATACACTTCTGGGATTGAAATTTCCCCAGATTACATCATAAATGTGTTTACGAGATATTTTCATCTGAATTCTAAAAATGCAAAAGCACCCTCGTATGCAGGGGCATGCAGTGGCGTAATTACGGGGGGGGGGGGGGCATGGGGGGGGGCATGTACCCCCCCCCATCCGCTGGTTAAAAAAAAGACTTACCAGGTTTAGTTAACTGCTTTTCAAATCGACATGAAAGGGTGATCAAGATATAAGATATTTTCTGAGATTTCTTTTAACCATAATTAAAGAGGTATATACTGTGAAACATTGTTCAAAAAGCCCGGAGCCGACAAAAGATTGTGATTCAGCGTGATTCCTGGTTGGCATTCGGAATATAAGCAGGATGAGCGCAGTGTACTCAGAACATCCGAACGGCAAAAAAGAGTCGCTGCAATGTTGTGCAATGTGTTGTAGAATGTAAACCTTTGTACCTTACGCTTCGTTATATCAAAGCTATCGATCATTGATTTTGCAGTGTTGCTTTACATACTTGTCTATATTAAAATGCCTTGCATTGTCAATAATAAGACTTGACCTGGGCTATTTCCTAACTTTTCCATGCATATAAAACACACACACACAAACACAAACAATAAGGGGATGCTCTAAAGTGCAGATTTTCGACATCCTTCCCCCGCTTGGCCACTTCGACGCCGCCTCGCTGGTCATACCTCCCCCAATCATGAACATAAACCGACATAAACCCTTGACTACCAGTGGCAGATCCAGGGGAGGGGGGGGGGGAAGCGCACCGGGCTCCCCCCTTAATTTCCAAAGCGAAAAAATGAAGCTACAAACGGCAGTTTTAGGGCTGTAAAATTTTCAAGCTAGCTCGCTCTCCTGATGTTGCTGCCAGTAATTGCCAGCAATTGCTCCCGGTGCGCCCCTATCCTTGAAAAAAGTATAGCTACAAACGGCAGTTTTTGGACTGTAAAATGTCAAAATTTTCAAGCTCCCTCGCTCCGCTCCCTCGCATTTAATCGTTATGTCATTCTCCTGATGTTGCCGCCAGTAATTGCCAGCAATTGCGCCCGGTGCGCCCCGCCCCCTTAATTTCCTAAGCGAAAAAATATAGCTACAAACGGCCGTTTTTGGACTATACAATGTCCAAATTTTCAAGCATCCTTGCTTCGCTCGCTCGCATTTAATCGTCATGCCATTCTCCTGATGCTGCTGCCGGGTAATTGCCAGCAGTTGCGCTCGGTGTGCCCCCCCCCTTAATTTTCAAAGCGAAAAAATATAGCTACAAACGGCAGTTTTTGGACTGTAAAATGTCAAAATTTTCAAGCTCGCTCGCTCCGCTCGCTCGCATTTAATCGTTATGTCATTCTCCTGATGTTACTGCCGGGTAATTGCCAGCAATTGCGCCCGGTGCAGTTGCAGTTGCGCCAGGTACGCCCACCCCCCTTAATTTCCTAAGCGAAAAAATATAGCTACAAACGGCAGTTTTGGGACTGGAAAATGTCAAAATTTTCAAGCCCGCTCGCATTTAATCGTTATGTCATTCTCCTGGTGTTGCTGCCAGTAACTGCCAGCAGTTGCGCCCGGTGCGCCCCCCACCCCCTCAATTTCCAAAGCAAAAAAAAAAATGTAGCTACAAACAGCCGTTTTTGGACTGCACAATGTCAAAATTTTCAAGCTCGCTTGCTTCGCTTGCTCGCATTTAATCGTCATGCCATTCTCCTGATGTTGCTGCCAGTAATTGCCAGCAGTTGCGCCCGGTGCGCCCCACCCCCCTTAGTTTCCTAAGCGAAAAATATAGCTACAAACGGCCGTTTTGGGACTGTCTTTACAGTCAAAATTTTCAAGCTCGCTTGCTTCGCTCGCTTGCATTTAATCGTTATGTCATTCTCCTGATGTTGCTGCCAGTATTTGCCAGCAGTTGCGCGCGGTGCGCCCCACCCCTCTTAATTTCCTAAGCGAAAAATATAGCTACAAACGGCCTTTTTTGGACTGTACAATGTCAAAATTCATGATCGCGTTCATGATTTTCAGTGTAAGAATTAATACAAGAAGTTCATCTAAATGATACCATTTTGTAGGCAAAATTATTCAATAATAATCTACATGAAATGTACTGCTACCTTAAACATGTTGGACTGTTTCAAGTCGATAAAACACGCAAAAAAAATGCATCAAATTGCACCATCTACAACAGCAATATGCAAAAAGTTCTCCCTGTGGGGGGGGGGGGGGGGGGGGAAATCACCCTTCCCCCTCGCTCGCATCGCTCCCTCGCATCTAACCGCTCCCCCTAAGATCAAATCCTGGCTACGCCGGTGATAGGCCCCACTATTTTGTAGGCCTTCACAGTGATGTCGCACAGGCGGAGCAAGAGCTGAAATACCACGATGTAGTCATTCAATTATCTATGAATATTTCTTTTTCTTACTTGTTTTTTGATAGAAACCCCCCCCCCCCCAAATTTCGCCAAAAGGGTGCACCACCAGATCGCTGAATTTCAGGTCTGAAAATGCCAAATTTTCCTCGTGTGGGAGGGGGATACCCCCCTCCCACACCCTCCCCCCGCTAGGCCGCTCCGCTCCCTCGCACAATATTCAAACTCAAGTCCCTCCCCCACCCCCACCCCCACCCCATCATTAAAACGGAACGATGCCCCTGGGATGATTGCTTTATTGACTTAAATCAAGAAAATTGAACAATACAATTAATAGCTACAGGAAAATATCTACTACGTTATTACATATATAAAGAAATAGATATCCATATTAGCATTTTATTGAATTAGGTGATCCGAGTATCCTCTCGGATCACCTTCTGTTTTTGTACGGATTCTTTCTTCTTCTTTAGGTGATCCGAGTATCCTCTCGGATCACCTATTGTATCTGTACTGAATCTTTCTTCTTTATTTCTTTCTCCTCAAATGTTGTGCAGCGGTTAACTCAAAAAGTCATTCACCTATCACTTTTAAACTTACACCATATATGTATCACGTCATAAGGACGACAGATCTAATGTATCTTTGTGATCAGACAACCATGACGTCACTATGACGTCATTATCTGAAATCACGTTCACATTCGTATCTCATTAATGGAATGGAATTTCTCAATGAAATTTACATATCATATAGTTCAAGTCAAGTTCTATCGATATATTTCATGAAATTTGATCACGACCCTGGTAAACGAGCGCGTACGCGCGCGTTGAAATTTTAACGTGCTCTAATCGAGCTCAAAATTGTTTTGCATACGTTTCAGGTCATTTGGAGTATTTCAGAAAAAATCGACGGACGCGTACGTGCGCGCGCATATACGCGCGCAAAGCTCATATGCGACGAAAATATCCCGATTTTTCACACGGATCGGATGTCTGAAGTGTCAAGGAATATTTCTACCAAGTTTCAAGTCAATCCGACTCAATATGACATCATACGGGCTCGTCAAAGTTGAAATTCCGCGCGCGCGTTAATGGTGATATGCAGTGCAACTATGCCCAAAAACCGCCATTTTTAAATCCGATTTTACTCGTCAGGATGGACGGTGACCCCCCATTTTCTTTACATATTTTGAAAGCTGATGAGTTGTACATGTCATTTAATGGGGTGGCAATGCTGGCAAAATGATTAAAAGATATCAAATTTCTTAATAAAGTAAAAAAAGTAAATTTTCAAAATGACGTCATCAAATTTCAAGTTTATTCAAGCGTATCTCATTAATAGTTTGTCAATTTTCACCCAAATTTCAGTATGTTGTAGCTTATTTATTGTTCTTTCAAACATAAATTTACAAAAATTTAATTGGATGACAGCATCACCTCGTAAAAATGGATTGAATGTAATCTTGTCAAATTTGACCAGTTTACGTGTTATCTCTATGGGAGCGCAGTTTTTCTGGAAATGAAATTTGACACGACTATCTTTCTCGAGCACTAGCTCACTTACCCTTCAGTGAATTTCTCCCAGATTTTAATATGTTGTAGCTGAGACTTTACGCTATCGTAAATGTGCCCTTCATTTCTTCATACGATATCGGGATCACGTCAAAACGTTTGGTTGAAATTCAAGCTTATTTTCGATGTATTGAGATATTTCTTTCTTTCTGCAACTTTCTTTGCAATAACTCAAGAAAAACAGGCCCTATCACCCCCATCTTTGGCTCACGTTTAGTTCATGTCACGTTAATTATTTCATAAAATAACAACTACTTGAGCAGACACCATCTTCGGTATGTAAATTAGGGTCAAAGGTCATAAATGTTTCATCCTGTATCTTGGTGAATACATGTCCTATCTTTCCCATATTTTGCACACGCAAAAACCATGTTACAAGGATCATTTCACAAAATAACCACTTTTTGCTCAGATGCCATCTTGTCTGTGCAAAGTGGGGGCAAAGGTCATATGTACATCTTTCTGTATCTTCGCTATGACGTGTTATCTCTATGGGAGAGAATTTTTCTAGATGTGAAAATTGACGTGATTGTCTTTATCGAGCCCTAGCTCACTTAACCTTCGGTGAATTTCTCCCAGATTTTAATATGTTGTAGCTGAGACTTTAGGTTATCGTTATGTGCCCTCCAGTTTTTCATACAATGTCGGCATCATGTAAAAAACTTGGTAGAAATGAAAGCTTATCTTCGATGTATTTTCATATTTCTTTCTTTCTGCAACTTTCTTTGCAATAACTCAAGAAAAACAGGCCCTATCACCCCCATCTTTGGCACACGTTTAATTCATGTCACGTACATTATTTCATAAAATAACAACTACTTGATCGGACACCATCTTGGGTATGTAAATTAGGGTCAAGGGTCATAAATGTTTCAGCCTGTATCTTGGTGAATACCTGTCCTATCTTTCCCATATTTTGCACACGCAAAGACCATATTACAAGGATCATTTCACAAAATAACCACTTTTTGCTCAGATGCCATCTTGTCTGTGCAAAGTGGGGGCAAAGGTCATATGTACATCTTTCTGTATCTTCGCTATGACGTGTTATCTCTATGGGAGAGAATTTTTCTAGATGTGAAAATTGACGTGATTGTCTTTATCGAGCCCTAGCTCACTTAACCTTCGGTGAATTTCTCCCAGATTTTGATATGTTGTAGCTGAGACTTTGGGCTATCGTCATGTGCCCTCCACTTTTTCATATGACGTCGGCATCACGTCAAAAAACTTGGTGGAAATGAAAGCTTATCTTCGATGTATTTTCATATTTCTTTCTTTCTGCAACTGTCTTTGCAATAACTCAAGAAAAAAACAGGCCCTATCACCCCCATCTTTGGCACATGTTTAGTTCATGTCACGTACATTATTTCATAAAATAACTATTTGATCTGACAACATCTTGGGTATGCAAATTAGGGTCAAAGGTCATACATTTTTTATCTAGTATCTTGGTGAATACCTGTCCTATCTTTCCCATATTTTGCACACGTATAGACGATGTCGCAAGAATCATTTCACAAAATAACCACTTTTTCCTCAGATGCCATCTTGGGAGTGTAAAGGTGGGTCAAAGGTCATGTGTATTTGTTGCTGTATCTTCGTTATCTAGTGTATACAGAATTTGGTACCAAAGATGGCAGATATGACTTCCTTTTCTAAATGAGAATCCAAACACCACACGGCCAATGTCTCTAAACACAGATGAAACCTGTATGGTCATCAGGATTCGAATCATTGATTTAAAAAAAAAAATCGGATCACCTTAATTTGTCAGTAATGACAAATTACAATCTCTAGTCTTCTTTTTAGGTGATCCGAGTATCCTCTCGGATCACCTTCTGTATCTGTCCGGATTCTTTGTTATTAGGTGATCCGAGTATCCTCTCGGATCACCTATTGTATCTGTAC
Organism: Diadema antillarum; assembly: GCF_040938485.1. Lineage (NCBI taxonomy): Eukaryota > Metazoa > Echinodermata > Echinoidea > Diadematoida > Diadematidae > Diadema > Diadema antillarum. The sequence goes on along the minus strand of NW_027271837.1, from coordinate 87,374 downwards.
GGATTCTTTCTTCTTCTTCTTCTTTCTTTATTTCTCCCCAAAAGTTGTGCAGAGGTTAGCTCAGAAAGTACTCTGCCTATCAATTTCAAACTTATACCATGTATGTATCGTGTCCCAAAGACGGCAATCGACCTAAAATCAAAGTGATCAGTCGACCGTGACGTCACTATGACGTCATTATATGAAAACACATTTTCAGTCATATCTCATTAATGGAATGAAGTTTTTCAATGAAATTTACGTCACATATATTTCAAGTTATGCGCATTCTACTCATATTCTCAAAATTCACATTTTCTCTTGGTACGTGCGCGTACGCGCGCGTTGAAATATTTGTATGCTCAAATCGAGCTCAAATTTTTTTTGCACACGTTTCAGACCATTTGGAGCATTTTTTGAAAAATTGAAAAAATCGGACGGACGCGTACGCGCGCGCGCATATACGCACGCACAGCTTATATGCAATAGAAATTTCCCGTTTTTTCACACGTATCGGCTGCCTGAAATGTCAAGGAATATTTCTACCAAGTTTCAAGTCAATCCGACTCAATATGACGTCATACGGGCCCGTCAAAGTTGAAATTCCGCGCGCGCGTCAATGGCGATATACAGTACAACTATGCCAAAAACTGCCAATTTTAAATCCGATTTTACTCGTCAGGATGGACGGTGACCCCCCATTTTCTATACATATTTTGAAAATTGATGAGTTGTACATGTCATTTCATGGGTTGGCAACGCTGACAAAATGATTAAAAGATATCAAATTTCTTAATAAAGTAAAAAAAGTAAATTTTCAAAATGACGTCATCAAATTTCAAGTTCATTCGAGCGTATCTCACTAGTCCTTTGTCAATTTTCACCCAGATTTCAGTATGATGTAGCTTATTTAATGTTCATTCAAACATAAAATTACAGTGTTCTGATTGGATAACGGTATCACCTCGTAAAAATGGATTAAAAGTAATCTTGTCAAATTTGACCAGTTTACGTGTTATCTCTATGGGAGTGCAGTTTTTCTGGAAATGAAAATTGACATGACTATCTTTATCGAGCACTAGCTCACTTAAGCTTCGGTAAATTTCTCCCAGATTTTAATATGTTGTAGCTGAGACTTTACGCTACCGTTAGTGTGCCCTTTGTTTTTTCATACCATGTCAAAATCACGTCAAAAAATTGGGTTGAAATTCAGGCTTATCTTCGATGTATTGAGATATTTCTTTCTTTCTGCAACTTTCTTTGCAATAACTCAAGAAAAACGGCCTCTATCACTTCCATATTTTGCACATGTTTAGTTCATGTCACGTACATTATTTCATAAAATAACAGCTACTTGATCGGACACCATCTTGGGTATGTAAATTAGGGTCAAAGGTCATAAGTGTTTCACCCTGTATCTTAGTGAATACATGTCTTATCTTTCCCATATTTTGCACACGCAAAGACCATGTTACAAGGATCATTTCACAAAATAATCACTTTTTACTCAGATGCCATCTTGTCTGTGCAAATTGAGGTCAAAGGTCATATGTACTTCTTTTTGTATCTTCGTTATGACGTGTTATCTCTATGGGAGGGAATTTTCTTTAATGTGAAAATTGACATGATTGTCTTTATCGAGCACTAGCTCACTTACCCTTCGGTGAATTTCTCCCAGATTTTAATATATTGTAGCTGAGACTTTGCGCTATCGTTATGTTCCCTTCGTTTTTTCATACGATGTCGGAATTACGATAAAAAATTGGTTGAAATTAAAGCTTATCTTCTATGTATTGAGATATTTCTTTCTTTCTGCAACTTTCTTTGCAATAACTCAAGAAAAACACGCCCTATCACCCCCATATTTTGCACATGTTTAGTTCATGTCTCGTACATTATTTCATAAAATAACAACTACTAGATCGGACAACATCTTGGGTATGTAAATTAGGGTCAAAGGTCATAAATGTTTCATCTTGTATCTTAGTGAATACCTGTCCTATCTTTCCCATATTTTTCACACGTATAGACGATGTCACGAGAATCATTTCACAAAATAACCACTATTTCATCAGATGCAATCTTGGGAGTGCAAAGGTGGGTCAAAGGTCATATGTATTCATTGCTGTATCTTCGTTATTCAGTGTATACAGAATTTGGTACCAAAGATGGCAGATATGACTCCCTTTTCTAAATGAGAATGCAAACATCACACGGCCAATGTCTCTAAACACAGATGAAACTTGTATGGTCATGCCTATTGCGATCAGGACTCGAATCATTGATAAAAAAAAATCGGATCACCTTAATTTGTCAGTGATGACAAATTACAATCTCTAGTTAGGTGATCCGAGTATCCTCTCGGATCACCTATTGTATCTGTACTGAATCTTTCTTCTTTATTTCTTTCTCCTCAAATGTTGTGCAGCGATTAACTCAAAAAGTCATTCACCTATGACTTTTAAACTTATACCATATATGTATCACGTCATAAGAACGACAGATCTAATGTATCATTGTGATCAGTCAACCATGACGTCACTATGACGTCATTATCTGAAATCACGTTCACATTCGTATCTCATTAATGAAACGGAATTTCTCAATGAAATTTACATATTATATAGTTCAAGTCAAGTTCTATCGATATATTTAATAAAATTTCATCGCGACCCTGGTAAACGAGCGCGTACGCGCGCGTTTAAATTTTAATATGCTCCAATCGAGCTCAAAATTGTTTTGCACACGTTTCAGGTCATTTGGAGTATTTCAGAAAAAATCAACGGACGCGTACGCGCGCGCGCATATACGCACGCAAAGCTCATATGCGATGAAAATATCCCGTTTTTTTACACGGATCGGATGTCTAAAATGTCAAGGAATATTTCTACCAAGTTTCAAGTCAATCCGACTCAATATGACGTCATACGGGCCCGTCAAAGTTGAAATTCCGCGCGCGCGTCAATGGCGATATACAGTACAACTATACCAAAAAAACGCTAATTTCAAATCCGATTTTACTCGTGAGGATGGACGGTGACCCCCCATTTTCTTTACATATTTTGAAAGCTGATGAGTTGTACATGTCGTTTCATGGGTTGGCGATGCTGGCAAAATGATTAAAAGATATCAAATTTCTTAATAAAATAAAAAATGTAAATTTTCAAAATGACGTCATCAAATTTCAAGTTCATTCGAGCGCATCTCACTAATCCTTTGCCAATTTTCACCCAGATTTCAGTATTTTGTAGCTTATTTAATGCTTTTTCAGAAATATTGTAACCTAATTTTGATTGGATGACGGTTTCACCTCGTAAAAAGGGATTAAATGTAATCTTGTCAAATTTGACCAGTTTACGTGTTATCTCTATGGGAGTGCAGTTTTTCTGGAAATGAAAATTGACATGACTATCTTTATCGAGCACTAGCTCACTTATGCTTCGGTGAATTTCTCCCAGATTTAAGTATATTGTAGCTGAGACTTTTTGCTATCGTAAATGTGCCCTTCATTTCTTCATACGATGTCGGAATTACGTCGAAAAACTTGGTTGAAATTAAAGCTTATCTTCGATGTATTGAGATATTTCTTTCTTTCTGCAACTTTCTTTGCAATAACTCAAGAAAAAAAGCCCCTATCACCTTCATATTTTGCACATGTTTAGTTCATGTCACGAACATTATTTCAGAAAATTACAACTACTTGATCAGACGCCATCTTGGGTATGTAAATTAGGGTCAAAGGTCATAAATGTTTCATCCTGTGTCTTGGTGAATACATGTCCTATCTTTCCCATATTTTGCACACGTAAAGACCATGTTACAGGGATCATTTCATAAAATAACCACTTTTTGCTCAGATGCCATCTTGTCTGTGCAAAGTGGGGTCAAAGATCATATGTACTTCTTTCTGTATCTTCGTTATGACGTGTTATCTCTATGGGAGGGAATTTTTTTAAATGTGAAAATTGACGTGACTGTCTTCATCGAGCACTAGCTCACTTACCCTTCGGTGAATTTCGCCCAGATTTAATATGTTGTAGCTTAGACTTTGCGCTATCGCTTTAAAGCCCTTCGTTTTTTTTCATATGGTGTCGGGATCACGTCAAAAAACTTGGTTGAAATTTATGCTTATCTTCGATGTATTGAGATATTTCTTTCTTTCTGCAACTTTCTTTGCAATAACTCAAGAAAAACAGCCCCTATCACCCCCATATTTTGCACATCTTTTGGTTCATGTCACGTACATTATTTCATAAAATAACAACTACTTGATCGGACACCATCTTGGGTATGTAAATTAGGGTTAAAGGTCATAAATGTTGCATCCTGTAGCTTGGTGAATACCTGTCCTATCTTTCCCATATTTTGCACACTTGTAGACGATATCGGAACAATCATTTCACAAAATAACCACTTCTTCCTCAGATGCCATCTTGGGAGTGTAAAGGTGGGTCAAAGGTCATATGTATTTGTTGCTGTATCTTCGTTATTCAGTGTATACAGAATTTGGTACCAAAGATGGCAGATATGACTCCCTTTTGTAAATGAGAATCCAAACATCACACGGCCAATGTCTCTAAACACAAATGAAACTTGTATGGTCATGGCTATTGCGATCAGGACTCGAATCATTGATTTAAAAAAAAATCGGATCACCTTAATTTGTCAGTGATGACAAATTACAATCTCTAGTTAGGTGATCCGAGTATCCTCTCGGATCACCTTCTGTATCTGTACGGAATCTTTCTTTGTGTGTTTCTGGACAAAATTTGTGCAGAGGTTAGCTCAGAAAGTGCATTGCCTTTCAATGTCAAACTTATACCATATATGTATCGTGTCGCAAAGACGGCAATCGAACTAAAATCATGGTGATCAGTCGACCGTGACGTCACTATGACGTCATTATATGAAAACACATTCTCAAAGATATCTCATTAATGGAATGGAGTTTTTCAATGAAATTTACGTCACATATATTTCAGGTTAAGTGCATTCTACTCATATTCTCAAAATTCATCTATATCTTAAAACGTGCGCGTACGCGCGCGTTGAAATATTTGTATGCTCAAATCGAGCTCAAATTTTTTTTGCACACGTTTCAGACCATTTGGAGCATTTTTTGAAAAATTGAAAAAATTGGACGGACGCGTACGCGCGCGCTCATATACGCACGCACAGCTCATATGCAATAGAAATTTCCCGTTTTTTCACACTTATCGGCTGCCTGAAATGTCAAGGAATACATCTACCAAGTTTCAAGTCAATCCGACTCAATATGACGTCATACGGGCCCGTCAAAGTTGACATTCCGCGCGCGCGTCAATGGCGATATACAGTACAACTATGCCAAAAAACTGCCAATTTTAAATCCGATTTTACTCGTCAGGATGGACGGTGACCTTCCATTTTCTGTACATATTTTGAAAGCTGAGGAGTTGTACATGTCATTTCATGGGGTGGCAATGCTGACAAAATGATTAAAAGATATCAAATTTCTTAATAAAGTAAAAAAAGTAAATTTTCAAAATGACGTCATCAAATTTCAAGTTCATTCGAGCGTATCTCACTAGTCCTTTGTCAATTTTCACCCAGATTTCAGTATGATGTAGCTTATTTAATGTTCTTTCAGACATAAAATTACAATATTTTAATTGGATAACGGTATCACCTCGTAAAAATGGATTAAAAGTAATCTTGTCAAATTTGACCAGTTTACGTGTTATCTCTATGGGAGTGCAGTTTTTCCGGAAATGAAAATTGACATGACTATCTTTATCGAGCACTAGCTCACTTAAGCTTCGGTAAATTTCTCCCAGATTTTAATATGTTGTAGCTGAGACTTTACGCTACCGTGAGTGTGCCCTTTGTTTTTTCATACGATGTCAGAATCACGTCAAAAAATTGGGTTGAAATTCAGGCTTATCTTAGATGTATTGAGATATTTCTTTCTTTCTGCAACTTTCTTTGCAATAACTCAAGAAAAACGGCCTCTATCACTTCCATATTTTGCACATGTTTAGTTCATGTCACGTGAATTATTTCATAAAATAACAACTTCTTGATCGAACACCATCTTGGGTATGTAAATTAGGGTCAAAGGTCATAATTGTTTCACCCTGTATCTTAGTGAATACATGTTCTATCTTTCCCATATTTTGCACACACAAAGACCATGTTACAAGGATTATTTCACAAAATAACTACTTTTTACTCAGATGCCATCTTGTCTGTGCAAATTGAGGTCAAAGGTCATATGTACTTCTTTTTGTATCTTCGTTATGACGTGTTATCTCTATGGGAGGGAATTTTCTTTGATGTGAAAATTGACATGATTGTCTTTATCGAGCACTAGCTCACTTGCCCTTCGGTGAATTTCTCCCAGATTTTAATATGTTGTAGCTGAGACTTTGCGCTATCGGTATGTCCTTCGTTTTTTCATACGATGTCGGGATTACGATAAAAAATTGGTTGAAATTAAAGCTTATCTGCTATGTATTGAGATATTTCTTTCTTTCTGCAACTTTCTTTGCAATAACTCAAGAAAAACACGCCCTATCACCCCCATATTTTGCACATGTTTAGTTCATGTCTCGAACATTATTTCATAAAATAACAACTACTAGATCGGACAACATCTTGGGTATGTAAATTAATGTCAAAGGTCATAAATGTTTCATCTTGTATCTTAGTGAATACCTGTCCTATCTTTCCCATATTTTTCACACGTATAGACGATGTCGCGAGAATCATTTCACAAAATAACCACTATTTAATCAGATGCAATCTTGGGAGTGCAAAGGTGGGTCAAAGGTCATATGTATTCATTGCTGTATCTTCGTTATTCAGTGTATACAGAATTTGGTACCAAAGATGGCAGATATGACTCCTTTTTCTAAATGAGAATGCAAACATCACACGGCCAATGTCTCTAAACACAGATGAAACTTGTATGGTCATGCCTATTGCGATCAGGACTCGAATCATTGATAAAAAAAATCGGATCACCTTAATTTGTCAGTGATGACAAATTACAATCTCTAGTTAGGTGATCCGAGTATCCTCTCGGATCACCTTCTGTATCTGTACGGATTCTTTGTTCTTCTTCTTCTTCTTCTTCTTTATTTCTCCTCAAAAGTTGTGCAGAGGTTAGCTCAGAAAGTCCGCTGCCTGTCAATTTCAAAATTATATCATGTATGCATCATGTCCCAAAGACGGCAAATCTAATGTATCATTGTGATCAGTCGACCGTGACGTCACTATGACGTCATTATATGAAAACACATTCTCAATCATATCTCATTAATGAAATAGAATTTTTCAATGAAATTTACGTCACATATATTTAAAGTTATGCGCATTCTACTCATGTTCTCAAAATTCATATTTTCTCTTAAAACGTGCGCGTACGCGCGCGTTGAAATATTTGTATGCTCCAATCGAGCTCAAAATTTTTTTGCACACGTTTCAGACCATTTGGAGCATTTTTTGAAAAATTGAAAAAATCGGACGGACGCGTACGCGCGCGCGCATATACGCACGCACAGCTCATATGCAATTGAAATTTCCAGTTTTTTCACTTTGATCGCATGTCTGAAATGTCAAGGAATATTTATACCACGTTTCAAGTCAATCCGACTCAATATGACGTCATACGGGGCCGTCAAAGTTGAAATTCCGCGCGCGCGTCAATGGCGATATACAGTGCAACTATGCCAAAAAACTGCCAATTTTAAATCCGATGTTACTCGTCAGGATGGACGGTGACCCCCCATTTTCTTTACATATATTGAAAGCTGATGAGTTGTACATGTCATTTCATGGGTAGGCAATGCTGACAAAATGATTAAAAGATATCAAATTTCTTAATAAAGTAAAAAAAGTAAATTTTCAAAATGACGTCATCAAATTACAAGTTTACTCGAGCGTATCTCACTTATCCTCTGCCAATTTTCTCCCATATTTCAGTACGTTGTAGCTTATGAAATGTTCTTTCATTAATGTAAAAACAACATTTTGATTGGATGACGTCATCGCCTCGTAAAAATGGATTGAATGTATCCTTGTAGAATTTGACCAGTTTACGTGTTATCTCTATGGGAGAGCAGTTTTTCTGGCAGTGAAAATTGACATGACTCTCTTTTTCGAGCACTAGCTCACTTTTGCTTCGGTGAATTTTTCCCAGATTTTAGTATGTTGTAGCTGAGACTTTGGGCTATCGTAAGTGTGCCCTTCATTTTTTCATACGACGTCGGTATCACGTCGAAAAACTTGGTTGAAAATGGCACGTGGCTTCGATGCAGCGTCATTTTGCTTAATACACAGGGCCTATGGAGCATGAAATAGGTCATTGCATAGCGCATCCGACTCGTAATCCTAAGGTCCCTGGTTCGAGGCTCACCCCTGCCAATATTTTTTTTCATTTTTTTAAACACTTTTTTTCTTCTTTTTCTTTAGTTAGTCTTAATCTCCCTTCCTAACTTTATCTTTTTCTGATTTTTTTATGCTTCTCCTTCAAATTTCTATAAAATAACATTTTTTTCTTTATTTTTCTTTCTTTCTACTACTTTCTGTGCAATAGATGAACAACAACAATGGCTATCAATCCCATATTTTGCACATGTTTAGTTCATGTCACGTACATTATTTCATAAAATAACAACTACTTGATCAGACACCATCTTGGGTATGTAAATTAGGGTCAAAGGTCATAAATGTTTCATCCTGTATCTTGGTGAATACATGTCCTATCTTTCCCATATTTTGCACACACAAAGACCATGTAACAAGGATCATTTCACAAAATAACCACTTTTTGCTCAGATGCCATCTTGTCTGTGCAAAGTGGGGTCAAAGGTCACATGTACTTCTTTTTCTATCTTCGCTATGACGTGTTATCTCTATGGGAGGGAATTTTTTTAGATGTGAAAATTGACATGACTCTCTTTATCGAGCACTATCTTACTTATGCTTCGGTGAATTTCTCTCAGATTTTAATATGTTGTAGCTGAGACTTTGCAGTATCAGGACTCGAATCATTGATAAAAAAAAAGATCGGATCACCTTAATTTGTCAGTGATGACAAATTACAATCTCTAGTTAGGTGATCCGAGTATCCTCTCGGATCACCTTCTGTATCTGTACTGATTCTTTGTTCTTCTTCTTCTTCTTCTTCTTTATTTCTCCTCAAAAGTTGTGCAGAGGTTAGCTCAGAAAGTGCATTGCCTCTCAATGTCAAACTCATACCATATATGTATCATGTCCCAAAGACGACAGCGCAAGTAAAATCATAGTGATCAGTCGACCGTGACGTCACTATGACGTCATTATATGAAAACACATTTTCATGCATATCTCATTAATGGAATGAAATATTTCAATGAAATTTACGTCACATATATTTCAAGTTATGCGCATTTTACTCATATTCTCAAAATTCATTTTTTCTCTTAAAACGCGCGCGTACGCGCGCGTTGAAATATTTGTATGCTCAAATCCAGCTCAAATTTTTTTTGCACACGTTTCAGACCATTTGGAGCATTTTTTGAAAAATTGAAAAAATTGGACGGACGCGTACGCGCGCGCACATATACGCACGCACAGCTCATATGCAATAGAAATTTTCAATTTTTTCACACGGATCGGATGTCCGAAATGTCAAGGAATATTTCTACCAAGTTTCAAGTCGATCCGACTCAATATGACGTCATACGGGCCCGTCAAATTCAAAATTCCGCGCGTGCGTCAATGGGGATACACAGTGCAACTATGCCAAAAAAACGCCAATTTTAAATCGGATTTTACTCGTCAGGATGGACGGTGACCCCCCATTTTCTTTACATATTCTGAAAGCTGATGAGTTGTACATGTCATTTCATGGGCTGGCTATGCTGATAAAATGACTAAAAGATATCAAATTTCTTAATAAAGTAAAAAAAGTAAATTTTCAAAATGACGTCATCAAATTTCAAGTTTACTCGAGCGTATCTCACTAATCCTTTGCCAATTTTCACCCAAATTTCAATATGTTATAGCTTATGAAATACTCTTTCATTAATGTTATTAAACAATTTTGATTTGATGACGACATTACCTTGAAAAAATGGATTGAAGGTAACCTTGTCAAATTTGACCAGTTTACGTGTAATCTCTATGGGAGTGCAATTTTTATGGAAATGAAAATTGACATGACTATCTTTATCGAGCACTAGCTCACTTATGCTTCGGTGAATTTCTCTAAGATTTTAATATGTTGTAGCTGAGATGTAGGGCTATCGTAAGTGTGCCCTTCGTTTTTTCATACGTTGTCGGGATCACGTGAAAAAACTTGGTTGAAATTAAAATTTATCTTCGATGTATTGAAATATTTCTTTCTTTTTGCAACTTTCTTTGCAATAACTCAAGAAAAACAGCCCCTATCACCTTCATATTTTGCACATGTTTAGTTCATGTCACGAAAATAATTTCATAAAATTACAACTACTTGATCAGACGCCATCTTGGGTATGTAAATTAGGGTCAAAGGTCATTAATGTTTCATCCTGTATCTTGGTGAATACATGTCCTATCTTTCCCATATTTTGCACACGTAAAGACCATGTTATAGGGATCATTTCATAAAATAACCACTTTTTGCTCAGATGCCATCTTGTCTGTGCAAAGTGGGGTCAAAGGTCATATGTACTTCTTTTTCTATCTTCGCTATGACGTGTTATCTCTATGGGAGGGAATTTTTTAGATGTGAAGATTGACATGACTCTCTTTATCGAGCACTATCTTACTTATGCTTCGGTGAATTTCTCTCAGATTTTAATATGTTGTAGCTGAGACTTTGCAGTATCAGGACTCGAATCATTGATTAAAAAAAAGATCGGATCACCTTAATTTGTCAGTGATGACAAATTACAATCTCTAGTTCTTCTTTTTAGGTGATCCGAGTATCCTCTCGGATCACCTTCTGTATCTGTACGGATTCTTTGTTTTTCTTCTTCTTTATTTCTCCTCAAAAGTTGTGCAGAGGTTAGCTCAGAAAGTCCGCTGCCTGTCAATTTCAAAATTATATCATGTATGCATCATGTCCCAAAGACGGCAAATCTAATGTATCATTGTGATCAGTCGACCGTGACGTCACTATGACGTCATTATATGAAAACACATTCTCAATCATATCTCATTAATGAAATAGAATTTTTCAATGAAATTTACGTCACATATATTTAAAGTTATGCGCATTCTACTCATGTTCTCAAAATTCATATTTTCTCTTAAAACGTGCGCGTACGCGCGCGTTGAAATATTTGTATGCTCCAATCGAGCTCAAATTTTTTTTGCACACGTTTCAGACCATTTGGAGCATTTTTTGAAAAATTGAAAAAATCGGACGGACGCGTACGCGCGCGCGCATATACGCACGCACAGCTCATATGCAATTGAAATTTCCAGTTTTTTCACTTTGATCGCATGTCTGAAATGTCAAGGAATATTTATACCACGTTTCAAGTCAATCCGACTCAATATGACGTCATACGGGGCCGTCAAAGTTGAAATTCCGCGCGCGCGTCAATGGCGATATACAGTGCAACTATGCCAAAAAACTGCCAATTTTAAATCCGATTTTACTCGTCAGGATGGACGGTGACCCCCCATTTTCTTTACATATATTGAAAGCTGATGAGTTGTACATGTCATTTCATGGGTAGGCAATGCTGACAAAATGATTAAAAGATATCAAATTTCTTAATAAAGTAAAAAAAGTAAATTTTCAAAATGACGTCATCAAATTACAAGTTTACTCGAGCGTATCTCACTTATCCTCTGCCAATTTTCTCCCATATTTCAGTATGTTGTAGCTTATGAAATGTTCTTTCATTAATGTAAAAACAACATTTTGATTGGATGACGTCATCGCCTCGTAAAAATGGATTGAATGTATCCTTGTAGAATTTGACCAGTTTACGTGTTATCTCTGTGGGAGAGCAGTTTTTCTGGCAGTGAAAATTGACATGACTCTCTTTTTCGAGCACTAGCTCACTTTTGCTTCGGTGAATTTTTCCCAGATTTTAGTATGTTGTAGCTGAGACTTTGGGCTATCGTAAGTGTGCCCTTCATTTTTTCATACGACGTCGGCATCACGTCGAAAAACTTGGTTGAAAATGGCACGTGGCTTCGATGCAGCGTCATTTTGCTTAATACACAGGGCCTATGGAGCATGAAATAGGTCATTGCATAGCGCATCCGACTCGTAATCCTAAGGTCCCTGGTTCGAGGCTCACCCCTGCCAATATTTTTTTTTTCATTTTTTTAAACACGTTTTTCTTCTTTTTCTTTAGTTAGTCTCAATCTCCCTTCCTAACTTTATCTTTTTCTGATTTTTTTATGCTTCTCCTTCAAATTTCTATAAAATAACATATTTTTTCTTTATTTTTCTTTCTTTCTACTACTTTCTGTGCAATAGATGAACAACAACAATGGCTATCAATCCCATATTTTGCACATGTTTAGTTCATGTCACGTACATTATTTCATAAAATAACAACTACTTGATCAGACACCATCTTGGGTATGTAAATTAGGGTCAAAGGTCATAAATGTTTCATCCTGTATCTTGGTGAATACATGTTCTATCTTTCCCATATTTTGCACACACAAAGACCATGTAACAAGGATCATTTCACAAAATAACCACTTTTTGCTCAGACGCCATCTTGGGTGTGCAAAGTGAGGTCAAAGGTCATATGTACTTCTTTCTGTATTTTCGTTATGACGTGTTATCTCTATGGGAGGGATTTTTTTTTTAATGTGAAAATCGACATGCTTTTCTCTATCGAGCACTAGCTCTCACTCACCCTTCGGTGAATTTCTCCCAGATTTTATGTTGTACCTAAGACTTTGCATTTTGCATCTTGGTGAATACCTGTCCTATCTTTGCCATATTTTGCACACGAATATAGACGATGTCGCAAGAATCATTTCACAAAATAACCACTTTTTCCTCAGATGCCATCTTGGGAGTGTAAAGGTGGGTCAAAGGTCATATGTATTCGTTGCTGTATCTTCGTTATTCAGTGTATACAGAATTGGTACCAAAGATGGCAGATATGACTCCCTTTTCTAAATGAGAATCCAAACCTCACACGGCCAATGTCTCTAAACACAGATGAAACTTGTATTGTCATGCCTATTACGATCAGGACTCGAATCATTGATTAAAAAAAAAAATCGGATCACCTTAATTTGTCAGTGATGACAAATTACAATCTCTAGTTCTTCTTCTTCTTTATTTCTCCTCAAAAGTTGTGCAGAGGTTAGCTCAGAAAGTGCATTGCCTCTCAATGTCAGACTTATACCATATATGTATCATGTCGCAAAGACGACAGCGCAAGTAAAATCATAGTGATCAGTCGACCGTGACGTCACTATGACGTCATTATATGAAAACACATTTTCATGCATATCTCATTAATGGAATGGAATATTTCAATGAAATTTACGTCACATATATTTCAAGTCAAGCGCATTCTACTCATATTCTCAAAATTCATTTTTATCTCAAAACGCGCGCGTACGCGCGCGTTGAAATATTTGTATGCTCAAATCCAGCTCAAATTTTTTTTGCACACGTTTCAGACCATTTGGAGCATTTTTTGAAAAATTGAAAAAATTGGACGGACGCGTACGCGCGCGCACATATACGCACGCACAGCTAATATGAAATAGAAATTTTCAATTTTTTCACACGGATCGGATGTCCGAAATTTCAAGGAATATTTCTACCAAGTTTCAAGTCGATCCGATTCAATATGACGTCATACGGGCCCGTCAAATTCAAAATTCCGCGCGTGCGCCAATGGGGATACACAGTGCAACTATGCCAAAAAACCGCCAATTTTAAATCGGATTTTACTCGTCAGGATGGACGGTGACCCCCCATTTTCTTTACATATTCTGAAAGGTGATGAGTTGTACATGTCATTTCATGGGCTGGCTATGCTGATAAAATGATTAAAAGATATCAAATTTCTTAATAAAGTAAAAAAAGTAGATTTTCAAAATGACGTCATCAAATTTCAAGTTTACTCGAGCGTATCTCACTAATCCTTTGCCAATTTTCACCCAAATTTCAATATGTTGTAGCTTATGAAATGTTCTTTCATAAATGTAATTAAACAATTTTAATTTGATGACGACATCACCTCGAAAAAATGGATTGAAGGTAACCTTGTCAAATTTGACCAGTTTACGTGTAATCTCTATGGGAGTGCAATTTTTATGGAAATGAAAATTGACATGACTATCTTTATCGAGCACTAGCTCACTTATGCTTCGGTGAATTTCTCTAAGATTTTAATATGTTGTAGCTGAGATGTGGGGCTATCGTAAGTGTGCCCTTCGTTTTTTCATACGTTGTCGGGATCACGTGAAAAAACTTGGTTGAAATTAAAATTTATCTTCGATGTATTGAAATATTTCTTTCTTTTTGCAACTTTCTTTGCAATAACTCAAGAAAAACAGCCCCTATCACCTTCATATTTTGCACATGTTTAGTTCATGTCACGAAAATTATTTCATAAAATAACAACTACTTGATCAGACGCCATCTTGGGTATGTAAATTAGGGTCAAAGGTCATAGATGTTTCATCCTGTATCTTGGTGAATACATGTCCTATCTTTCCCATATTTTGCACACGTAAAGACCATGTTACAGGGATCATTTCATAAAATAACCACTTTTTGCTCAGATGCCATCTTGTCTGTGCAAAGTGGGGTCAAAGGTCATATGTACTTCTTTTTCTATCTTTGCTATGACGTGTTATCTCTATGGGAGGGAATTTTTTAGATGTGAAAATTGACATGACTCTCTTTATCGAGCACTATCTTACTTATGCTTCGGTGAATTTCTCTCAGATTTTAATATGTTGTAGCTGAGACTTTGCAGTATCAGGACTCGAATCATTGATTAAAAAAAAGATCGGATCACCTTAATTTGTCAGTGATGACAAATTACAATCTCTAGTTTTTCTTCTTCTTCTTTATTTCTCCTCAAAAGTTGTGCAGAGGTTAGCTCAGAAAGTGCAATGCCTATCAATGTCATACTTATATCATATATGTATTGTGTCCCAAAGACGACAAATTTAGTAAAATCATTGTGATCAGTTGCCCGTGACGTCACTATGACGTCATTATATGAAAACACATTCTCAATCATATCTCATTAATGAAATGGAATTTTTCAATGAAATTTACGTCACATATATTTCAAGTTATGCAAATGCTACTCACATTCTCAAAGTTCATATTTACTCTTAAACGTGCGCGTACGCGCGCGTTGAAATATTTGTATACTCCAATCGAGCTGAAAATTTTTTTGCACACGTTTCAGACCATTTCAAGCATTTTTTGAAAAATTGAAAAAATTGGACGGACGCGTACGCGCGCGCACATATGCGCACGCACAGCTCATATGCAATAGAAATTTCCGGTTTTTTCACACGGATCGGATGTCTGAAAAGTCAAGGAATATTTCTACCAAGTTTCAAGTCGATCCGACTCAATATGACGTCATGCAGTCCCGTCAAAGTTGAAAATCCGCGCGCGCGTCAATGGCGATATACAGTGCAACTATGCCAAAAAACCGCCAATTTTAAATCCGATTTTACTCGTCAGGATGGACGGTGACCCCCCATTTTCTTTACATATTTTAAAAGCTGATGAGTTGTACATGTCATTTCATGGGGTGGCAATACTGAAAAAATGATTAAAAGATATCAAATTTCTTAACAAAGTAAAAAAAGTAAATTTTCAAAATGACGTCATCAAATTTCACGTTCACTCGAGCGTATCTCACTTATCCTTGGCCGATTTTCACCCAGATTTCAGTATGATGTAGCTTATCTAATGTTCTTTCAAACATGAAATAACAAAATTTTGATTGGATAACGGTATCACCTCGTAAAAATGGATTGAAAGTAATCTTGTCAAATTTGACCAGTTTACGTGTTATCTCTAAGGGAGTGCAGTTTTTCTGGAAATGAAAATTGACATGACTATCTTTATCGAGCACTAGCTCACTTAAGCTTCGGTAAATTTCTCCCAGATTTTAATATGTTGTAGCTGAGACTTTACGCTACCGTTAGTGTGCCCTTTGTTTTTTCATACGATGTCAGAATCACGTCAAAAAATTGGGTTGAAATTCAGGCTTATCTTCGATTTATTGAGATATTTCTTTCTTTCTGCAACTTTCTTTGCAATAACTCAAGAAAAACGGCCTCTATCACTTCCATATTTTGCACATGTTTAGTTCATGTCACGTACATTATTTCATAAAATAACAACTACTTGATAGGACGTCATCTTGGGTATGTAAATTAGGGTCAAAGGTCATAAGTGTTTCACCCTGTATCTTAGTGAATACATGTCCTATCTTTCCCATATTTTGCACACGCAAAGACCATGTTACAAGGATCATTTCACAAAATAACCACTTTTTACTCAGATGCCATCTTGTCTGTGCAAATTGAGGTTAAAGGTCATATGTACTTCTTTTTGTATCTTCGTTATGACGTGTTATCTCTATGGGAGGGAATTTTTTTAAATGTGAAAATTGACATGATTGTCTTTATCGAGCACTAGCTCACTTACCCTTCGGTGAAGTTCTCCCAGATTTTAATATGTTGTAGCTGAGACTTTGCGCTATCGTTATGTGCCCTTAGTTTTTTTATACGATGTCGGAATTACGATAAAAAACTTGGTTGAAATTAAAGCTTATCTTCTACGTATTGAGATATTTCTTTCTTTCTGCAACTTTCTTTGCAATAACTCAAGAAAAACACGCCCTATCACCCCCATATTTTGCACATGTTTAGTTCATGGCTCGTACATTATTTCATAAAATAGCAACTACTAGATCGGACAACATCTTTGGTATGTAAATTAGGGTCAAAGGTCATAAATGTTTCATCTTGTATCTTAGTGAATACCTGTCCTATCTTTCCCATATTTTTCACACGTATAGACGATGTCGCGAGAATCATTTCACAAAATAACAACTATTTCATCAGATGCAATCTTGGGAGTGCAAAGGTGGGTCAAAGGTCATATGTACTTGTTGCTGTTTCTTCGTTATAGTGTATACAGAATTTGGTACTTCATGGCAGATATGACTCCCTTTGCTAAATGAGAATGCAAACATCACACGGCCAATGTCTCTAAACACAGATGAAACTTGTATGGTCATGCCTATTGCGATCAGGACTCGAATCATTGATAAAAAAAAATCGGATCACCTTAATTTGTCAGTGATGACAAATTACAATCTCTAGTTCTTATTTCTCCCCAAAAGTTGTGCATCGATTAGCTCAGAAAGTCCTCTTCCTATCAATTTCAAACTTATACCATATATGTATCGTCTCCCAAAGACGGCAATCGAACTAAAATCAAAGTGATCAGTCGACCGTGACGTCACTATGACGTCATTATATGAAAACACATTCTCAATCATATCTCATTAATGGAATGGAATTTTTCAATGAAATTTACGTCACATATATTTCAAGTCAAGCGCATTCTACTCATATTCTCAAAATTCATCTATATCTTAAAACGTGCGCGTACGCGCGCGTTGAAATATTTGTATGCTCAAATCGAGCTCAAATTTTTTTTGCACACGTTTCAGACCATTTAGAGCATTTTTTGAAAAATTGAAAAAATTTTACGGACGCGTACGCGCGCGCGCAAATACGCACGCACAGCTCATATGCAATAGAAATTTCCCGTTTTTTCACACTTATCGCCTGCCTGAAATGTCAGGGAATATGTCTACCAAGTTTCAAGTCAATCCGACTCAATATGACGTCATACGGGCCCGTCAAAGTTGAAATTCCGCGCGCGCGTCAATGGCGATATACAGTGCAACAATGGCAAAAAACTGCCAATTTTAAATCCGATTTTACTCGTCAAGATGGACGATGACCCCCCATTTTCTTTACATATTCTGAAAGCTGATGAGTCTTACATATCATTTCATGGGTTGGCGATGCTGGAAAAATGATTAAAAGATATCAAATTTCTTGATAAAATAAAAAGAGTAAATTTTCAAAATGACGTCATCAAATTACAAGTTCACTCGAGCGTATCTCACTTATCCTTTGCCAATTTTTACCCAGAATTCAGTATGTTGTAGCTTACTAAATGCTCTTTCATTAATATAATTACAACATTTTGATTAGATGACGGCATCACCTCATAATATTGGATTAAATGTAATCTTGTCAAATTTGACCAGTTTACGTGTTATCTTAATGGGAGTGCAGTTTTTCTGGATGTGAAAATTGACATGACTATCTTTTTCGAGCACTAGCTCACCTATGCTTCGGTGAATTTCTCTAAGATTTTAATATGTTGTAGCTCAGACTTTGGGCTATCGTAAGTGTGCCCTTCATTTTTTCATACGTTGTCGGGATCACGTCCAAAAACTTGGTTGAAATCAAAGCTTATCTTCGATGTATTTTCATATTTCTTTCTTTTTCCAACTTTCTTTGCAATAACTCAAGAAAAACATACTCTATCACTACCATATTTTGCACATGTTTAGTTCATGTCACGTACATTATTTCATCAAATAACAACTACTTCATCAGATGCCATCTTCGGTATGTAAATTAGGGTCAAAGGTCATAAATGTTTCATCCTGTATCTTGGTGAATACATGTTCTATCTTCCCCATATTTTGCACACGTAAAGACCGTGTTACAAGGATCATTTCACAAAATAACCACTTTTTGCTCAGATGCCATCTTGTCTGTGCAGATCGGGGTCAAAGGTCATATGCACTTCTTTCTCTATCTTCGTTATGACGTGTTATCTCTATGGGAGGGAATTTTTCTAGATGTGAAAATTGACATGATTGTCTTTATCGAGCACTAGCTCACCTACCCTTCGGTGAATTTCTCCCAGATTTTAATATGTTGTAGCTGAGACTTTGCGCTATCGTACGTGTTCCCTTTGTTTTTCATATGGTGTCGGGATCACGTCCAAAAACGTGGTTGAAATTAAAGATTATCTTCGATGTATTTTCATATTTCTTTCTTTGTCCAATTTTCTTTGTAATAACTCAAGAAAAATAGCCCCTATCAACCCCATATTTTGCACATGTTTAGTTGATGTTACGTACATTATTTCATAAAATAACAACTACTTGATCAGACACCATCTTGGGTATGTAAACTAGGGTCAAAGGTCATAAATGTTTCATCCTGTATCTTGGTGAATACATGTCTTATCTTTCCCATATTTTGCACACGCAAAGACCATGTTACAAGAATCATTTCACAAAATAACCACTTTTTTGCTCAGATGCCATCTTGGGGGTGCAAAGTGGGGTCAAAGGTCAAATATACTTCATTCTGCATCTTTGATAGTGTATACGGAATTCGGTACCCAAGATGGCAGGTCTGACTCCCTTTTCAAAATGAGAATCCAAACATCACACGACCAATGTCCCTAATCTCAGGTGAAAACTCGAATCATTGATTTAAAAAAAATCGGATCACCTAATTTGTCAGTCTTGACAAATTCCGGGTCTAGTTTATTTGGTCATTATTCAGGACTGCGCTACGTTTTTATAAGGGGGGGGGGGTGTCGAAATCGCCTGTCAGTCAAGAAGAAAGAACATCAAAAGACAAGAGAAACAACAACAAAAAAGTCTTCATACTTTAAAGTTTGATTTTCCGCCGAAAGTCGGCTGACAACCAAAAACAAACAAACAAACAAACAAACAAAAACAAGAATAAAAAGTCTTCCTATTTTTGCTGCCACTTCCCTCCCACTTTGCATGGAAAAGAGTGGGACATTTGATCCCTGTAAAGTGTGTGTGTGTATGGGGGGGGGGGGTGCAAGCTTCTCCCCCCCCCCTCCCCCCGGGCTGCGCCGGTCCGGTTATGGTCTTGTAATCGTGGTGATGATGACTATCTCCGATCATCCCCCCACTCCTCAGTACGGATTTACGCCGTTGGTCTCTATTAAACTTTACTTCCAGAGTTTGGAGGCCGATACCCAATTGATTATCATAATGGTTTTGACTTTTTGAAACTAACGAGTGTAACAGGTCGAATCTAGACACAGGAGAGTACTCTAAGATATATTCTACACTTTCATAAACATGTTTAATTATACCCCATCCGAAGGACAGAGTGTTTTGCCTCTTACTAGAGGGAACGGTATTGTTACACAAAACAATGCTCAATTAGACTCGGAAACTGTGCCCAAGAGATCGGACTATATACTAAATAAAGTTCCGTATCATTATTTCCTACATTACTAGGGTCACATTATGTTTCACTTCACATACATAGATGTCTGTAACAAAGAATGGAAGTTATTTCATAACACTTTGATCCCCTCCCCCCCCCCATCCTATGAACTGATGGGATACACCATTGTACAAATCTACTGGTATGCCGCTACAAGAAATATGATCACACTGATCACATGACGTACATTAATAACCTTCTTGGTTTGCTTAACACAATGTTTGCATAAGACACGAGGGCATTTCATAACCATGGATTAAAAATAACAAGCACATGAAATTGGACAAAAGAAGAAAGAAGGAAAAATAAAATATGAATGGACTTAAAAGAAAATGTTAAATGTACTACTGTACTTCAGTAACACAAACAAATTTGAACAAAGTCAGGGTGCTACAAAACCATTTTTACCACTTGCCCGGTTGGGTAAGCAGATTTTCAAACTGTTGTTAACATACAAGATCATGAATTCTACTTGCCCGAAAAGAAAGTCCAAAAATATAAGTCAGGACTTAATAAAACGTACTCCTAGTTAACACGTAGATTCACCCTAAAAACAGATTGGTTAAAAAAATCAACCAATCTCATTGGTTAACCCGATATTGGTTGTTTCAGCCATTATATTGGTTATAAACTAACCAATTCGTTGGTCAACCAGTAACCAATGTAATCGGTTAGGCTATATTGGTTGTTTCAGCCATTATATTGGTTATAAACTAACCAATTCGTTGGTCAACCAGTAACCAATGTAATCGGTAAGGCTAGCTTGGGCCTGTAACCAATCCACATTGGTTGCTGCGCTCACAGTCATGCAGTAATCTTA
This sequence comes from Diadema antillarum, assembly GCF_040938485.1. Taxonomy (NCBI): domain Eukaryota; kingdom Metazoa; phylum Echinodermata; class Echinoidea; order Diadematoida; family Diadematidae; genus Diadema; species Diadema antillarum. The sequence continues at coordinate 66,271 of NW_027271837.1, read as the reverse complement.
TTTCTTTATTATTATTATTATTTTTAGTTGTAAGCGACATTTTCTGTTGTTTTGCAGAGTTTGTTTTAAATAGTTTAACCATATAAGGCCCGTTTATGCATCTCACAGTAAAAAAAAACAAACACTATCAGTAAGTTTTGTATAAAACTTTGTCTCGCGGGAAGTGAGGAAGTGGGTCACTGGACCCACGCGGTCGGCCATTCCTGAATTACCTATACGAGCGCGATATCAAAGATGCTTCATACTTGACCTACTTCGATTTTCTTACAGAAAATTGTTTGTAGAAAGTTGTGAAAATAAGACGCTACTATTAAAAAATGGTTAAACATATCAACTTAATTGGAACTTAATTCATTCATACGAGAATTTAGTGCAGATCGATGAGACAATGCATTAGTTACATATTATGCATGATTGCATTGACAAAATGCAATTATAGGCCGAAAATGAAATGAAATGAATATAATGAACTTGTGTATGTGTGTGCGCGCGCGCAAATGTGTGCGGGAATAAAGGGCGTTTTTTTTTTCAGTTTGAACATAATTTCTGTTGGTTCTTATATCGATCATGCATCTGCATTACGAGACCATGTAAAAATAACAAAATGTGATTCCAGTTGGAGCTTGATTGTTGTCGGTTTTTTTAAAATTATATCAATCATGCATTTTCATTTAGAGAGTTTATTATGTAAAAATAACTTAAACATCGAATATCAAAGCCTATATTTTTTCAACTTTCATGTTTCCATATGACATGAATTTTGCTTGTCTAAATATGTGTGTTTTGGTCATAAAGACGTACGTCATAAAGTCGTCAAAAGTCGACATACGTTTTGCTTCTATATCGATCATGAATATTCATGAGAGATGATCTGATATGCAAAAGCTAGTGGCAAAAAGTAAATACATTAATCTATAAGGTATTCATATTGACCTCGATCTTAAAATGTGTAGAAAAATTGTATACTTTATTGTGATATTCATTATTCAAATTTCAACTTGTGTTTCAGGAAATATTTTCATATTTCAGCTGGCCTGATAAGAATGGAATGTAGTTCAGTAACCGCGCCTTCAATCATTACAATTTTTCGTGGGTATATGAACCATGGGTTGTATGTGATTGTAATTAGGAATATGACATAGACATAGATTCTAGAGTACTCTAGAATGTGTAGGATAGGTCATATATTCATTAGGCTAACATTACGTCATCGTTGGCTGTACACTATAGTCTAGCTAAGGAGTACGATATGAAATTAGCCGTAAATATGACGTGTGACACTCACCAGTAGTATTTTTTTTTAATTCATGAATTGTGGTTAAATCCCAACCAATATCACTGGTCCCTTCAACCAAGGTGGATTGGTTGCATCATATATATGTAGCCCATACTAGATTAACCAATCTATGGTTAAACTAACCAATCCAGGTTGGTTAAATGTGCAGATTGGTTGATATTTCAACCAAACGAGATTGGTTACTGTAATCAAGAGATTGGCTGGACACATATCTACCAACGAGATTGGTTAAATCTAACCAATATATTGGTCATTCCAACCAATCTGTTTTTAGAGTGTTGGAGTAAATAACTTGGTTCGATGGAGTGTTTGCGTTGCATTGCCTTAGGGCTTCTCCACGTAGGTGTTGGAAAATTGTTGAAAAGAAATCAAAGTGAGTTGCATCACTAAACAGTCGTTATCGTTTGGCATCTGTATGGTTGACTTGGTAGGTTTGCTGGGGGAAAGGTGAAAGAAAAGGTGGCTTTGACACTTTGCTTGCCCAATTCGGGCAAGCTTTTTTCTCACTGTTACAAAATTCTTGCCGACTTCTGTACCACCTTGAAATTAGTACTATAATTGGAACAAATAGGATTAGGAATAGAAAAATCACACGTCCAATGCAGGGTAATATTCATTAATGATATTATAGCTCATCTGACTGAAATATGTTAAGACAGATGATGCGTTTGTTACACTAATAACAACTTGTTACAGAGAAATGTATGCACAAATCAACACAAGTTAACAGGCATTTCATATTTTGTATTGTATAGGTCCTCCAAAGAATCCCCTCCCAGCTGTGTCTACATCAAAGAGATTTTATATATAATTTACTCACCACAAACGTTGGAAGTCTTTTGTACTCGCTCACTGAAGAGAGTAGGGTTTAAAGTTCTTATTTGACCGCCCGTTACCAACTATTAACCTGAAAGAACATTAGAGGCCCGCTCTTCAGTGATGTGGCTCAATGTTGCTTCTCACATTTAAATAGCTGTACCAGAGGAGTTTCGTACCAAGAATTCCGGTTGCGTTAATACGATTCCAAGCGTCGATGGTTAGTTGTGCAACCTCACCACTTACATTGCCATATATACTAACAGACACCAAAGCAACTCATAATTACATGTTTACCTAACATGTTTCAATATCCGTTCGTTAGTCCATTTGTGTGTTTGTCTGTCGTATTGTTATGTCAATGAAGTACATTATAAACACAAATTGACGGGTAATTTCACAGACTCGGATTCGGTCATGAGTGAATAATCAAACATCAACCAATTAATCAGTCGTTCGGGCAATTACTTATGAAAACAGTTAATGCGTCAAGAATAAAGAAAAATATGTATAAAAGCCTATAAAAAGCCTGTTGAAATTTGGTCCGGGGTGTCTTTACTTGAGATTATTGCCAGAACATGCAGTAAACACATGTGACGTCAATGACACCCGTACAAAGAGCGTATTGATTTCAAACTAGCCCTTCTTGTTTACAAGTGCATGATGAATACTGCTCCTCAATACCTATCCAACCTACTAACCACCCGTACAGTATCCGGATATCAACTCTGGTCACAAAATGATAAAACAATCATACAAATCCCACAAGTAAAAACCAAAGCTTTTGACATCAAACGCACATTTTCATATGCTTGATCTGTTGCCGGGAATACTTTACCAAAAAGAACTCCGCCTATGTGTTTAATCAGAAGAAATGTTTAGGAGGAAACTTAAGACTAAACTGTTTCAATTGTTATTATGTTGTTTCTATATTTTGTGAATGTCGTATGTTGATTGTACAGCGCTTTGATCAGGCCCTGTAAAAGCGGTCAATAAGAAATTGTTATTATTATTATTATTATTACTATTATTATCGTTGTTATTATTATAATAATAATAATAATTATTATTATTACAAGGAGAACGGATTTAGAAGGGACAGGGAAACTTACTTTTGATTGGCGTTTCATTTTCCTCACGTTTTTTGATATGTCCTTTCTGTTTTTCCCCAATAAGTGAAAGATCGGGCATTGCATCCATTCTTTCCGGACAGATTGAGCGCCATGCCATCCCATCAATTCTAAGAGGAATTCTACACAACTAATCATTACAGATAGAATAGCATGATTAACCAGAGAAAAGGACTATAGTTAAACCCCGTTTACAGTGCGAGGCTCGGCCGCGGCTCGGCCGCGGCCGAGCCCGGCCTTTTCTCAGTGTAAACGCAAACTGGGCCAAATGTGCGGCCAATTTTAGTCTGGCTTCCAAACCCTCTGCCCGTACTATTTCGTTATTCAGGATATTAACCCCCTCAACGTCGAAAACTAGTGTAGTTTAAGGTGGCTTTGTCCTGCAAAGGATTTTTCCTTCGGTAAAGGCCTTTGCCCGAACGGCGACTTCGTCGCCAGGAATCCAGTTGGCAAAGGGTCTGAAAACCAGATTATACCAAATTGCGTTTGTTTACAAGTAGAGCGCTACTACGACAAAATATTGAAAGGTTTGAATTAAAAGCGCGGCCGAGCCCGGCAGTGTAAACGGACAAAATTGCGGGGCTCGGCCCCGCAATTGAGACTGGGCTCGGCCTCGGTTCGGCCCAGCCCCGCACTGTAAACGGGGTCTTAGCCGCTGTAAACCCCTCACATTGAGAAAGTTCGAAGAGATACGATGCGTGTGACTGATCACGTGGATACTTTCTGAGACGAAGGATGATATTCGACAAGTCTGAAAGAGGGACATGCCTTCTTCCTGCGCAGGTCGGGTCTTCTCGACCACGCTCACTCTGGACACTCGGGAAACGATCACCATGCTTTTTTATTATTTTTTTTTTAGCATTTTGACAAGGCCTCGTGGCTGAAAAAGAGACTAACTGTGAGGGAACGAGTGAACGCGAGGCCGAGTGGCGCTAATTTGCAAGCACAAAGCCTTGTTGATCGTAGAGGAGTCTGCGCCAAGACTACACATGTACTACATTCACCACTGGCATTGGGGCGAATGCATAAAACTAGTGCTTGTAAGCAATTGCTTCAAGCACAATCACAAGCTCGTCTAGTAAAAGGTCTAGCTCAAGCAGTTGCTTCTAGTCACAGTGATTGGGGAATCATTACGGTTTTCTTCACCCTAAAATGAAAATTGGTCAAATAAACATCTGGGGTATAGTTAGCTTACACCAGCATTGTAGTCATTACTATATACAATATGTGTGATGATGCTCCACAAAGCTGAATATAGGCTAATTCTAACAAAGCGTACACATATATGTCCTTCTGGTTATCTTGGACTGATGTGTCACAACTTGAACATTGGTACTGTCATCATGACCACACATACAATTCGTAACAAAGTGATGAAAATGTGTATGTGAAAATAATAAAGGGGAGAGAGTTAAGGATACAGGTACCTCCATTTTGACCCCAGCAGGGATTATTTGAATTTTGTGAACTTGGATATCACTGGTTATGGTTTTTATAATTGGTGTTGGAGAACAAAATGTCCATTCGACGTTCATGCTGATAAAACTCTCAATTATTCCTTTTTGTTACTTCGCTGAGTTTGTGGTCACTCTTAATTACTAGTATTTCTTTCTAACATTACAATGCCCGTGTTCAATTTCTGGTCTGTTTGTGAGCACTAATTTCTATGTTTGATAGGAAGAACTTGGCTGTCGTGTGTTGACTCCATATTTTCCTTCTTTCATTAGGTTTCCGTCGGTCATCTGTGAACATTTTCGGAAGCATGGAGGAATCTGCCTCAAACCTCATTTGTGGCATGTGAGGTGATTTGACTATTAGTAGAGCAGTTAAGCCCTCAAAATCACGTGAATTGTGCAAAATTTGACTAAAGCATGAAACTTTCACCAGTGTTAGAACATACCATAAGATTTATTTTAAGATCGGGAGGTAAGTCTGATTTGACCTCTGATGACCTCCAGAGGTCAATGTACTTTAGATATCAGAAAATCGATGTTTTTAGACATTTGCGAATGATATATGTGGTTATGTAGCACTAAACATGCATTTATACCACAGAGAAATCATTTCCAGATTCAACAGAGCACTGACAGGTTTTTACCTTTGACCTCTGATGACCTCCAGAGGTCAATGAACTTTAGATATCAAAATATCGATGTTTTTAGACATTTGTGAATGATATATGTGGTTATGATTCACTAAACATGCATCTATACTTCACTGAGCGTATATGGAAGGGGACATAACGAAAGATAGTGTGGGGGAGGGGGTATGCAAAGGAGATTCTGCCTTTTAATCTGCTGCATACTATAGCTGAAATGTTCAGTGACAATTCATTTTCTGACAAAAAAGTGAAGAAAAAAAATCTCCATCTCTGGAAATACTTGGAGGCAAAGTTTTATGTCCCCACCATTCCCCCTCCCATATTTTCTCGGGAGGCGGGGCAAATGCCTCTTGCCCTCCAAAATGAACAATCGTGCATATATAGGAAAGCCTTTTCATCTTTGGAATTCAAATAAAAATATCTCTTACAAATATATTTCATAGAATAAGGGAAATTATCATTCCCCAAAGTATGTTATATCTGTGGAAGGAACCAAGCAGGGGGAAGGAGTCTATCGAAAGGAGATATCCCCTCTCACAGAAGGGAGATTTTGCATTTCAGAATTAAATTTTAACAATCCGATGCACACTTAAAGTGAAAAACTTGGGCAGTTTTCTGTCTAAAGAGCAAAAAACAAAAAACAACAACAAAAACTAACAACAACAAAACATAGTCCACATCTCAGAATTTAATGGGGTGGGGGTCAACTATCCCTGCCACCACCCCACCCCTCCTCCAAACTGATGCCTCGGTATGTGCATGTGTTTTATTCCACTTGTTGAAAAGAAGAGAGAGTTTTAAGAAACAATATTGTTCAGTGGTCGCTATCCCAGTCAAGTAAATTGTTTATCAATAAGGTGATTTCCTTCACCTGTATACCTTAAGATGATGTAGGCCTGGTATTTGCCTTGCACGTTATTACATCTATTTCTTTTTTAGTATTCTCGTTTATATTTTGATGTGAAAGTTGTTTACTTTGCCACGATTTTATTTGTACATAGAAAAAATAATCCAAGACTGAAAATGAAACTGATACAATATTTAATGATTGACATGATGCACATATTGTGTATTTCTATAGCAATACAAGTTAGCAATTCAAAAGGCGTGTACTCATTTCACATGAACATTAGCGATGATCCTCTGACCTCTGGAGGATATTGAAAGATATGCATCAAAATGTAAGAATATTGATGTCTGGTCTCATTGGTTTGTAATGGCCAGCTGCTTATGAAATAATAATTATATAAAAACATGCATTTTGTGTGTGTGTGTGTCCAAAATTGTATGCAGAGTATTCCACACACAGTTCAATTTTGACTTCCATCTAGGACAATGAGCGGTTACTTTTTTCTCAACTACACTGTAATATCAAAATCTATTGAAAAAACACGGTGGCGGCTGGGTCTAACACATTATCATTCCTTTTCGTTGGAGATCCATGCGGGATTGTCAAAACAAACATAAAAAACAGATATCTCAGACCTAATTGTTATAACAAAGCATCATATCCTCATATACCCAACCCAACCCTCTATGCCCAGACAATGTAAACCACCCCATGGACTTACTTAGAGCTTTAGAATATCCTTTGTCAACAGAGAGAGACATCCAAACCTTTGCAGTGCCGACTAAGATCTGCCATGGAACTGATTGGGATTGGCTCAGCAGATCTCGTTTCCTATTCTCCTTCTTCTTCTTCTTCTTCTTCTTCTTCTTCTTCATTATACTGTGTAATCTTGTAATATTCTGCCATGGAGCCTTTTCTTAATTGGTTAAAGAAGGTATCCAAAGAGCTATATGAAGCAAAAAACAACAAACAGATGCAAAAACAAAAAGAGAGACATATGTATCTTCAATAAGAGAGCTGAATATTGCGTATCTCTCAGTCTCCTGAAGTGTTTCAAAGAGATACAAAAGACAGTGGCCGAGAGTAGCCGCCACCTTTTTTTGGGAGTAGGCCTACTTTGTGTTCTTGCAAATGATGCCTGACATTTTTGGTCATTTGCCCTCTTTGAAGAATACAGCAATAGAGCCACAACTTCCTGCGGAGTGGATATTGTGGGGTTCTTGATGCAGAACATCATCGCTGAATTTGCTTGTGCTGTACTTTCTTACAGGGATTACCATTGTAGTTTTGTTTTGTTTTGCTTTGTTTTGTTTTTCAAGTGTGGCTGTAACACTGCTTGTTTTGCATATGATGGTCATTGCAGCTAAAGAGTGCATATCTTCTCTGGATCATTCCAAACTTCATGATGTTTCACCTGGGTGAATGGATCCCAGATGATGCATGCATATTCCAGGACAGTCCTGAGCGGCATGGAGTAGCAAAACACCTGAACTTTATGATACTCGTATCTTCGTCTGGAGAGAGTCTTTGGTTGAAGTATAACCTTTTTAAGCTGCTGTGGCGATTTGATTCCAGCTGAGCCTCCTATTGGAACTCCAAAATATTTTGCACAATCCGCTTTCTCCATGGTTTGCCATGAATGCTTATCTATTCCCTGGGTAGGTCTCGGATGGCAATAGCTAGTTGCAATACACAGGATTGCTTCATGTGGAATGCATGTTGGGCCTCACAGTATGTCGAAGTTTTCAAGATAGTCCATGATGTCGCAGCTGTGGACTGTATACTCCAGGACCATGAGTCATTCATCGCAGTCATACTATAACAACCCACCAGCTTTACACTGGCCAATACAGGCCCACCAGCTGGAAACTATGCAAATATTGCCCATGAGCTTGACACTTAGGCAAACCAGTCCCATAATGAGTCCGACAAATGGGAGAAAAGATCTATGAGACTTACACTGAATAGATTAAACACTCTGTATATCAGTCTCGTGGGCCTTGTTTTCCTCGAGTGTCGAGATAATGGCCATATTTGCCTATATTTGCTAGTCTACATAACTAACCCAAACATAACAGTTATATTTGAGGTCACTGCCATCACTCAAGAAACTTAAGCTTTATTTCTGAAGTAATTGACCTCTCACATTTCAGAGACCTGTTACTATAAACCAATGCTCTGTGGAATATGCATACATACTTTGATCAAAACGTCAATGCGTGATTTGTACATGATTAAGCATTTACGATTACACCAATGAAGCCAAACATCAATACAGGTAAGCCTACACATGTGATCTCAGTGACCTCTCATTGTCCTGAGAGGTCAAAGTTGGATATAATGCACAGGTTAATGACCAGTGTTCCATGGAATGACAAGATTCTTCTATTATAGCATAAATGATTGTACATCTGGTATTACAAAGTTGACCATTGGCTATACATAGAATATCAATATTCTGATATTTTGAGGTTATTGACCTGTCACCTTCCTCAGAGGTCAAAGGTAGAGACACGTGAGTAATTTCTCTTGCTCTGTGGAATAGGAAAACAATTCAATTGTAATACAAATGAATATAACATCTAAATCATGTTTGTCACCAACCAATTGCACCAAATACCAATGTTCTGACATTTTGAGGTCATTGGCCTCATCATAGGTCATCTGAGGTCATCAGAGGTCAAAGGTAGAATTCTGACTCGAAAGGCTCAGTGGAACATTGAGGCAATTCCTCTTACAAAAATTAGTTTTTAGTACATAATTATCGTGTTTCAGTTATGAGTGACGCATTAAAATATCAATTTTCTGACATTTTGAGGTCATTGACCTCTGGAGGTCATCAGAGGTCAAAGATAGAAACCTGTCAGGGCTCTGTGGAATATAAACATAATTTTACTGTGACAAAAATTAAGTTTTAGTACATCATTACTGTGTTTTATCATTAACCAATGATGCAAAATATCAATTTTCTGACATTTTGAGGTCATTGACCTCTGGAGGTCATCAGAGGTCAAAGGTAGAAACCTGTCAGGGCTCTGTGGAACATAAAGACAATTTCACTGTGACAAAAATTAAGTTTTAGTACATCATTACTGTGTTTATCATTAACCAATGACGCAAAATATCAATGTTCTTAGATTTTGAGGTCATTGACCTCTAGAGGTCATCAGAGGTCAATTTAGACTTACCTCCCGATCTTAGAATTAATCTTATAGCATGTACTAACAATGGTGAAAGTTTCATGCTTTAGTCAATTTTTGCACAATTCTTCGGCTTATCTGCTCTACTATATGGAAATGAACGCTACAGGGATGAGATGATAACAGGACGCTGCAGTTCTGCCCTTGCCGAGAGATTGCCCGTGCGATCTCAGAGACTCATGTGATTATTGAGACCTAACTTTAGGGATGCTCCCATCCCGACTATCTGGATAAAGGCTTAACAGGGACAGTTTATTAAGCTTCACCCTTATGGCGCTGGTCTTCGTCTGTTCGGAAGGCATGGTGATGTAGTGAAAGACTCGCCATGTTGCCTTCTCGCTTGCTGAGCATGCGTGTTCAGTTCTCATTTCAGTACTGATTGATACCTCGTGACTGCATTGCTCATTTTACGCGATTACCAATCACCTTATTTCTTTTCATAACGAGCCGATTCATATTTCCCCCATGTCAAGGAATTTGTCTTCTGCTGTATTCGTCATCGTGTTGCCATAGAGATATCTCGTTGTCACTCTTCTGTTAATGAAATGAGTCTCACCTACAAAACACAGACACTCATAAATTTCAGTGAAAGGATGACTGGTCGTGTTTCCCCTGATTCTATTCGATTTTTATTCTACGTAGAGACTTCTCAGATCGTGTCTTGTGATGTACGACTTTCTCGTAAATTACCATGGCAATGCCATTCAGTAATTCCTGCTCCGTTGATGAGATTCTTCTTGACTACACAGCATGGCGGCATCTGTAGAATCATCTCATCACAACGGAGCGACATGTACATCACTTTACCCGTCAGATCCTATTAGTCATTGACTGGGTTATTCACTTCCAAAAGTAGAATGGTTAAAAATAGTGAAAGTTTAAATACATAGCTGACATGTCTTCAGCTCCACTTCTGTAAATATTTTCATATTCTTGTGGTAAGTAGGGCCTATTGATCTGCACAAGACTAAAATCTGGAGAGGGATTTATACACCTAACATACATACAGTTCACTGCCATACAATTTAAACATCTAACACGCATTCATTATTACTGCTATGCAATGGCAAGATTGACCCTCTTCAACGAAAGTCGTTTCGGCTAGATGCTGTTAGTCTTCACCAGGAAGAACTGGAGCATTCCACTGCCCTGCTATGCAAAGGTTAATGTTGTTCTGTATAGGTTTATATCCTTCCACGACTATTCACAAAATATCATTTCCATTCTTTGCCGTAGAATGGATGTCATCGACAATGTGAGATATTAAGAGAGTTGGCAGTGTCCACTACAAGAGGTACGAGTTTCAGAAATATGTAGATTTGCATATCTCATGATGTTTGTAGCGTGCAGACTCCGGCCCCAACAGATTATTTCACTATGCTACAAGGCCCTCCAAAAATCGAACCATCGGTCGTTACTCTCTCTCCCTGAATATATTGTGCTTATTATAGATAATGCCTTTAATTTCAAGCAGTATAAATCAATTTGTTGTCGAAAGCCAGAGGATGAAAAGGACTATGATAAAGACCATTAAGACTGTGACATAAAAACCATGAGCAATGGCGAAACGTTTGTGTTCCAAAATGCATGATTGTGGGAGTGGAAGTCGACACAGTGGGGTGTTGGTTAAAGGAGACCTCCGGATGATTTTCAGATTTTTACATTTGAACACTTATAAATTAGTTATACTGAGGACAGAGTTTCAGAATTTGTGATAATTGGGAAGAAGAATAAGCATATTTTCAAAATTTAGAACAAATTGCAATGAGCACGGATGATGACATGGCAGAGTCACCATAAGAATGCATGAGTTGGGGCTCAAGGAAGCAGAACAAAAGAAGAAGGCATGCATAGATTATACACAGGTGAACTTGCAAGCAAGCGGTATTGTAATGAAGTTACACTGCCACATTTCTGAAATATGTGAACCTCCTATGTCATCATCCTTGTTCAGTGTAATTTGTTAAAGGTTTTTCAAAGTATTGTTTCTCTGCTCAAGAACCACAATAAATTCCATAAGGCTATACATGGAGTTGTCGATTTATGTACTACATGATGTGAAATTATGAAAATCGTCTGGAATGTCCCTTTAAAATGATATGCAGGCCTACTGGGTAGGGATTACATCGATGCTCAGTTAATGGCAGTTTCAGGTTTAATTCTTTTCAATCAAACAGGCTTGGAACTTGCTCACATGGAGAGATAGATAGATAGATGGAGAGAGAGAGAGAGAGAGAGAGTTTATGCATGTGTTTGGATTGATGTAACAAGTATCGCAACACCACTGATAACATCACAATCAAGAAATCGTTTAATATCCATCGGTCCTCATTGGAGATTAAACAGGAATTTCGGCAAATGCAGGCGCTTCACTGTAAACCTGCACAAGTACAATGAGCATGGATATGTTTCTGCGAGCAAGGTTAGTTTCCTTTCATCAGCGAGGGAAATGATAATTCATCTATACAGTACCGACGTGAGCAGGAGTGTCTGATATTACACTAGCAATATTCCGCGCACTGATTAGTTCCACATAACGAGTATTCTCCTCGTAATGAGTAGACGGGTAGAAATTGTTTATTGCAACCGACGTTTAAAGAACCAAACAAAACAATGTGGGAGAGGGAGAGAGAGTGAGCGAGAGATAATGTACACTGTGTGTGTGTGTGTGTGTGTGTGAGGGTGCGTGCGTGTTTGTATGTGTGTATGACAGTGAGGGAGTGAAGAGTGAAGAGGAGGGGAGAGAAGAAAAACAACCGAGGAGAGCGTGGTCTCTACAAGCCTTACGCAGAATGGGGAAGAACAATGGCGACAAAGATCGGTCAGAAAAGATTAGCATAATATATTATTTCTGTCCCTAGGAGTGCGCGCGCTCGCTGCGGAGGACAGTGTGATGTAACTCCTAACGACGCAGTTAGCAGCGCACGCTTCCACTGTGTGTGTATCCGTCTCTCTATTCTCTTTCACTTTTACTTGTAGCATTTTGACTTGAAGGTGTCAGAATCTACACAAATTGTTTGAGCACACGGTTTGAGCATATAAGGAGTTAGAGTGATAACTTCTTAGAGTACACAACTAATCTGCGCGCGGAGTTTCAAACATGTCATAATATTATGTGCTGTTACAGTACTTAAAACTTGATGCAATCATTCTGCTTTACTGCTCACGAAAACGACAAGCCGCGTGTAAATATCACCGACAATGCTATAGAACGCACAACAAAGGACGCTACATTCTAATACGTTGTCCAGTGCTACACGAGTAACCATTTCCCCCCATCAATCGCTCAGATGTTGAAACCTTGCAAGAACGAATTTACGGAATGCTGAGTTTCTCATTGGTGTGCTTATCTGACACGCTACAGCGCGTACCACGACCGTGCGAACAGAACACGAATGTTATCGCCGTGCGTGCAGATGCACACGCTTCGTTGATCTACTTAGCTACGAATTCATGCTCCAGTTTCTTGGCCATGCAAACCTTGAAACGTGTTGCAACGTGTGGCCGGACGAAACTCTAACCGTATGTACACGAATTACGTGCACCAGTAGCGTCATATTGAAGCACAATTTGAGTTTCCTTTGCAGCGTGAACTAGAAGTGCACTCGAAAGGACCTCTTGGCGAAAATGTATGGGCACTTCTGAAGCTGAAAGCTTTGTTTGAGCATACTTTTCTGAAGGGATTTCGTATTAATGCAGCCACTGCACTGAGCCGATAATCACATTTCGCACAGTTCCTCAATGGAGTGAATATACGCGACCATGACCCGAAGTGAAGTGTGGAGTGAAAAGAAAACTGCCCCATTAACACAACTGTTCAAGTCACTCGAGTAGCACCTAACAATATAATGTAATGGGGGCCATCACGATATGCCTTTTGATTTTGATTCAAGAACTGAAATACAGGCACAACAAACATAACCGGGCCACGTCACTCTGGCGTCTCACTTGGTCTGGACATTTCATGCCGTGGGCTAGAAATTGAATGTTGAAATCTTGTACAATCAAATCATGTATCGACACGGCTAGTTCAATTAGTCTTGGACACTGTCTATCGTCTTCTTACTGTCGCCTTTCCAGAACAGTCAAAGCATAATGTATTTGGTTGTAAGAACACATGGCAACACACTAGGCCTACATGAAAGAAAAAAATATCCATAAATGCCCTTTGTTGTCTACACCAAACTAAAGTAGGCCTACCTAAAAGAGCAATCATGAAAACATTAATCTTTCTTCCGTGAACAAAATCTAAACGTGTTGTAGTTCTTCGTCTCATTCTGAAGTTCACGCGTAGTTTAGACGGACATGGACATCTTCGTTTATCAGATAAACTCAGCAATATGCAATACTTATCTTGTATGAAACAAGTAATTTGACTATGAATTATGCAATGGTTTACAAAAAAAAAAAACACCCTCGCAATTATTAAATCAACATATAATTCGAAGAAGATGAATATTACAGGAATTCTGTGTCAAGAAATAACTACAGAAAACGTGATATACATGTACTTTGTTGTGTGAATTTATGCATTGTCAGCTGAGAAACAAAGCAACGTCAACACTGTTGTGAAGGTTAAGAGAGATTGACGCCATTATGGTTCTCATATATAACGGTGATTCTTTCATGAATGGTTCCCCCCCCCCCCCCCCACTCTCTCCCTCACTCTCATGGTGGCAGGCATCTGTAGATCAGTACTTACAAGCTAGTCACTGTTATCTGCATACGCAGCGACAGCGGAGAGAAGACGCCCTTGAGAGTAGAGATGGTGTTGCTCGCGAGACATTTGATGGCGATGTAACCAGTGGCTCTACCGTCACTGTCCATGATTTGGGTGCAGGAGCAGTGCGGGGGGCAGTCAGCCTCCCCCGTTGCTGAAAGGACCTGTAGGAAGATTGAGTTGGCTAAAACCAGTGCCAACATCCTGCAGAATGTAAACCACCACATTATGCCAGAATGTCAATATCAGTCACACTACCTGTGTATATGAATGAGGAAGTATATCTCGTGTTTTTTTCTGTTACCTCATAAGGAGACTTTAAGGCAGGAGAAGATGCTGTTAGCTACTTGATAAACAAGAACAATCGTGATCACCACTGCTCATACGTTTCATCTACAGGTTAATCTGAATTCCACGGGCAAGCATTATCACCGGCACATGCCATTCTCACGTTCAGCAGGCGTTGCTTAATTTATCCCGTCTTGCTTTCTCAAATTCTCCAAGCAACTTAATCTCCGACTGAGAACGCAAAAGCAAAGAGATGGTCATACGTATCGCGTACTCGTAGTCGATAAGTGGAAATCCTTTCCACTGCTGATGTCGAAGGTGGATTTCTCCATTCATCTCAAACAAAAATCTGGCCACACAGATTCGACACGTCAAAATTCAGACGTATAAAGGCAACAGAAGCTAATAGCCATACTTTACATGACGACGAACGAAATCCACGCAGGAGACAAAGCTTGCATTCTTGCAATAATAGCCGCTGTAGCGTACACTAAGCACTAAAAGTGCTCATCACTCCTAGTATAACCACTACGCCACTACGCTCTTTTAATATGTGTCGTTCACAGAGCGCATGTGTAGGAGAAAATAATTATGCACCTCTTTTTGCTGCCAGCATGCGGGTGTGTTGTACACGGGATCGAGGACTTCCCGTGCGGGCACGTAGCGTACGTACACGGCTATTCTCTTCTTTTTCCTCTCCCCTACACATGCATACAAATTGTGGTACAATGTAATAGTACGACCTTGCTTGCCTGGTAATTGCGCATGGCTCATATCAGCCTGTGTGTACCAAATCCAGAAACACAGTCTCAAGGAAAAAGAAAGATAAAAGGTGGAGAGATAAACACAGAAACAGACAGAGAAGAGGAGTGAAGGGGGGGGGGGGACAGGAATACAGCAGAATAAAAGAGTAGAAGAGATGTAAAGTGAGGGAACAAAATTGTTCTTTTTCTGGTCTTTAAAAAATAGAAAGGGACAAAAATGTAATCAGCATAAATATTGCTTCTTAACATGCTCATCTTACATCAGGAATGGTTTATCAATAGGATTACATCAGGATATAATATGAGAATGGGGGCCGCTGTGTCTGTACATTATCGAAAGTAAACAAGAGACACATTGTTTCAATTGCGAGTGAAATGATCGTTTATGACATATCTGTGTGTGAAAAAGTTGTCAATGGAAGACCACATTAGGTTACTTACCCTGTAGGCCTAATTTAATCAAAATAGGTCATAATAATGTTTCTTATGACACTTTACAAACACCGTTGGTTGTGAACGATTGTCCTTTTTCTTCGCCGTTGTGCTTTCTTCTTTTCACATATATTATATATACAGTATATGCAAATACACATTTAATCATTTTCATAGTTGTTATCTCCATCGTACTTTTATGATCACTTATACAATAAACAATTTTTATGACTGCTACTAATACAATTACTCCAATTTCTTAAGCTTTCGGCAATTCAAGGAAAAGACGAGTTGACGAGATATCTAAAAACATACACGCAACAGAGATCTTTTTTTTTTCCAATTTCAATTCAAATGAATGTAATTTGGAATTTTCTGCATTGAATACATATTACAAGAAATAAAGTCATTTCATTTTATTTTCAAGACAATAAAACATACAGTGTGTACATCCGAACATAGATGAGATATACGTGTACAGATTAAAGAAAAGAGTAAGAGAACACGTCAATTGGGAACTACTCGGGATATAATGAATCAATGATCGGACTGAATTATGGCGCATGTATTGGGAGTGTGAATGCAGAAGACTGTCGTCAAATAAGCACATAGCTTGAAGATACGACAGCCTGGAAAGAGAAAAAAAAAAGAAAATGGGCAAAACATACATGATGTATACTTATCGAAAACAAAAGAAAAGAAAAAAAACAGAGTCATTCTGGCATTACATTGCGACAACAAAAATTGTGTAGACACTATGTACAGAGAATGAGATGAGTGAGGTGAGTGCTGGTGCAAGTAAAAGAGCTCAGCAGGCACGTCGTGGTCTATGTATTCTGAATCAAGGGCACACCAGACAGTGGTGGCTAGGTTAGAAAAAGGTTGCATGAATATGCATATTGGTATTGATATTGGTGAGATTGTCTAAAAAAAACCACCCATAATGGTGAGGCAAGATATTTCTTTATGATAAGCTGTATACTTTTTTTTTTTAAATCAACTCGTACTCTCAGCACGAGACATCGACATAATTATTAATAACGATGCACCGCATAGACTTGTACTGGTGTTTAAGTAATTCACTTTGCATTCTTTGCTTTGCTTCTATTAACCTAATTTCCTTTGTCACCTACAAGTATTGATTAATTTGAAGGAATGAACGCATAGCTGAATTCGTTTTGGGTAAATTATACTTTGGTAAAGATATTTTTAGAGCTATGAATGAGTCTCTTTAGGGCCTACTTGGTGTCATGTGCTTTAAACCGACCTGTGTTACTCTTGCTTCAACTGTATGTGTAAAATCTTGCGATTAGAGATACTATAATTACTTTAGATATCACACAATATTAGGCTTTTAACCCATGAAAATCCACTTATTAGATTAAGCTATGAATAACTGCATTGAGGGCTTAGATTTCTATGTATTGATGTCTTTCATAGAAAACGTAAAGACGACTTATAGATCACACATGCGTCGAGTTTTTAACAGAAAGTGTGAACAGGAACACATTGAAAAATTTGATAAAATTACATCCAAAACATAATTCAAACGGAAATAATTGCTGAAGCTCTGAATTGATTAGAACTTACATCATTACTAATAGACGTTGGTCTGTACAAGGTGCAAAATCTGAATTAAAAAAATCCTATTTTATCAATTTCAGCAAAAGCATTTAAAAGGAAGTCCAGTGCAGTTGAAATTTAGTCTGAAAAAAAAAGGAGTAAAATTTTCTCAGCACAACATCTAAATTTGATCAAAATCAGATGAAAAGTAAGGAAGTTATGGTAGTTCAAAGTTTAGATAATTTTACATGGAACAGTCCTTGAACTGTCAAGTTGAATATACAAACAGAGAAGTCATAATGCCATCTCCTCTTAACTTGCCATGTAGTACGTACATAAAATTTTGAAAAGTCCAGTTTTCATTCAAATGCTGTAAGTCAGTCTTAAGTCCTGATAGAGTATATCTAACTGGTCATTAATCTAAAGTTATTCAATCAAGAATAACATCATGTTTTACACTTTAATAACAAAAACAATGAATTTTCTTTTTTTTTTACATGATCAACGGTTTATAGGGAGGTGATGACATCATCAGCTCATTCATTTGCATATACACATAAACTGTACGAGAAATGTTCTGCAGAAACTACCGAAATTTAACAATTTCATAACTGCCCTAATTTCTAATTGAAATCAAAATTTTTACTTTTGTACTCGTTAGATTTTACTCTTTCTTATCAGAGTAACTTATAATTGGACTGGAAACCCTCTTTAACGTTTTTGATTTAATATCTGACAGTTTATCAGTATCAAATTTAATTCAACCTTATGCGGGTAATACTCAAAATATAGCTGAATTGCCCGTTGAAACACTAGAAATGCACTTATGAAGGCGTTATAAAGATTTTTTTTTTTAAGGTCAATCTTTTCCATACCCTTATAAAGAAATAGGCTACTTTATGAGTATATGAAACGTTGAAACACATCATTATTTACCTTCCAATTGAATCTTCTTCAAAACATGTACATGTATGCATATTCATAATATCAGTCTTCCGTTTTAAAGTTCTTGACATGCATGGAGTTACATTGTTACATTGCGTAAAATCTAAATAGAATCTAAATAAGCCATCGTACCCATTGTATGATATAACTATTGAGAGAGAGAGACACACACACACATACAACACACACACACACACATATGTATATATATATATATATATATATATATATATGATTATGTATGTACGAGTGTATAATGAAGAGAGAGAGAGAGAGAGAGAGAGGAAGAGAGGGGAAGAGACAGCAGAGAGAACAGACATGAGA
Organism: Diadema antillarum; assembly: GCF_040938485.1. Lineage (NCBI taxonomy): Eukaryota > Metazoa > Echinodermata > Echinoidea > Diadematoida > Diadematidae > Diadema > Diadema antillarum. The sequence goes on along the minus strand of NW_027271837.1, from coordinate 47,841 downwards.
GGAGTGATTTTGGTAGCTGGATAAAGTTATTTACTGAATTAAAGCGTGTCAAGTACACGTTTCCATTTGCCAAATAATAGCAGTACTTCACTGATGAATTCAGATATCCACGTTTCTGGTCAAGTAGGAAACCAGTGTTTTGCAACTTCAAAGAAAGATCTTAAAGGAGACCTCCGGATGATTTCCAGACTTTTACATATGAACAACTATAGATTGGTTGTATTGGGTACAGAATTTCAGAATTTAGGATAGTGATTGGGATGAGAAATAAGAATGTTTTCAAAATTTGTAACAAGTCGCAATGAACAAGGATGATGACATGGCAGTCTCACTACATGAATGCATGAGTAGGGGCTCAAGGAAGTATAAGCAGAAGAAAGCATGCATAAATTCTACACAGGTGAACATGTTAAGTACATGATATTGTAAAGGAATTACACTGCTCCATTTCTGAAATATAATGTGAGGCTCCTATGTCATCATTCTTGTTCAGTGTAATTTGTTTTGTGTTTTCAAAGTATTGATTTCTCTGCTCAACTGCTCAAAGACCACAATAGATTGCACAAATCTATACATGGAGCTGTTGATTTATATACTCCATGATGTGAAATTATGAAAATCGTCTGGAATACCCCTTTGAGCTTCCACTCTGTTAAAGCGTCATGGATAGCCTTTTGCAAAGGCTCGCAATGGACTCGCATACGACGGGCTGTGGACTCGCGCGCACACCGCGATCGGATGGGAGCGAGCTACTCTCGCAGCTCGCCGGTCGCGCGCTGTGCGTGCGTGTGCTGAAATTGTAGCGAGCTGTCTTTGCAAATAGCTACAAGGATGTATGACTGGAGAGCATGCAGAAAATGAAATATTGAGCGAGCATTGTTCTTTTTACCTCTATTTATTATATGAAAAAGAATCACCATTCTGAATATAAATGTCACAGACTGCAACTTTCTCTTTTTATCGATGAGTTTGTATAAATACACGAAAGGACATGGACGAAGTTAGTGCTTAATAAGGCATTGTGAATTCTATCACCGATTCTGTTTTAAAACGTCTTCTTAATTCATCATGTACATAGCAATTATAATAAATGATAAAGAAATTGTAGGCCTACACTGCGGGGATAGAATTGAAATAGCTGGTTAGTAACATTAATTTCAGTTTATTCGTTGTACCGTTTAATTGTGCTGGTATGTCTGAATTTCAACGTAGTTTATGCTCTTAATTGTTGAGAAAAAAGTGTGAAGAAACACATAACTTTTTTTGATGCCTGTAATATTGCATGAAAACGAAGGCTTTTTAATTATGTTCCTTTTTTCTGTAAGAAAATAAAAATATCACACGAACCGATAAAAATATGGCGCTGCGGCAAAACAGGGAAAGTCTCCTAACAATGGGACGATTAGGGAGGAGGGTGCAAATAGGCAGAAGCGGGAGACCGATGGACAATATTACCATCAAGTTTTGAAAATCTACTGTAAACGACATCATGCAGCATCCCATTCTCCTGTTTTTATATTTGCTCCACAAAGTTTGGCATATTTGGCGGAAAATTTGACGAATGGAACTAACTATTTTCATCTCGCCTCAGATTTCTTTTCCCGGGATGATTCCACATAGCTGGTGCTTTATGCCATCACGATAATCATAAGTTCACGATACAGAGAACGAAATGGAAAACATGAACATGGCTAAATATGGTTACTATGAGTCAACTCGACTCCTCACTGATGCCAAATTACTTCGCCATTTTCGAGGACTATAACATTTTCCAACAGTACTCTTGCCGAATACAAAAAGAAAATTAAATCCTACAACCAGAAAGTTCACTAAAATCTGCATGTGACATGTATTATTCTTCATTACATGCTTTGTGCATGAATAATAACCATAGGTGTGCATACTATTACATTACACAATTGTTTTAATGGAGGGGCATGGGGTTTAATAAGTGCCAAGGACATTAGCTTTATGAAGTGCAGTGATGGGTTCAGGAGGGAACATTTAGTCAACAAAAAGGTGCTCCAAAATGATACAATAGAAGCACGGAAACTAAGAGAAATTATTAGAAGGTGATTAACAAATGTAGTACTAATGGACACGGTTTTGTCATTTCAAAGTTCGAATACTGTACATCTTCAACCGAAGCTATCCCTCTTAATCTGGAAGTGTAAACGGGCGCGTGCGTGGCAATAGTGTGAGGTGACAGTAATTTCAGATGAAAGTTATCAAACACTTTCAAAAAAAAACCAAAAACCAGAACATACAATTAAGAAACCGCGAAGAATGATTACAAAAGAATAACAGTAAGTAAGAATAAAACATATATATATATATATATATATATATATATATATATATATGTATATATATATATATAAACATACATTGACAGGAGGGCTATGCCTTAAAATATAAAAGCCTGTCCCCATACGATTTCAATTATGAATTATGAAAATGTCAGTCCTTTAAAAACATTATTACAATGTACATAGATAATATGTACACACACTGTCATTTTGAGAATATATCATGACATTTGAGTGTACTATCTAACGAAATATAACTTTGACTTTATTTTGTGTACATTCAACAATGAACTCTTTGGGTCTATTATAATTATAAAAGAAAGAAATGGGTGCACGTCACGAGACCAACACCAACGAGTCATACACAGCCCACGGGTTATACTTTCCACGAGTCATACAGCCCACAAGTCATACAGCCCACTAGTTATACAGCCCACGAGTTCGACGTCAGGTAAAATAGGCCCACGAGTTATACAACCCATGAGTTCGACACTACGCAAAAAAAAAGGCTCTCGAGACCCACACTACGCAAAAGAGGCTCACGAGACCGACACTTTAGGCAAAGAAGACTAGTCTTGTTTAGTCTAGGCTGGTTTATTACAGATGAAAAAATCAATGACAAAAATTATTGTAACCTCGCCGTCCATTACATATAAGCCTCTCTCTATATAATCTTAATACACACATACACACACACACACACACACACACACACACACACATATATATATATATATATATATATATATATATAATTATTTTTTTTAGGGAAGTAGAGGAACTATCCCCCGAAGCAATCCCGTCCGCGCCTTGTTTTTCCGTAACCAAACGAGAGATTATCTCAGGATTATTCATTACGGCAGCCGCAAATGTACCATTCTCTTCGGCAAGAGTGGGAGCCATTTATGAATATCTATTACGCAGTACGCAAAGCCCCAGCAACGAATTATTGAATTGTGTATGATACAGTGTATGACGCGTGTGTGTGTGTGTGTGTGTGTGTGTGTGTGTGTGTGTTTGTGTACGAGTGTTCAAATCGTCTGTGCACAGTTGTAGCTCTCTGCCCTCAAATGTACGGAACTGAGCTGAGTTTTATGGTCGGTATGTGAAGAACAGAGGACTGAGTACTAGTGATTTATACAAGGCTGAGTATATATAGGATCTCGGGTCATCGGGTCATTATCAACATGTTCAGGGAGACGAGATTGGGAATTTAACCCCCTGAAACATTCAAGAACTGGGCTCAGCTGCGCCGAACGAGGCAGCAACTTGACTGTCCGTACTGAGATCAGGACCCTGGTCATCTTCTCAACAATGACGCCGTGCCAGAATAGATCCTAATAAAGGCTTGACATTGGTGAAAAGGAACAAATATCATGAAAATGAAGTATTACATGTTTCTTTCTTTCTTTTTTTCTTTATTTGATTGATTTGATTTGATTTAATTTTATTTCTGAATTTCTTTTCCATAGATAAATGAGATACAAATTTAATTGAACGAACTATGATTGAACGAAGTATAATTTGAATCTGACAGTTAAAACAGATAAATGATTAATTCAAATATCCAACATTTTTTCTAACACAATACAAAATGAAAACAAACAGGCATAATTTTATGCATATATTTGTGCAAACATAGGATCCAGTGTATTTGTCGTTCAAAGACATATTAAGCAACTCTGGTTTACAGAAATACAGGAGACCATCACCATAAGCAAACGCTTGACGAGGACAATGGCCTCAGAAATGATTGTCTAAGCAATACGACATAGTAAGAATATCATTTTAAAATCAGCACTCACTGAGTGGCGATAAAGGGAGAGAGAAGGAAGAATGAGGAGAGAAAAAAAGAAGAAAAAAAGTGCAGTCAGTGCAGTGTGCAAAATGTGAAGTTCTTGCGTGGAAATGCTTGCGTAGAAATGAATTGTAGACATGTTATAGTACTATGGATAGTAATGTTAGACTTACATCGTCAGAGGGTTTGAGTAACTGTTAATAGCTTCACAGTTATACTGACACTGACACAAATGCAGAAGAGGTTCAAATTTATGAGATTAACAAGATTGGTCAGGAACGAATTACAGAATACAGCACATCATAAAATCATGCTCTATCAAAAACAAATACAAGAACGGCAATCCATTTTGAATTTGTTGTGTAGGGCCCTATACAAGGCAGGGGGGGGGGGGGTTATATCTATATACGTTCACTATCACAGCGCATAACAAATGGATGGCCTATCAAATGGGGGGAAAAAAGAACCCGAAACATTTATTGTACCAGAAACTTCTTTGTGACATCTGTGCTTATTCTTTATTCTCTCGTATATCGCTGTTCACTTAATCAGGCCATTGCAGCTGTAGCTCTCACTAATAATTCAATTTCCATGGTGGTGAAATTGCTTGTTTCAAAAATTACGAAATCATGGGAGATGGGTCGTTTGCACAGATGGAATCAGTTGCCTCGTATCCGATATTCTAAAGAATAATATGTACAATGTTGATTGTTTCAAGAAGCATATACTATTCAAATGTTCCAAATATCCATCTATATATAGTAGATCGGTTAAACCCTCAAAATCACGAGAATTGTGCAAAATTTGACTAAAAAGCATGAAACTTTCACCAGTGTTAGTACATACCATAAGATTCATTTTAAGATCGGGAGGTAACTCTGATTTGACCTCTGATGACCTCCAGAGGTCAATGGACTTTCAATATCAGAATATTGATATTGGAGACATTTGTGAATGCTAGATGTGGTTATGTTGCACTAAACATGCATTTATACTACTGAGAAATCATTTTCTGATAGCACAGAGCATTAACAGGTTTTTATTTTTGACCTCTGATGACCTCCAGAGGTCAATGAACTTTAAATATCAGAATATTGATGCTTTGAGACATTTGTGAATGATAGATGTGGTTATGATGCACTGAACATGCATCTATACTGCAGAGAAACCATTTTCCTGATTCCACAAAGCATTGACAGGTTTGTTCCTTTGACCTCTGATGACCTTTAGAGGTCAATGACCTCAAAATATAATATTGATCCGTGATGTCATTGGTTAATGGCAAACATGGTGAAGATGTACAAAACAAGCATATCTCTCTTACAATGAAATCATCTTCATATTCCAAGGCACACAGACGAGTTTCTACCTTTGACCTCTGATGATCTCGAGTGGTCAATGACCTCAAAATATCAGAATATTTTGGCATCATTGACTAATGGTAAACATGATGATGTTCTAGAGAGCATTCATAGGCCCTGCTTATCAACGAGCCATTACCTTTCACCTATGAAAAACACACAAGGTCAAAGACCTCCAATGAAATATGAGGATACTAATATTGATAGGCCCTATTGCGATAGTTAATACAATGTAGTCAATTGTTTATAATGTAGGGCTTACAAACCATGGATTTCTGTTACCCAAAAAGTGGCTACTCATTCCGCAGAACTTTGAAAATTATCTACATCTGGTATGTGCCCAGAGCAAGGGGTGTCGATCTGTTTTCACGTGGGGGGGGGGGGGGACTTGGAAAATAGGTGTAAACATAAGTCCATGGTGCAAAGGAGTGGAGCGGAGGGGGAGGGTGTGTGTGGTGATTGGATTTTGCATACTTAGCCCTGAAATCAGTGATATAGTGCAGCTCTTGTTTAACGTGTGCGTCATCACATATATGGAAGTTGATGGGGGTGTGGGCGCATATCACCCCCCCCAAAGACGAAGTTTTTCAATTTTTAGAATCTGATGCATACGTTTCGTGGAATATTTGGAAAATTATGGATCGCCAAAGTGTACCAAGTCTATACGGATGGGAACCAAGGAAGGGCAGCGTCGGGGAGGGTAGGGTATTCCACTCCCATTCGAGAGAGCTCTTGCATTTTTAGAAATGAGATTCAACGATCTGGCACACATGCACTTTTGAAGAAATATCTCGAATTTTGTATCAGAGAGGTGTAGTAAGTCAGCCATTTGGGGGGGGGGGGGGGACCAATCGGGGGAAGGATGTGGGTGGAGGTATTCCCCTCAATCATTATGGAGCTTTTGCATTCTTTTGTTTGCAATTCAATGATCTCGTGCCACTCTTGGTTGAATTACCATTTGGAAAAAAAAATGTCCATCCCCAAATGTGTAGCCATAATCAACGTATGGAGGGGAAACTGATTGATATAGCAAAAGGAGGGTATGAAAGGGACTGTCGCCCAAGCCTTCCCTTGCGAGGGAGCCTTTGCATTAAGGATAGAAATGTAAAAAAGATCTTGTATACACATTTATGATGGAATATTTGGGATTTTATCAATGAAAGGAGTGTACTCAATCCAAGGGTAGAAACCGAAGAGGAAAGGGTTATTGAAAGAGGATACCCTACCCCTTCCAACAAGAGGGATTTTCTTTACTTTGATTTTCTTTACTTTTTGTTGATATAGTAACAAAAATGGTTAATCTCAAAAGTATTAAGTGTATATGGAAGTGGACCTAATGGAAGAGGGTGTGGGGGAGGGGGTATGCAAAGGAAATTTTGCCTTTTAATCCGGTGCATACTATAGGTGAAATGTTCAGACAATTTATTTTCTATCAAAAAAGTATTTTAAAAAAAGCATGTCAGGAAATACTTGGAGGCAAAATTTTATGTCTCCACCACTCCCCCCCCCTATTTTCTCGGGAGGCGGGGCAACTGCCTCTTGCCCTCCGAGATGGACACCCGTGCATACGGGAAAGCCTTTTCACCTGTAGAATTCAAATTCAAATATCTCGTTAAAAATTTTCATAGAATTAGGGATATTATCAATCCCCAAATTATGCTATATCTGTGGAAGGAACCAAGCAGGGGGAAGGAGTTTATTGGAAGGAGATATCCCCTCTCACAAAAGGGAGATTTTGCATTTTAGAAAACTTGGGCAGTTTTCTGTCTAAAAAGCAAAAAAGCAAAAACCAAACCAAAACAAAACAAAGTCAACATCTCAGGAATTATTGGGGTGGGGGTCAACTACCCCTGCCACCACCCCACCCCTCCTCCAAATCGATGTCCCGGTACGTACATGTGTTTTATTCCACTTGTTGAAAAGAAGAGAGAATTGTAAGAAACAATATTGTTCAGTGGTCGCCATCCCAGTCAAGTAAATTGTTCATCAATAAGGTGATTTCCTTCACATGTATACCTTAGATGATGATGTAGGCCTGATATTTGCTTTGCATGTTATTACATCTATTTCTTTTTTAGTATTCTCGTTCATATTTTGATGTGAAAATTGTTCACTTTGCCATGATTTTATTTGTACATGTAGAAAAAAATAATCCAAGAGTGAAAATGAAACTGATACAATCCTTAATGATTGACATGATGTACATAGTGTGTATTTCTGTAGCATTAGCAATAAAAGTGAGTAACTCAAAAGGCGTGTACTCATTTCACATGAACATTAGCGATTTTCCTCTGACCTCTGGAGGATATTAAAAGATCAATGCCTCGAAATGTAAGAATATTAATGTCTGGTCTCATTGGTTGGTAATGGCCAGCTGTTTATGAAACAATATACGAAATAAAAAATGCATTTTGTGTATGTGTGTGTCCAAAATTGTATGCAGAGTATTCCACACACTGTTTAATTTTGATTTCCATCTAGGACAATGAGAGATTTTTTTTTTCTCTACTACACTGTAATATAAAAATCTATTGAAAACACACTGTGGTGGCTGGGTCAAACACATTATTACTCTTTCGTGTTGGAGATCCATGCCCGACGGTCAAAACAAATCATGTAAAAAAAATAACAGATATCTCAGACCTAATTGTTATGCATCATATCCTCGTAGACCCAACCCACCCTCTACGCAGAGACTATGTACACCAGCCTAAGGACTTACTTGGAGCTTAAGAATATCTGTGAGATATCCGAACCTTTGCAGTGCCGACTAAGATCTACCATGGAACTGATTGGTATTTGCAGACCTCTTTTCCTTTTCTCTTTCTTCTTCTTCTTCTTCTTCTCCATTATACTGTGTACTCTTGTAATATTTTGCCGTGGAGCCTTTTCTTAATTGGCTAAGAAGGTCCCCAAAGAGCTATATGCAGCAAAAAAAAAAGAAAAAAAAAGACAGACATCTGTATCTTTAAGAGCAGAGCTGAATATTGAGTACCTCTCTCTTGAAATGTTTGAAAGAGATACAAGAGACAGTGGCCTAGGGTAGATGTATATCAGTCTCGTGGGCCTTGTTTTCCTTGAGTGTCGAGATAATGGCCATAGCTGGTTGACCATACAGCTTGTGGCCTATTATATTTGATGTTGAGCTCATTGAGCCTTGTTCACCTAGTGTTTAGCTCACGGGATGTATGACTCGTAGACTGTGTAACTCATGGGCTGTACGACTCATGGGTTGTTTGACTTGTGACGTACACCCGGTGAAGTGGACCTGTTGCTTTCTAGTTTGCATCTTCCACCCTTTCATCCAGTTCAAGGGACTTTGCCATATGTCTGTTCACACACTATTCATAAGTATCAACCCAAAACATTAAATGACCTCTCACATTCCAGACCTGTTACTATAAACCAATGCTCTGTGTATCATGCATACATACTTTGATCAAAACGTCAAGGCGTGATTTGTACATGATTAAGCATTAACGATTAAACCAATGAAGCCAAACATCAATACAGGTAAGCCTACACAAATTCTGATATTCTAAAAGGTCAGTGATCCCTCATTGTCCTGAGAGGTCAAAGTTGGACTCTATACACAGGGTAATGACCAATGTTCCATGGAATGACAAGATACTTCTATTATACATAAATGCTAATAGCAAGCTGCATTATTTTACATCGGGTATGAGTTGACCATTGACTGTACATAAGATATCATCTGATATTTTGATGTCATTGACCTGTTACAGTCCTCAGATGTCAAAGGTAAGGACATGTAAGTAATTTCTCTTGCTCAATTCAGTTGTAATACAAATGAATTTTCATCTTTATCATGTTTATCATCAACCAATTGCACCAAATATCAATGTTCTGATATTCGAGGTCAGTGACCTCATCATAGGTCATCAGAGGTCATCAGAGGTCAAAGGTAGAGACATGTCGTCAAAGGCTCTGTGGAACATTGAGGCAATTCCACGAACAAAAATTAGTTTTTAGTACATGATTACCGTGTTTAACAGTAACCACGAGTGATGCAAAATATCAATTTTCTGACATTTTGAGGTCATTGACCTCTGGAGGTCATCAGAGGTCAAAGGTAGAAACCTGTCAAGGCTCTGTCTGTGAAATATGAAGACAATTCCACTGTGACAAAAATTAGTTTTAGTACACCATTACCGTGTTAATCGTTAACCAATGGCACAAAATAGCAATTTTCTGATATTTTGAGGTCATTGACCTCTGAAGGTCATCAAAGGTCAAAGGTAGAAATCTGTCAAGGCTCTGTTGAACATGGAGACAATTTCACTGTGACAAAAATTAGTTTTTAGTACATCATTACTGTGTTTATCACTAACCAATGACGCAAAATATCAATTTTCTGATAATTTGAGGTCATTGACCTCTGGAGGTCATCAGAGGTCAATTCAGACTTACCTCCCGATCTTAAAATTAATCTTATAGCATGTACTAACAATGGTAAAAGTTTCATGCTTTAGTCAAATTTGGCACAATTGTTCGGCTTATCTGTTCTACTACTAACCGTATTTATGAGAAACTCTGCTCTACGTAGTCTCCTCATCCTTCTCTGTTTCTTCCATCTAACCAGTAAAATCTTGTAATGTTTATGTGAGATGATACATTTGGGACAATACTAAATTGTCCCACATGTATCATCTCACATAAACATTACAATATTTTAAGCATGGGACATGCTTAAAATATTTTCCAGCGGCGGCATCAAACATGGGTTCAAAGAAAATAAGACAGTTGTGACTCTATTCTCTTAAACCTCCTTGCTAACCAAGCTTTATATTCTTAATATTTCTATACATGTGTGTTTGGTTGTGTGTGATCCTATATGGCTGAAATGCTACAAACAGGTACATCCAGGGCCATTGTTTAAAATGAACGCAGCCAAGTTCCTACAGGCTTTACGGTGCATCCAAGCACTGTTACACATAATGTGTTTTTGTGAAATATATAACTTGTAGCAAATGTGTTGATTTATATTTAAAGTCTAGGATGGAAGCAATGACGACATATTATTTGTTTTTTACCCTTCTTTTAAGTGTACATTACAAAAGTGTAATGGAATCATGTCAATGGGGAATGAACACTTCAATCACACATTTGTTTGAATACACATGTGCAAAACATACACATGCATACACATATTGGTACAAAGAACTACACTGCATGCACTATGCAAACAAAACTGCAACATACATGTACACATGTACACATACTTTCATGACAGTAGTAAAATGACAATGAAAAAATACGTAAGGAATTGTTGGAACATGTATCATGTAGAGTTTGTTTGAGTAAAGAATTATTACACTTGTAACACTTTAGTCTCTTCCAATGACACCTATTGGACCTCAACTCCATAAAAAATGAAACATAATACAGCGTAGATAATCTGTACTACAATTGTATATAGGACTCCAGAAAGATGGATGCAATTTCCACCAAAGGAAGTACAGAGTGAAGTAGTCTACAAGTAAAATCTAATAAATTAAGTAATGGAATTCAACTATCCACCCTATCACCATATGTACCATGTGGAATTTGTTTGAGAAAAGAGTCATTGCACTTTTCATTCAAAATATTCTGTTACCATGGCAACACATTGGTTAACAATGAAGAAAGATTAAGTTTGCACATATACGTACTGCACTGGTCACATGTGTCAAATTTCAAACTAAATGCTAAAAGACTATGATAGTACGACGAATCCACCGTATTTTGTATGCTTTTTAGTGAAAAGTGCTGTTACCATAGTAACGCATTGTTCAACAATGACGAAAGATTAAATTTGCGAAAAAGATGCCTTGCACATCTTCTTTTGATAGCGGTAACAATGCCAAATTAGGGATTGATTGCTCAAAAAAGTGAGAGTAGTTCGATCCACATCTTTTTGTTAATGAAAATATGCCGTTGCCATGGCAACGCATTATGCGATACTAAAAAAAAGGTGTCTCGCACATCTACCTTTGATAGCGGTCACACATGTCAAATTTTGGGTTCAATCGCTCAAAAAATGAGAAGAATAGTTCGATCCACGAGATTTTGCAACCGACCGACCGACCGACCGCCAGCCCGGCCACCCGACTTCAGAGTGATTAAATTTCTACACACTATGTGCGGGTGTGGGTATAATACGTTGAGGATGACAGAACAAAGCTCCATCATGAGGCTTCAGTCTCTTGGCTGGGAGCCGGTTACATCTTGTCCTGACGTCCGGTCTGATGTGCTCGAAGATATTATCTTCGAGACCTTTCGTATATTATACTGTATGTACATAGTGAATATGTACATACTTGAATAAAGCGATTCCAGGGCGACGTCCGGGACGTCTAAACAAAGGGGCAACATATTTTGCTTGGAAGTCACGAGGATGTCGGCACGACTTTTGCAGTCACAGGGATTTATCAGAGACTAAATTCTCTCAGCAAATTAAATTTACCTCTCTGAAATATGAAAATATATTGTGAAAGGGGATCCCTAACTGGGACAGAAAAATAAAAAACACTTCTCTGTTTAGTGGCAATGTCAAGGACACTGGTCATAATAGAGAATGCCCTCCCCCTAATAGCTAATATGTAGCAATACGTTTTATATCTCATATAAGTATGTTTATTATCGCATTCCTTGCATATGAAGATGAAAATAGTAATCCAACACTCAAAACCTGAAACTCTTTGAAAGGGCATAATCCACAATTTTACTAGCTCTTTTGACTGTCATTAAGCGACTGCCATGTTGAATTTCACAAACATGAACAGTACGTGAGGGCTCTTCCTTTTACTGCCTGTAAAAATAGAATTAAAAAAATGGAATGACTGTAACATGGCCATTATATGTCATAGCTTTGAACAGAACCTCATTTTAAATCTTATGTATAGAGTGGCATATGATACCCGGCCACAACTGAAATGATAAGGAAAAAAAAATGACCATAATGTTATCATTAAAATGACCTTGAGGGGTGACCAACCCTCAACCCAAGTTGCTACTCATGAGTGTATACCTTTGATATATTTAACACGAAAAGCAGGCATGTTGATGTTACTCGTAAGAAAGCCTATTTTTCCCTCTCCCACAGCCCTCAACAACTACAATTCTATTAGCAAGGCTGGTATCGCTGCTATATTGACCATAGGCAAGACACTTTTAAATTTCCTGTTATGAATATAATGGTTTGACCCCTTAATTACCTTTAGGGTGACCTCATAAGGAAAAGTTGACTTCAGACCATAAAAATAAGTTCAGAATCGGATTTCTTGACCTAGAAAACCTTTTAAACTGACATTGGACATGATTGTTACACTTTCAAGGTTTTCTTTATTGCAAGTGACCTTTAAACCGAGATGGCGGCCATTTTGGATTGTGCAAATACGGCGGCCTCAAAGGGCGCCCTACATCAGAAATATGCCTTTTCTAGCCATCAAGAAATACAATTCTACTATAGCACGGCTGGCATTCCTGCTAGAATCGACGATAGGCAAGGCACTTTTAAATTACCTGTTACGAATATCATGGTTTGACCCCCAAATGACCTTTTGGGTGACCTTATAAGGAAAAGTTGACTTCAGACCATAAAACAATTTGAGAATTAAATTCTTTGACCCAGAAAACTTCCAAAACTGACTTTGTAAATGATTGTAACCCTTTTATGTGTTTATTTACGAGTGATATTTAAACCTACATGGTGGCCATATTGATTTTGCCAATGTGGCCGAAACAGTATGGTTAGGGCTACATGTGCGCCAAATTTGGTGCTTTTAGAAGAATTTGAATCAAAAAGTCCTTTGCACCCTCCACTAATACGGAATGTGTGTGTTTGGGAATAACGAATCATCGGAATAAGGAACCTTATTCAATTTCTGGATCAACGTGTACCTTATTCAATTTCTGGATCAACGAACTTTCGGAATAATTTAAGAAGCATCACCAAGTTTGTGGGTACAATTGTAGGTTTAAGCACAAATCATATGAATTCATCAATGTTATATGTCTTAGATTTCTCAGGCAGATTAGTAAGTTGTCTCTAAAGTACTCTAAGCGCGTCGGGGCAGGGCCTAATTTTCCTCCGACCCCAAGGAATTTGATTCCCCTTCTTTCCCAAATGATACCTTCTTATCACTTGGAGGTGAAGTAAGCTGTGGTCGGTCCTTCTTAAAATGGCCTGTCTTTCCAAAATGATAGGAAGTTAATGCAGAAGGAATCTTCGGTGCCTCATTGTGCATATAAGGTGTCAACTAATTGTTGCAGCCAACCTACTCATCTTCTCTCCCATAGTGATCATACCATACGTGAGCTATGTCATAATGACCATCCAGGTCAGAAACCAGTCGCTCTAAACAGGAAAAATTTGGCTACCCCGGTCGACCAGGGAAACGAGATGGTACATCCACCTTGTATTCATGTCACTCCTCAACCATCTCAAGGGACACAGTGAGGTTCTTTGCCTGCTTCGACCTCCCATATTCTACCTGACGGGAATGTTTATACCAACGCTTGGCTTCAACAGCCTCCTGGATGTTGATGAGGCGTTTATCCAGGGCAAAACACCCTGCATCCTTGCCCAGGCATCCCTGACACAAGCGAAATACTAACTGTCTAAGCAGGTACCTATCTTGCTTCCCTGGGAAATGCCCTTGTACATACGTCACGAATCCTATTTGCCCAATCGGTCAGGAACTCATCAGAACCGCCTCTGGACGTTCAGTCTGGCCAAAGCGTTCAGCTGGGCGTGTAACCACCTGGAAGTAGATCAGTCGATGTTCTCTACTATTGAATCATAGTATTCACCTGTGCCAATTGCCGATACCATTGAAGGTTATGCTTTTAAATAGGAGCTGGTACCCCATCTGGAATCTTTCATATTCTTGCTCCCTTTAATTCGGAATAGAATGTGATGTGTGAAATTGTGTTAAAGGGAGAATCCCCATCCATCTCATCCCATACTCCCTCATTCCCCTGTCCCTAGCAGGCCATCTACCTGCCTGGTTCTCATATCTCATATGCTGGAGGTTCTGCGTCCCCTCCATTGCCGTGACTCTGCAGCCTATGAGTGGGAGGAGGGGCAGCCATCCTTCCTTGCCTTCTTCCACTCCTCACCTCTGGATTTCCCTGCCCTGATGGTGAGTTCGAATCACAAAGGTACATCGATACACCAGTGTTCACATATCCATTTCCCCCTCTAACAGGAGAATTCCTGAATTAGACCCAACCTCAGAGCGGGTATGGAAAGTTTGATCACGATTACCATGACCCATTTTTCCATCCATTGTTGTAGGAGGGAAGTGTGTAGCTATGGGAGATGTTTCAGGGATGTTTTAGGTATTACCAGCGGAGATCAAGCTTCAATCGGCTTGTCCTCTGACACTACTCTTGGGCCGAACTCCAGCCTCTCGTAAAAATCTCTACTCCCGTATTCCCCCTCTGTGTGCACCATGTCGGGAGTGATACTCCCACGCTCCCTCAATCCGAGGAGGTGGTGCACTTTGCAGGACTCGCTCTTACAGCTAGCAAGTCGGCATAGCTCCAGTAGTAAACAGGGACCTTCCCACGTGCACCACTCTGGCCATACTGTAGTCTTTCCCTCTCTGTGGAGGGGTACACTCATATACAATCTAATCTGTCAAAATTAACAGAAGTACTCAGTTACATCACCAATTCTTATAACTCCGGGTGGTTATCCCACCGCCTATTGCAAAGAGAATAGAGCCTATTAGAGGAAAGGACAGCAAGGGAGTTCCTACATTGCAGTTCCTGATATAAAAAAGCAACCCAAAATTGCACTAATTCTAAATGAGTAATAACACCATACTTATACATGAAAAACAATAACAATTGGAGGCGCCCGTGAATTTCGATTCCCCCTACCCCCCCCCCAAAAAAAAATGTCCTGGTCTTTGAAATCAGGCATATAAAAATATGACTCGCCCTGAAGTACCCAAGGCAGCCAGACGAAGTACAATGAAATAAAACTTCAAGCCGCAACATTATGCTTTCTATGTTATGAATTCATTTTACATTTGTTTAGTTATAACGAGATTAATTAAAAGAAATTGCCGGTCCTGAGGACTTCGTTGTAACGAGAGTCCACTGTATAACTCAATGCAAATAAACTCTCTTAACTTATGTAGATATTGGAAAGAAAGCACACACTCTGGAAATGTGTGTACTGAGAAAAGAGGCTCCGAAGCATAGGTCCTATTCAAGCGCTTAAGCTGATCGAGCCGTGATGTAAAACTTCACAGCAACAACCATGCAGTGATTATCTGATCAAGCTGAAATTTATCATGCTCTATTAACACATTCCATCCATGATTAGGCCCTGATATCAACTTTCAAAGTAGTAGCATTATCCTTTCAAAAGTTGAAAGTTAAGAGTGTGTAAAGGAGATTTCTAAAAAAAAAATGAAAAGGGTACTCTAAGACACGCCCAATCATACTATCCTATTCTACCCAAAAGTGTTGCAGAAAAACTGCTAAAAACACAATTTCCAGTTCGTAGTATGATCCCAAACTTTAGATTAATGTAGAAATAAAATTGTTCTTTCAGAAAACATGAAAAACTCCAGATGGACTACGTTGACCCGTTTCACGTCTTTTGAGTGCCCACAGAAAATCCGTGCGTGCGACTTTTTGTTGGTTTTGTGATGGAAGGTCACATATAAGAAGTTATCGTAAGAACTGAACAAACAAAACAAACAAAAATTATATTCTGTTATGTGACTTAAAAACCGCTAAAAGCCCATTACTATTAATGTCTTACAGTCAGTAAAATATATTTTCAAAACTAAAGAAAAAAAATAACCAAGGCAGCATCTGCTAGCCAAGGGAATGCTCTTAGTTGCTTTTAAAATATCATAGATACCTACAGCAACTAGAGACAATTGAGGCAACACGCCTACAAAGTAAGGCGTGTGTAACACACCACATACACAGACAACACGTTCTGAAGTCACTGTCAACCAGTTACAATGCAAATCTAAGTTAAGACACCAGCAAATGTAACCAAATACAATTAGGCCTACATATACATCTACCGCAGATAAAAGCAGCAAAACTAAATAAAACATAAAAATCAGCTATGCGTATGAAAACAAGCGGACTGCGAATAATAATAGTAATAATAATTAGACAAATTTGTACAGCGCAGCTAATATGCAAATACACTCTACTCCGCTGTGATTTAACAGAGCTCCTAATATTGTTAATGATTAGACACACAAAAAATAAATAACAAATTAATCAAAGGCTTCTGAAAAAAAAAGGTAAGTCTTCAACAAAGATTTGAAGCCAGCAAGTGATGGGGCCTTCCTCATTTACTCAGGTAATGTATTCTAAAGGTTTGGAGCAGCAAAACTGAAGGCACAATCCCCCAAAGTTGCTTTTGTTTTTAAGTGAGGTTGCTTTAGAAGCAACTTTAGAAGCAGCTTATCAGGTGTACTTCGTAAATTACGCGAATATGCTGAGTTCGAAACAGTTACAATGTACTTAATGTAATATACTGTATAAACAAAAATAACATTCAATATTTGCATATTTTTCTCTCTTCTAGCTCCCATTCCACTAATACACACACTCTCTCCTACATCTACCTACAAATGATAAGATTATCTAACCAACACTTCTAATGTTATAATTGCACATTATTGCAACAGAATTTGATCTCAAATAATAAACAACACCAGAACGCTGAAACATTACATCATGAAATACTTTGAACCGCTTCGGAGATATGAAGAAAATGCGATTCTACTATTTCAACTTGTCATTTAACCCTTGACCCTGTGGTCCATAACCTTTCCGATAATAGACTCTCTGGCAAGGCATACTGTGCACACCATATTTCAAGAAAATACTTTCAGGCATTACGTCTTTACATTAATATGAGGGAAATAGCGAAATGACCGGGGGCACTTTATGGAGGAGGCATAAAACATAAAACAATCATTATTATTATTATTGTTCATTTAATAAAACATGTATGAGATAGGGGAAAGCACTACTGTGACACCGTTTTGTTTTGCAGTTAAATTGTTGGTATCTATGTCTTCTATGTAGACTACAATTGCCATTCTGGGTAGTAGGAAGCCAATCACTGCACGATGGGTTTCTGGCGATTTTAGTGGCAAAATCTAGGCAAAGCTTGTTTCGCCTGTTTCTGAGGGTTTCCAATGATCAGATTTCGAGTGCTACGTCATACGTGGTAAAAATGATCGCCTCGTATTATCTTGCAAGACCGTCTTTGAATGGCTTCAAGGAGATCATTACTTTCTTTGGTTAAACTGGCACTGAAAACAGGTGCTCCACACTCAAGGATAGGACAAATGTATCCACTACAGATCGTGGGCATGTCACGCAATGGCAATCTGTGTCTTTTCAGACACCTTAGCATGTACAGTTTTTGTTATATCGTTTCAGTAGGTCAGATACATAGGAATCCCATTTCAGATTTAATTGGATGGTGATGCCCAACATGTTAGTTTTGTCAACAGTATTGAGAATCTTGTGGCCTATTGAAAGAGGGATTGGAATTGTTGGGTCCTTATAGAAACACACTGTCATAACTACACATTTTGCAGGATTCAAAGTCATGTTATTGCGAAGGGACTATTCATGGAAATCATTCAGGGAACTTTGAATGTTTGAGGTTGGCTTTCTTTCCAGCTTTCAACAAGCGTCAGATCATCCACATATTTAAAATAGGGCACCAGAGAATCTCTACAGGCATCATTTATCATTAAAAGAAAAACAATGGACCTCGCTAGTCACTCCTGAATTTCCTGCTTTGCAGAAGTTCGACAGGTCAGTTTCACTGTTTGAATGGTTCTTTCATGGGGGTAGTGCGGACTGGAAATGTTGAAATCCCCAGGCTTCTGCGAATGATCTGAATTCCTGACTAGCGAACTGTGGACCATTGTCACTCATGACCGTCATCGGAGTGCCATGTTCGCTGTTAAGATTCCTTTCATTGCTTCGAGAACTTTAGCGCTGGAAAATGTACCAACCATTTTCCGAATGAACGGGAATTTCGACCAGTAGTCGACGGTGATGAGGTATTCGTCTCCATTCCAGCTGAAGAGATCGGTACCAACATATTCCCTGGGCGGTGTGGTAGGTCATTCTGGAGGAGTGGTTCCTTGGGTTGTGTGTGCTGAAATTCATTGCACGTAGAACATGAGCTGATCATGCGTTCAATGTCTTTTGAGATTCCTTCCCAATACACACAATTCCTTGCGTTGGGTCTTTGTCACGCCCTGGTGTCCTTCATGTAGCTTGTGAAGTACCTCCTGCTGTACTGGTTTGGGTATGACAACCCTTTCGCCTTTCAAGATGATCCCATCTTCCACAGTCGACGAATCTCTGCTTGACCAGTACTGTCGTACTTCCTTTGGCACCTACATTGCTGTCTCTGGCCAGTCTTGATGAATCACTTCCTTCAGTGTTCTCAGTTCTGGACAGTTTCCTCCTGGAGCTGTCTCAACCTGTCTGGTGCGACAGAGATCACATGGATCATCTCATAAAACTCGATGCTTGGCTGTTCCTCTGGATTAAGTCGCGACAAGCCATCAGCGAGAGTCACTTCACTTCATCTCATTTCATTTCATTTCATTTCATTTCATTCTATTTCAGTCTTTATTGTCCATATCATGGATATTTGTTTTGTTCACATGCTTTTTACGAAAAAAAAATGCAATACACAATTACATGAACAACATTCAAATGACATATAAAACATGAGGTAAATTTTTGCCAACATTATAAAACAGAAAAACATGGCCCTGGTGTCCTTCATGTAGCTTGTGAAGTACCTCCTGCTGTACTGGTTTGGGTATGACAACCCTTTCGCCTTTCAAGATGATCCCATCTTCCACAGTCGACGAATCTCTGCTTGACCAGTACTGTCGTACTTCCTTTGGCACCTACATTGCTGTCTCTGGCCAGTCTTGATGAATCACTTCCTTCAGTGTTCTCAGTTCTGGACAGTTTCCTCCTGGAGCTGTCTCAACCTGTCTGGTGCGACAGAGATCACATGGATCATCTCATAAAACTCGATGCTTGGCTGTTCCTCTGGATTAAGTCGCGACAAGCCATCAGCGAGAGTCACTTCATCTCATTTCATTTCATTTCATTTCATTTTATTTCAGTCTTTATTGTCCATATCATGGATATTTGTTTTGTTCACATGCTTTTTACAAAAAAAAAAATGCAATACACAGTTACATGAACAACATTCAAATGACATATAAGACATAAGAGAGGCAAATTTTTGCCAACATGATAAAACAGAAAAACATATAACATTATCTTATATCAACATCAATTTTCAAACATTCAACCTGTCAATATATCTTTATCTTCAACTATAAATTAAAAAAAAACTAATATGGTTGATTTATTTCCGTATCTTTAGGGCACAATATACAGAATCCTGCAAATTATTCATCTGTAAAAACCGCATGAAATAAAATATACAAACAAATATGCTTACTCTAATCTAATTTAATCTCCTCTTCCTTCTCAACGTATTACATTATTCATAAAATAAATAAACATCATCAGCTACCCTAATCCATAACCTTCTGCACAACCTCCAGCTCAATCTATACATCCCTCAAAACTTTCCTAAACCATACATTATCAATCAATCCTAAACCCTATCAAATTAATCAATTCAATAAAACATAATTGTTACAATATCTACTTTACCTATTACTTTATGTTATATATATATATATATATTTATTTATATGTATACAATACATTACATGTACATAAATAACATTCCCAGGACATATAGACCATTCAAAAAACACCGTATTTGTCAACATTACACACACACAAAATAATTCAACACATCTTACATCATCATCAATAATCCATTATCAAAATATATAATAGATTTATAACCTGATAAACCCGGATGTACTACAGCGTGTGATGATTTTGGAACTGAACATAAAACACTGAATTGATGAGGGTTATTCATTTCCATGTCCTTGGGATACTATAACACAATGCATATGAAATATTCTACAAATCATTTAATAACCGGATGGAATAAGGCACAAAAGAGTTCAGGTAACGGGATGTTCTTGCTCTGATTGATTTTAATCTCCTTCCACTCCTCAGCATGATGTATTGGTCATTGAGTGGGTAAGTATAATCGGCTGCAAAGATGGAGCTTTATTCACAGCCTTATCTTTGCAAACGTTGTCTAAGTCAACTCTGGTTTTGGTGATTCCTCCCGGCTGTTTTACAACTCTGTGCACTCTTACCAAAACACGCCTGATCCTGGTCTGTATACCAGATCAAAGTCATATGGTTGGAGCCGTAGAAGCATTCACTGCAATCTTGGAGGTGTACTTGCCAGATACTTGCCAGGTGAGGGCCCGTAGCGTCTCTGTCTTGTCCGACAAACTTGGTGTAAACGGTGCCAAGTTCTGAACCATTTCCAGAAACTGTTACCGTTAACGTATGTTGGTTAGTTCCTCACTTTTGCTGAATCTGGGTGGAGCCCGGCTTTGTCGTAGACACATCCGAAGAAGGTGATCTGCGGTTGCTTAATACTACACTTCTCGATCAGACCAGACCAGACCGTACTTCCTGGCCACCGTCATCAAGTTGTGCAAAGCCTTGTCGAGCTCAGCTTCATTGCGTCCGAAGACAACAATGTCGTCAGCAATGCCTATGGTTCCAGGGCATTGTTCGAGGATCTGGTCCATTCTTTCCTGGAACACGTCCTGCGCGACCTTGATCCCAAATGGCAAGCGTCTGAATCTCTACCTTCCAAACGGCGAGTTGAAGGTAGTCAAGAAATTAGACTCTTCATCCAGTACAATACTCCAATAGCCACTCCTGGCATCCAACTTGGAAAACACCTGTGCACCATGAAGTTTGTGAGTGGTCTCGTCTATGGTAGACGTCTTGTGCTAAGTGCGCTTGCACGCTCTGTTAAGGTCCTTTGGATCTAAGCAAATTCGAAGTTTGCCGTTGGACTTCCTGCTGTAAGCCAAAGAGGAAACCCAGTCTGTCGTTTCTGTGACTTTGGCGATCACCTCAGCTGCTTCCATCCTGATAAGCTCCTCTTTCAGTTCATCCTTGAACTTTATAGGGAATTTCCGTGGCGGATGGACTACCGGTACAGCATCTTCCATCAGGGTGATGTGGCATTCACCTGGAAGCGTCTCCAGTCCTTGAAATATGTCCGGGTACATCGACTGGAGGTCTCCTATGCTCCTAATCGGGCATACCTCTTGATGAGTTTCGCAGTTGACCTTGACGAGTTTCATCTTCACTGCACTCTGTAATCCAAGAAGAGTAAGACCCGCAGTTTCCACGATGAAAAATCCAGTGCGAAACCAATTCCCATCTGCATACCGGCATGGAAAATCAATGCTCCCATACTGTGGTATGATTGGGCCATTGTACGCGTAGAGCTTCAATGACTCAGCTTGATTGCAGACTCCAATGGGTAGCCTTTCTCATTGAGATCAGGAAAAGCAATCTTAAAGATGCGAAGAGGCAGTACATTGCTTTGCGCTCCAGTGTCAACTTTCACCCTCAACATGTGGTTACCTGGCTTCAGTGTTGCAAACAACTCATCACGTGCTACATCAGGCACCTGGTTACTGTGTACAGCTCCAACAGTGATTGTTCCCTATGTCAGGTTTTCAAAGGCTGGAACTGGATAATCTCGTTTGTCCGAACCTATTGGATGGAGATGTTATTCCTTTGAGGCATGGCGATTATTCCTGGAGTTCTGTTGCTGACCCGTCTGGTTGGGTTTATTTATACCTCGATCACGACTAGGGCTACGACCACGGCGTTGTTATCGTTTCTCCTGTGAACGACCTCTTTTGATCTGATCGGTCCCTGCGCTGCGACGACCTGCAGCACTGCTTCCAATGTCCATTTCGTTTGCACTTGTGACAGATGGAATGGTATGCAGGGGCACTGTTGCCCCTGGTGCATGGCATGCACAGAGGTCTTGTCCACTGCACTCAGTTGATTCATATGTGCTGCACTAGCTTCATGAGTACGGATGATCTTCAGAGCTTCATCCAGTGTTAGCCCTTTGTCCAAGAAGTATCTTCCGCAACTCTGGATGTTTAACGCCAGCAATCAGAACCTCGATCATTCGTTCCTCTATGTGGCTTCTGACTGGAACCTGCACTTCACAGGCTTTGTTCTGCATCTTAGCATGAAGGTGGATCCTAAAGTTTTCCTGCGGTTCTATCTGGTTGGAGAACGCCTTCCAAATGTTTCCTGGATCCTTCACTTCGTCGTATGTCAGCCTCCATGTATTGAACATCCTCAAACCCTCTTACCCAGACAACACGATGATGTAGGTATGCAGGTCTACATGCGGGATTTTCTTGATTGTGATCCACATACCTGCCAGCTGCCTGAATTCACGAAGAGGTTGAGCCCTGTCTGGGCTAGACCAATCCATGGTCGGGGTTGGCAATGAAGCTGATGCCATGGCGTCTGCTTTGCTATTCAGGGAAATGAACAAAAGTTGTATGATATGTGCAACTAAAGTGTGATAAACATGTATTACACTCTATACAAACATGTACTAATAGCAATCAAGTGACTATACAGGTATAATGCAAGCAAAACCTGAATGTGTACACTTGCAGAAGTTAAACATACACACTGTTGTACATGTACATTTGCATACAAGCTGTATGAATTGGCACTGTCTGCATTCAGTATGAAGATGTGTACTGGCTATACACAGTTTACATGTACACTCCTAACACACAATAGCAGTACATTCTGATGCACGTGACATGTATGAAAACGTGCTTGATACTCATTGCATCCGATATCTTATTGCGTCACACAGATGCACATTTGTCTGTAAGGAAACCACTGGTGAATATTCTAAATTGTGCTTCGTGCACAAAAACAAACTAGATGGTCTGTATAGAACCTGGACCAACTACATAAAGGTAGGCATCCAAAACTACCGGTATTTATGGAAAATGTACTATTCAACTCAGGTGCCAGTCACCATAAGTCACCGTCACTGACAACACAGCACTGCATACACATGTACACTGCTTATATCTGCTGTTCTGGTAGGTACGACAGGGTATGGAAACCAACCTGTAGGCCTACTGGACATTCACACTTTATGGTGTCATAATACAACGTATACCGCACTGACCTCACTGACCTTTAGACCATGTCTACTGTATCTCTGCATTCAGACTTTATAGTCTCAAAGCCAGCTTGTACTGTACGGTCACATCTTACATAGACGTATGGTCTCATAAGTACAGCTAGAAGATCTAGGTCTTACTAAAACTAGGATAGGCTCAGTAAGTACAGTAGTGTATGTCGGTTGAGAAATTTCTCTGCATAGCACTTCTTAGTATTCATGTTAGGGATACATCATTCAGTTGTGTACTGAAGAGGTAATGTCTAATGTTTGTCATCTTAATTCCCAACACATCAGTCTCAGCAGGCGATGCTCATGATGCTATGCTCAACTTGTTTAGCGTCCAGCTCAGCTCACAGACGGTCCGAAGACTAACGGTTGAATCGCATCACTTGATTTGATGGATACTTTATTTTCTGCAAATCAATATACATAAGTTACATAATCATGAAGATGCAGGAAATATACAAAGTAAATTCAACGCAGAGTCGTTTGACTTGCATAACTAAACCACGATAATCATGAACATGTACGAAATATATAAAATAAATTTAACACAGTCTTTTGACTTGCATGAACAACGATATGAAAGAGATTTAATATACAGTAGGCATGTCTATGCAGCAGTGATAAGAATAACATTTATAGTTAAGAAACGATTATGCAGACGGCCGCCATTATAAGCATTGCTTGAAAAGATGGCCGGCCCGAAGAAAAGATAAGGACGTACTAGATTCATAACAATATAAATTCTGCTGCGAAGATAGCAGGGGAAAATAAACTCTGGTGTGTGATGGTGGTGGTGGTGAATGTGTGTGCAGATGCTTGAGGGTGCACAATGGCAGATAGGCTGGAATTTAGAATAATGAAATTGGTTTACTGAAAGAGGGGACGATATGCGCTGTTGCTATCGGGAGACCAACATTAGTTGTATAATTTATTTGTTTTTAGTTCGTATTTGAAGTATACTGTAATAAAATGTACTTCTTTAAGTTTGTTTTAAATGAAAACAAGGAGGCACACTGTCTCAACTCCTCAGGAAGAGTGTTCCATGTATCCGGACCTTGATGTCTAATCGACTTTTGAGCAAGTAAAAGCTTCGGATTACTTAAATGAAAATCATGGGAACGACGGGTAGGGGTATGAGTGATTATGGTCATTGGTTACTAGGGTATTATGAAAAAATACAATGTTGTGCGAGATGGTTCACTCAAATAGAGCTCACCAAACACAAGCCTGAGTTATGGTGTAGGTTCACGGATCTTGCTGTGATTAATTGTACCGTATGCTGTAGACCGCCATGTTCGTATCCAAACACCGTGCGCATGCGCGCAACATATACATGGTATGACAAAATCGGTAAAGATGTAACCACGGGGCTCCCTCGCGCTGCAAAAAGCTTCTCCTAGGCTTACTTTCACCAGCTCGCAATGGACTCGCACGCAGCGAGCAGTGGACTCGATCGCACGCACACAGCGATCGGATCGGAGCCGCTCGCGCGCTGCGTGTGCGAGTCCAGTCCACTGATCTCTGTGGGCGTGTCCTGAAGTTATAGCAAATCAGCTGCCTTTGCAAAAGGCTAGTATTGGTGCGGTATGCGTGACATGAACTAAACATGTGCAAAATATGGGATTGATAGGACTTGTTGTTCTTGATCTATTGCCCAGAAAGTGGAAGAAAGAAAGAAAAATAAGGAAAAAGTTGAGGTATTGTATAGAAATTTGAAGGAGAAGAATAAAAGGATCACAAAAAGATAAAGTAAGGAAGGGAGAATAAGACTTAATGAAGACATAAAAAAATATAAGGGGTTTTGAAAAAGCAACAACAACAAAAAAAAAAAATGGCAGGGCGAGCCTCGAACACAGGACCTTTAGATTTAGGACGTTCCTCAGTTAAAGTGAAGTCCATGTCATTTTCTTCAAACTTTCCACACCGTAACTTTGACCCATCCGAAGCCCAAATATGTAGATAAAACCATTATGTTCATGTGCTTGTTTTTCTTCTACGGAACTTTGAAGTATATGACAATCCTGTCGTCCAGTACTAAAATGATAGCGTTAAAGGATAAGGACCGTGACTGGCAACAAAATCTGCAATGACAAACTTTAATCCCCATGATTCTGTCAAAATCCACTCCAAATTTGCAAGAATTGCAGAGAAAGGTACCCAAAACGAGGAGAAGGTTTTAAAGTTAGGGTTTACATTCTCATTCTTGAGCAAGCAGCGCCCTCACACGGCAGAAAATACCGAAAGCTCTCAAATCCATGTCAGGGACGTTTTCTGTTATGGGTGAGCTAAAGGACAAGGTTCATAAAACTTATACTGTACTTTGAAAACCCATTTCATTTTCACGAAAGTTGACCAAATTGTAGAAGAAGGCTTACTAATTCCAGAAAAACAATAAAAAGTGGGGGTTAATGTGCTACTTACTGTGCTGAGAGCAGCCACATATGATTAAAATAATCCTAGGACCCCATAAATCTGGTTATAAACCTATCGTTGGTGCCCTGATTAGGTGGGGTTCATGAATGCCATACTGTACATTCAAAACCCATGTCATTGTTATGACACTTGATCGAATTGTAGAGGAAGGGTTACTTAATGCAGAACAATTGTAAAAATGGGGGATTCGTGTGTGACAGAAATCATCGTAAGACCAGCAAACCTGGTCAGGAACCAATGCAGGGATACCCTGATAGGATGAGTTCATGAATCTCATGCGGTTCACTCAAATCCCCATGTTTTTTTTTTTCAAAAACAAAACAAAACAAAACGTGTCACAATTGCAGTGATAGGGTGGAAAAATATTCAGAAAGGAAGGCCCATGTGCGTTTTTGGTATTATTTCCCTTACACAGCCATAATGATATCATGTGGACGCAAGCGTGGAAAACTCCACATTGACATGCTTGTTTGTTTTACCCGCTTGCTGTAACCATGTACAGAAAGTGATAGTGGAGGAAGAAAAATAAATATAAGGAAATGAGAGTTTTGGCATTACTCTAACGATCCTCTAAATGAAAAACAGATCGTAATATAATAGCGTTGATTGTAGATTGCATTTGTTGGTTGTTGCATTGGTTGGTAAAGTGCGTGTTGTATACTATGGAGCTGTACCTTGAGTACCCCACAAAAAATTCTTTGATTCTCCTTTTGTTACACTAGATTTGGTTATC
This sequence comes from Diadema antillarum, assembly GCF_040938485.1. Lineage (NCBI taxonomy): Eukaryota > Metazoa > Echinodermata > Echinoidea > Diadematoida > Diadematidae > Diadema > Diadema antillarum. The sequence continues at coordinate 21,005 of NW_027271837.1, read as the reverse complement.
AAAAATTAATATCTGAATGGTAAAAGTGATAAATGCATGTTTGGTAGTACTTTCGTGACCTTGTATTTTGTAACCAAAAATTAAAAAAATAATATTTTGTATTAGTAATGACAAGTTTAGATCGTGAAAGGTGCGCTGTATGGCTGAGAAATCTCGGTACAACGAAGCCGAACATAAAAACTTCAAGCATTCTCGATATCGTGTTGTAGCTGTAGGCCTATGCGAGGACCATTGGGAAGCATGTTTTGACGTGGACAGGCAGGCTGTGGCCCTCGGTTATAAACCGAAAAAAAACTCCTGAAGCCAGATGCAATCCCGACCATATTTGCTCATATGAGTTATAAAACAGAAACACCTCGAGCATCGACTTCGAAGAGAACCGAGGAAAGGAAGCGTAGAGAGGTAAGGAATGTGGCTAGCTATGTTTCATTTACGGTGGGGCTGGAGCTGGGGTTGGACTGCAGTACAGTGCCACTGCCAGTGCCGACTGGACCTGCACGGCTGTCAACTTGGTGAGTTGGGCATCTCTGACGTTGCACCTTTTTGCAGGCTTTTACACGATCGCTTGCAGGAATTATTTTTCAAAAATCGCGTACGGAGACAGTGTTTGATTTCCACGTGTATAAACTGGTGAAAGGTTATATTTTTCACTCTTCTTGATTATCAGTACAGTGAAAATTCTCAGGACTGTCTCCCTTTAAATCGGATTTAAGATTAGGTTTTTTTTTTGGTATATATGCACTGTATATCGCCATTGACGTACGCGTGGAATTTCAACTTTAAAAGGCCCGTATGACGTCATATTTTATAATAGTCGGATTGACTTGAAACTTGGTAGAATTATTTCTCGACATTTTAGACATCCAATCCATTTAAAACAAAAACAAAAAAACAAAAAAAATAAACGTGAAATTTTCATGGCGTATGACGAACTGCGTGTGCATTCATGCGCGCGCGTACGCGTCCGTCGATTTCTTATCAAAATGCTCCAAATGGCCTGAAACATGTGCAAAACAAATTTGAGCCCGATTGGAGCATGTTAAAATTTTATGAGATGAATGAATAGAGCTTGACTTGAGCTATATGAGATGTAAATTTCATTGAGAAATTCCATTCCATTCATGAGATATGATTGTGAATGTGATTTCAGATAATGATGTCATGACTTCACGGTTGACTGATTACAATGATACATTAGATCTGTCATTCCTAGGACATGATACATTTCACGCATAAGTTTTAAATTGATAGTCGAAGGACTTTTTAGTTAACCTCTTAACAAGATTTGAGGAGAAAGAAATATAAAGAAGAAGGAGAAAGAATCCGTACAGATACAGGTGATCGGAGAGGATACTCGGATCACCCGGAAAAAAAAACCAAAAAAACATGGAGAGGTTTAACTTGAGAAGTGACACTGGGCATGTTTGAAAGTGACTTTGTGTAAAGTGAGAAACTTTAAGGTAAATCTGCATGTAAGTGATATTTGGGACCAAAATGGAGGAAGCGGTGTCAAAGGTCTAGCAACTATAAGTAGCCACCAAATTGATAAGGAAACTAAGTCTTGGCCTTCGATTCCTTTTGCATATTGATGGGACAGGATGAGATGTGAAGTGAAGCGTAGAGGTAGTAGAGGCACGACTGGCCGAGTGATGGATGCTCCGAAATGATGCAAGTATCTATAGTCCGATAGCCGTCACTTGAATCATGGATCTCTGACGTTCGATGTACGTCTCATGCGTCACCAATTTGTTCCTCGTGCGTTTTGTCCTGTGGGCACGCGGTTCATGTTCGTTTCTCATGCGTTTGCGCACCTTCGACTGTCCTGTACACAATCGCCGAAGTAGCGTTGTTTCTTCATTTTGTTCGGCCCCTAAACCGTGCATGTACGCTCCTCTAATTCGGAAACCTTACACTTTGTCTACCGAATTGACGATTTCAACAACGGATGAGCAAAATATCGCCCGTTTCTGTGGGCCTATCCTGCAAAGTGTGACAGGGGCTTTAAAAAGCGCTATTTTAAATGTTCACTTCCTGCGTTAAACGAGTTCACTACGGGCGTGCGGAATAGATGCGCGTAATTTTCCATATGCCTCCTTACCATCCAGAATCGACGCCCCTACATACGAGGGAGCTTTTGCATTTGCAGAATTCAAAGGCAACTATTTTGTAAATACATTTTCGATGAAATGAAAATGAAAGTGTGCTATATCTTTGGAGGGAAAACCAAGCGGGGAAGGACTTAACTGAAAGGAGATATCCCCTCCCACCCGACATAAATTTTGTACTTTTTTTAGAATGAAAGATCTCGTGTACACTTTTGATAAAATTCAGAAGTCGTTTTGTCCTGTGGGCACGCGGTTCATGTTCGTTTCTCATGCGTTTGCGCACGTTCGACTGTCCTGTACACAATCGCCTAAGGTGCGTTGTTTCTTCGTTTTAGTAGAGGCTACTATGTAATCCGTGAGATTTTTTGTGCCAAAATTGATTTTTTTTTTGGCTAACTTTGTCAATTTGGGGGTGCTGAATCCAAAAAAAAGTTTAGTTCCATTTTTTCCGACCAGGTCTTCAGTCGCCATTTTGAATTTCAAAATGACCGCCATAGCAAACTGTATTTTTATCCATATCTCATTAAGTGAGCATTGTAGAAGCTTCAAATTTGGTGCAAAATGCATGGTTGTGATGTCAGACACTCTGGTATATCTTTTTCTGATATTGTAGGTTGTTTTGATACATTATGTAGGCTGCCATCTTGAATTTCAAACTGGCCGCCATAGCAAACAATATTTTGAACCATATCTCATACAGTGAGCATTGTAGAAGCTTCAAATTTGGTGCAAGATGCATGGTTGTGATGTCAAACACTCTGATATATCGTTTTCTGATATTGTGGATTGTTTTGATACAATTTATAGGCTGCCATCTTGAAATTCAAAATGGTCGCCACAGCGTTTTTACCCATATCTCATGTTGCAATTATTGTAGGAGCATCAAATTTTCAATAATGTACATGCTTGTGGTGTCCAACGTTCCAGTACAGCTGTTTCCTATTGTGGATCATTAGATATGCCACCATCTTGAAATTCAAGATGGTGGCCATATAAAAACATATAATACTGTGGTAAGCGCCTTAGATGAATTTGCCAAAATTGTCCTAGTTAGACCGAATTCATTTTCAGGTCACACAGAACAAACAGCCAGCTCTTTATTCAAAACGGCCGCTATAAATTCAGACTGTAAGGACGAGGTTCCAATGACGTCATCAAGCCATCCTGAGGGGCAAAAACTGCATATGGGGGGAGGGGGGGGGGGGGAGGTAGGGGATGGGTCCTATACCATTTCCCATAATTGTGGGCAAGCGTGTAAGCGTTACATCCCACGTCCCATAATAGCCAGGTACATGTGGTTTGCGTGCTGTGTGCTACAGCTATGCGCTTAATACACACGTGATTTGTTTTTGCCTCTCAGGCAATACATTATTTGGTGTCGTGGAACGTCGTTAATTAGTTATACTCAATCCAAGTTATTAAATATCTGTACAAAAGCAAGCATTGATACGATTAAAGGTGATCTTCAAAAACTTGATGCTGCCTCGAGAGAATGAAGACAAACAAGGAAAAGCCTCGCAATGGCAAGAATTGCCATGGTCACCCTACCAGGCATCCCATTCACAAGCTTGTTTGTTGACCACAAAATGAAACAACTCATCAGGAAGCTCATAACTGCTGGATGTGTTTCTGGAATAACATAGAATGAATAAGGAATGTCAATGAGTAGGTTTTTTTCCTGATTGCCCTGTGTGGGTCATCCTCAATTATCAAGACTTCCAAGATGCTTACTGCTGTACCGCCAATGATTCTAAAACTACAAAGGAGCAATAATAGCTCAGTTCTGTGGCACTTTGTATGCATCAAAATTCCTCAGTGATGTAGAACACCATCACACAAGGGTATTCTCAAAAAATTGTCACTGCATTGAAACTGATGAATATGGTGTTTGGCAATCAGGTTCAAGGAGGATACTCTAGAAAGAGATGAAAAGGGAAGTTTTCATGTTCTGTATTAAGAATTTGTATCTGAAAGAATGAAAAAACTAGAAATGTCGCTATGGCGACTGGTAAGCCTCCGCCATAATGCATGGTTCTCCGAATAAGTCTATAGCACAATGTGTTATAACCGTTTCACATAACTGGCAAAATATTAAAAATGACAGGTTTGTCACAAATGCATTGAATGTTCACTTTCCTTGAACTAGGTTTATTTGGATGAATGGCTATACTGTCTGATAAGAGTGCAGATATTTGGGGATTTTGTAGCCAACTTTTGACCCTTTTATAAATTTAAAGAAGTTGAAATTTAGCACTTTCATTTGACCTTTGACCTTTTGGCCTTTGACCTTTTGACAAGAAACTTCCAAGAGAATCTGAATTGGGTAATACATGCATACACTAAGTTTAAAGAAAAAATCCTGCAGGCATTGCATAGATAAGGGGGAAATAATGACAATTTCATGAGTTGACCTCAACCTTTGACCCCTGACCTTTGACCCATGACCCCTAAATTCCCTACATGATCACTGTCAGTCATAATATGCATATAATACTAAGTTTCATGAAGATAGCTTGAAATATTTGTGAGATATGGAGAAAAACGTGAAATTGTAACATTTTAACTTGACCTTTGACCCTTCAACTATGACCTCATGACCCAAAACTCTCTCTTGGGAATTTTCATTCAGTAGTTAATGTATACACCAAGTTTCAAGAAAATACCTCCATGCATTGCAGAGATATAGGGGAAATAGTGAAATTTTGAGCATTTGACCTTGATCTTTTTGACCTTTGACCTTGATCATGTGCACCCAAAAGTTGGTAGGCACAACTTCCCCCACTCGTACATATACATGCAAAGTTTCATTAGGATATCTCTGACGGTTTTTTAGGTACGCTGTCCACAACATTGATTACGGACTAACGGACGGACGGACGGACGGACGGACAACCCGAAAACATAATGTCTCCGGCGACACTTCGTGGCGGAGGCACAAAAATACATATATATATATATATGGGCTAGTATGAGAAAGGCCAGACATTCAGCTCTTGCAATTGAAATACTAGTACACCATTTAAAGGGGATGGCTATTAGCTGATCAGTGGTAATCAGTGGGAATGCTGAGGGATGATTGTTCCAATCCTTGTGGGATTCATTTAAGAGTACATTATATATCTACTGTTGTGTGAAAATTATTTGCTTCAGAACGGTCTCATATTCAAGTAATGTGCAGATTAATGCCCCGTCACTGACCAGGCACGCTAACCTGGAAACATTAAACTGCACATTACTTGAATATGAGACCATTCTGAAGCAAATAATTTTCACACAACAATAGACATATAATGTATACTCTTAAATGAAAGTAGACGCGAAAAAGGAGAATGCAATGGTGATGAAATCAGACACATTTCATATTTTACGATAGGTAAACATCTCTTGAACATGATTCTGACCATTTTTATCATGAAACTATCTTCATAAAGTAAAAAAAAAGTGGTATTTAAACAGACCCTCGTGAGCGCCTGAAGAGGAATTGCGAAACGAACAATTTAGCGATCCCTGGGCGGTGACGTAGGCGGTCCGTCGTGCTGCTCCAAGCTTCAGCGCTGCAGCAGCGCTAGCGCAGAGAAAATAAGCGTACGCACCGTACAGGTATACACAGTTTGCAATTCCGTGCATGCATATTGTTTGCGTTTTCTCTGTTCTCTGCGATTGATCATAGCTAGAAATCCACCGTTTGCACAACCTTTCTTTGTGAACGTTTTATATCGAGTGCATGTTGCCCGTCGGTAAGTCTTTGTCAGTCTAGATTTACTTGTATTTTCTTAGTTGGTAAAAATGACATTTTCTCGAGTTATACGTGTAACTAATTTTTCTTACGATCGCCAAAAAAGTACCGGTACGGTAGTACCTAGCCAGTATAAAACTTACCTATTCCGATCCAAGCCCAGGCCCGGCATAAATTCGGCCGAATGAAAATCACTAAAATTTGTAGAACTGAATGATTTAAGACATAATAATGACTTAAGAAAATGTCGGCCGAATCAAGCAGTTGAAAAGGGTGATATTGACATTGATCGGGACATTGTGATTCTTGATGTAACTGCGCCAAAACTTCCTCACATTCACACTCACACTGTCGATGTCAGCTGCGGTAAGCTAGCCTAGCGCTTACTGCGACCAGCCCGCCCACGCAAGCGGGAGCGTCCCGGAGCTAGCCTAGGCTAGCGCTAGCCTAGCGCTACAGCCTAGGGCCTAGGCTAGTATAGGCCGCGTGTAGCCCTATAGTACTACTAGTAATACTTCAGACTTGTACTAGTACTTTATAGTAGTACTGGAGTCGGTACTAGTACTATTCTAGTACTAGGATTAGGAAAAAGTAGTAGATGAAGGCTTCAATTTATTTATTTATTTATTTATCTATTTATTTACACCATGTATTCTTTCTTGCACTTGGCCTGGGTATCTGCATGAGTGGTCCAGTGCGGCCTGAAAAGGGCCTAAAGGTCTATACTTAAGCCTTCGGACTTAGCCTAATATTAATAAGGCTAAGCCTAAGTGTAAGGAGTAATGTGTACAGTGTAGGCCTACCGATTCTAACGACGTTTCGGTAAGCATAAATTTATTATTTTCTATCCAATATCTTCTTAGTCTTACCGTTTTTAGTTTCATAGGGCTCTAGATACTACTTTTTACTAGTCTCCCTTTTAACAGGTTAAAAAAGGGGGAAATTCAATATCCAATCTCATGTCCAAAACTTACCAATTCCGGACATTTCCAGGATCAAGCCTGTTGGGATCACAGTTTTGGCCAGGACCAGGTAGCTCGCCTCTCGCTTCTGGGTTCATGCCGCCGGCTTGGGCCAGCCGAGGCTCCGGTTCGTGCTGGTACGCTCTTGGCTGGCCGTCAGCTTCAACACCGCCAGTGGCAGTGCTCCCGTCATCATCTTCTCCGTGAAGTTCTCCAATTTCCCCGTCTCCTTCATCACTAGTGTTTGAGTTCCAACTCCAAGAACACTCGTCCTCGATTTCAATGTCCATATCAAGTCCAACATCTTCGTCGAGCAATCCACGAGACATTTTTCCAATCAAAGTGTAATACTAATAGCTAGCGCCGTGAGGAAAGCAGTAATACCTACTTTTTTTAGACCAATGTGCGTTATTTACATATACATGCTATGCAAGCCAGTTAGCATAGCTAGCAAGAGCGCGCGCTCACAGCAAGCAAATTGGACGGACTGCCTACGTCACGCATGTCCCGGATGTAAAAAGTTATTTCGGGAAGGAGGCAAATTTCTTGCTTCGAATTCCTCTTTTAAAACCAAAATTTCCCAGTCGGGTGAATAGCTCTGGTTTATATTCTAGCATCAAAGCATTCATGAGAGTTCCCTCTTTACATAGAGACCAAATTTTGAAAAAAGCACACTTGTGGCCCGTTGTAAAATCTTCTCACAGAAACTTTAAATGAATCCCACAAGGATTGGGAGAACCATCCTCCAGCATTCCCACTAATTCCCACTGATCAGTTACTAGCCATCCCCTTCAAGATTGGATCAAAAGTCATTAAGCTTAAGAGGACCAATACCTTCTTATAACACTACGATACAATTATCGGAAGTTATAAGTTCTACTGTTCTATAAGTAATTCCACAATCACTCTTCATCTCATAATTTTATGGCCTTCTCCTCGTTCGCACTAACAAAGGTTCATTTTTCATACCCATGCCTTAGAAACCCACAAAACTGAGCCAAATAATCAGCCTGAAAGTTGAAATACTGATCAGTCAATTCCATCTGACGCAGATACCACATCACGGAAAAAAAGAAACAAAGGGTTCATCAAAGATGCCATGGGAGCTGTCACCCGTCACAACGAGGAAGCAGATATCCTCATTCCGTTGCATGTATTAGATGCTACTTCAAGAGCAACAGGGAATTTCAGAGATATTGATGATTATTACGTATAGACACTGACATTTTCATTCTCCGAATAGATCTTTGCTTTACTTTTAATACTGCATCACATGTTGTCTGCTCCATCACTGGAAATATAGATAAAAGTACAATAGACATTGTTGAGAGATTATGTTCTGCAAATTGTTGCGAAAAACAAAGGTTTGCTTGGTCATGCCTTTCATGGTGCGGGCTGAAGTTGAAAATTTGAGGATGTCTCAAAGAGCAGATGAATCAAGAATTCTCTAAGCCTCGAATCATGCAAAATGTGCAATGACACAGTCCATGCTTTCCAGAAGTTGGGCGTGGATGACCTCTACCTGGACAATATCCCGCTTTGCTCTCGTATAGAGTCTTGATACAACACATCCAGAGAACAAATCTCGTAAGCTTTCACAACCTAATTTGTGCATCTACTTACAGTGGAATGTAATTTGGTAAATGGTACTTATTTTTCAGCGGATATGCAGGATATGCATAAACTGTGCAATTAAGTGCTTTGAGCTTCCTACACCAACGGTAGCCACAGAATTCATTATCATGTTCATGTGGCACGAAATGCAAAAGCAATTGTTTCTGGAAGAATTTAGAACCAATTCTCCTCCATTGTACAGCCCTATAAAAGTACTGTGACTTCAAAAACACATGCAGGGAATGAGCCTAGAAGACATAAACTAAGTAAATATCCCATGATTTTTTAGTACACGGTTAATATTGTTCATTTAAACTCTACAACCAAATCGTCTTAATGGGGGCATTTAGTCATTCAGACACAGTTATTGAGGCGCTTTTTTCCATTCACAAGTTTTACCCAAATGCAAGCTCTTAAAGGAATGTTTCCCATGGCTGACATTTTGCATTTCAACATGGCAGTGTACTGACTGGAAGCAGTCCCGCTTACGCAATAGTGATATTTTATGTTTACTAAAGTGATCGACTTACACATAGGTCCTACATGAAAGTGCTCCAGCATGCTTGAGTTTGCATGGTAAAGATCTTACAGCACCAAATATGGGTCGAAATTCACCTTGAACTTCAAGAGTGGCAGCCAATGCGAATAATCCATTATTACAGAATGTATAATTATGTGTGTGTGTGTGTGTTTGTAAAAGAATGTACAATGTACACCACCATAAACATTGATATGCCGAAAAGTTGCTTGCCATTAGCTGAAAAGCAGTCATTTTGAATGATATAATGGCAGCCTAAAAATGATCTGCAATTTTAGGGAGGAGATCACAGTGCAGCTGAATGTTCAACATCATGAGCCCGGTTTATGCCCGAAATGTGAACTTTCTGTATTGGTTACAACATGAAATATGGGTCAAAATATACATTCTGGTATGGCGGCCATTTTGAATTTCAAGATGGCCACCTATAATATCAAAATGGACCATCATTTCAGAAAAAGATGTTTCAGAAAGTCTGATAGCATATGCATGCTCTTTCCCCCAAATTAGAACCTATACACAATGCATATGATATGAGATATAGGCCCAATTACATTTGCTGTGGTGGCCATTTTGAATTTCAAGATGGCCGCCAACCAAAATGATCCATCATTTAAAACAAAAATGTATATATTAGCATGTCTGACATCATAAGCATGCTTTTTGCCCCAAATTTATACTTTCCATGGTGCTTACAACCTGATACACAGGTAAAAATACATTTAGCTATGGTGGCCATTTTGAATTTCAAGATGGAAGCCCTCAAATTGTATTAAACAATATACAAGATCAGGAAATGGTGTATCAGAATGTCTGACATCATAAACATGCTTTTGTATCAAATTTGAACCTTCTATGATGCTCACATTATGAGAATTGGGTCAAAATACAGTTTGCTATGGCGGCCATTTTGAAATCCAAAATTGCAGCTGAAGACGGGGTCGAAAAAAATGGAACCAAATTTTTTGGATTCAGCAATTGACAAAGTTAGGTAAAAAAAAATCAATTTTGGCACGAAAATCTCAAGGGGTCCAATATGTCGACATAGCAGACTATACTATTTGGTTTGGCCCCTAAACCGTGCATGTACGCTCCTCTAATTCGGAAACCTTACCCTCTGTCCACCGAATTGACGATTTCAACAACGGATGAGCAAAATATCGCCCGTGTCTGTGGGCCTATCCAGCAAAGTGTGACAGGGGCTTTAAAAAGTGCTATTTTAAATGTTCACTTCCTGCGTTAAACGAGTTCACTACGGGCGTGCGGAACAGATGCGCGTAAGTTTTCCATATGCCTCCTTACCATCTAGAATCGACGCCCCTACATACGAGGGAGCTTTTGCATTTGCAGAATTCAAAGGCAACCATTTTGCAAATACATTTTCGATGAAATGAAAATGAAAGTGTGCTAAATCTTTGGAGGGAAATCAAGCGGGGAAGGGCTTAACTGAAAGGAGATCCCCCCTCCCACCCGACATGAATTTTGCACTTTTTTTAGAATGAAAGATCTCGTGCACACTTTTGATAAAATTCAGAAGTCTGTTAATCTAAAAGTGTGCTAAGTCGATGGGAAAAGGACCGAACGGGGGAGGGCGGGGTAGGGGGTATCCCCCTCCCATGGAAGGGAGACTTTGCATTTTCAGAATTGAAATTCAGCAATCTGGTTAACACTTTGGTGAAATATTTGTACATTTTTCTATCAAAAAGCAAGTTGTTATTTTCCGCGTCTCGAAAATTATGGGGGGGGGGGCGGCAAAATGATATGTTTGCCCCCCCCCCCCCATCGACGCCCCTGTTAAGTTCAAATTCCATCCATAAGGACGGAGCGAGGGAGCTTTTGCATTTTCATTTTTGCATATGCCTCCGCCACGATGTGTTGCCAGAGGCATTATGTTTTCGGGTAGTCCGTCTGTCCGTCCTTCCGTTCGTAATCAATTTTGTGGACAGCATAGATAAAAAGTGTTTAAGGTATCCCAATGAAATTTGGCATGTATACGTATTAGGCCTAGTACGTATTAGAAGTTGTGCCTATAAACTTTTGCGTGCACATGCTTAAGGTCAACTGTTAAAAGGTTAAGGTCAAATGCTCAAAATGTCACTATTTTCCCCATATCTATGCAATGGCTAAGGGTATTTTCTTGAAACTTAGTATATGGGTGAGAATTTGGAACGATGTACAATTGCCAATTTTCGCACCTTGTGACGCACTTTCCCTTAGAACACACCAAGATGATCTAAGAAACCAGATTCTTTTATGTCATCTCAAAGCCTGGTAAATTTCCTTTCAGGAAATGTATGGTTTGGTTGACTTTTCACTGATATTTTGCATTTAACAATGACTTAAAGGGGAAGGCTAGTAACTGATCAGTGGGAATCAGTGGAAATGCTGGGAGATGATTGTTCCAATCCTTATGGGATTCATTCAAGAGTACATTATATATCTATTGTTGTGTGAAAATTGTTTGCTTCAGAATGGTCTCATATTCAAGTAATGTGCAGTTCAATGTTTCCAGGTTAGCATGCCTGGTCAGTGACGGGGCATTGAGGAGGGATTGAGCTCCAGCACACAGAGAAAAGAATTGCCAGTGCAGTCCCGCTATACCGAATTCCTCTGGAGGAGCTTTTTTTCTTTGTTTATTTTTCATTCATCGAAGCGTCGTCTTAAGCACACACACAAAAAATAATAATGCAGTATACAATTATTGTATGAGGAAAGCACGCAAGTCCTCCGTTTATCATGACACGATGTTTTTTATACTCATCAATGAAAAGCAATGTTGATTTGCAGTTGTGTCCCAGATGTTTTTTTTCTTTATTTTACTTTTAAGAGACAGAGAGATCTTCAAGTTGTTTATGCTCTTGTGCTTACTTTGCAAACACACGTTAAAAAGTGATGATTTAGTAATAGGTTTAAGGTTGCACTTTGATACGTTCGCTCTTCCAAAGATTCGTTACTCCGAAAGTCCAAAGGTTTGTTAATTCCGAAAAAAAAGGGTTCGTAGTTAATTAAGGAAGTTTCTTATTAAAAATCGTCTTATTCCGAAAGTTTGTTAATCCAAAAAAAAAAAAAGAGTTCGTAGTTAATTAAGGAGGTTTCTTATCAAAAATGTTCTTATTGACAAAAGTTTATTAATCCAAAAATTAGATATTAAGGTTCACTATTCTTTAGGTCCGTTCTTCTAAAAGTGGAATGGGCCTGATATTCGTTTAGGTTAAAACGATTATTATGAGGTTTTGAAATCTGGAGGATTTGGTTGTTAATTTGTTTCTGCACATTTGGATAAACGAGCCTGATTTCTTATATTCCAATTAACAAACCTTTCGATTAAACTTCGGAGATTCCTATCGTTCCCGAATAAAAAAAGCTTCATGATTGTACGAACCTTAATCAATTTTCGGATTGACAAACCGTATGAATAACGAGCCTCCAAAATGACGCGCTAAAAATGTTTGTTATAAGAACAATATTGTATAATATCGAAGTCACAAGCGTCCATCCAAGTTGTATGGACTTACTGTGTCTTGTTATGACGAAACGTCGGAGTATCGAGCCTTATATCATTTCTGACTAATATAATAACACAGATTCTCCTCGGTAACAGTATGTAACACAAGGAGCAAACGCAGAGGAATTTCTTCCTATGCACATTGAAACGTATTCGTTTGTCCTCCCGAGCTAAACTTCGTATTTGGATAACAGAGCACATTTCTTTTGTTTTTCCATGTCAATTATTTGTCATATTTAGTTGCCATCATGTTCGTTATAAGTAGATTTTGCATTGTAGACCTGAAATAACAAATTTAGAACCTGAATCTTTACATCGTGATTACGAAATTTTGATAAATATATTCGTTCCCAAGGATGGACTATACGTCACTGAGATTACATGTACGTTTGTACATTCATTTACAAGAGATGGAAAAAGTGTTTTCTTTGATTCCTCAGCATGGAAAGATAAACAAGCTTATATAACTGATAATTGGTAATATTTATTTAGGATTTTGCAGAGGAGTTTGTTCTGGACATGAAATAGCTGTTTGTTGTGAATAGAATGCGTTTCCAACTCAAGAGAACTGCATTTTTCAATATCTTGTTTGTTACGAACGTCCGTCATCTATAAGCGAACCTCCGTGATGAAAACAATGCTATGTTTGTTGGGTTATAGAGACTGCCAAGATCAGATACATCTTTAAAAAGTATCTTGTTATTTGGGAGTAAGGATTAAAGTATGGGATAGTGAAATAAGGGGTCGAAATATTGAGTTTCTGTAAACTGCGCTTAAATTGGAGAAAGTGGTTAGCGGAAGAGTAATATTTCAACAGAAATGACGAATTTGGTTGAATTATCAGTTGTCTACCATTACGTACAGGTTCAGAGTACATGATTTAATTCTGCCAACACATACACATGTCCCTTAAGATAATTCGTCACGATTTTGAATTGAATGAGATCGTTGCAAGCTATGTTAAATGGTATTCAAATGTATGTGCAGTACTATTTCTCACGGACGTTCGCTGCTCTGGACATGGTAAACTTCCGCGGTGAATAAAAACTTGTTCTTCCGTGAAAATCCTAGCATAATTGGGTTCGTATAAAAGCTTGAATTATACTCTTTAAGGTAAGATAAATGATTTGGAGAATTTCCTACTTTTTAAATTTTGCGTTGTTTTGGCTCAATTGTACATCGTTCAAAATTCTGACCCATATGCATGAACTACCAAATAAAGATTCTCCAGAGAGAGAGAGAGAGAGAGAGAGAGAATTTTGGGTCATGAGGTCAAAGGTCAAAGGTCAAGTGAAAATTTTAAGATTTAACTTTTTTCTTCATTGTCTCGCAAATGTCTCAAGAAACCTTCATGGAGTACATATGCATGTACTGAGTGGCAGTGATTATCTAGGGAATTAGGGGGTCACGGTTCAAAGGTCAGAGGTCAAAGGTCAAGGTCAACTCGTCTAAATTTCACTATATTCCACATATTTATGCAATGCCTGCAGGATTTTTGATGTATGATATATACATGTATTACACAATAGAGATTCTCTGAGAAGTTTCTTGCCAAACAGTAAAGGTTAAAAGGTTAAAGGTGAAAGTGCTGAATTTCACTTCTTCCTCCATATCTCGAAAGTGACCAAAGGTATCATCATGAAACTGAGTACATATTTAAGCATGTTCTACCTGACATTGATTATCTTGGGAATTTTAGGGTCATAGGATCAAAGGTCAAGGGTCAAATTCCAGATTAAAATGTCTAATATTTTACTATTTAATCCGTTCCTCCCGCAATTCTCCGAGGGCCTTCAATGCCTCCAAACGAGATTCTTTTTGCAGGTCGACAGAGAACGGACAGGTTAGTAATCCACCTGTGCGCAATCAGTCAAGCAGTAGGGTCTACATGTATCCCCTTTCCACAGTCAACTACATGTGCCATCGAACAATGAAAATATCGATGGGACGCAAGGTATGAAAAGAGCGTGGGCTGATGGGCTCACAGACTCTTACACAAAAGAGGCACCCGAATGGGGTTAGCGAAAGCAAAAATCTACTGAGCTCAACCTTGATCGCTATGTACATCTTCATACGAGTTTTATAGCAAAGCAAGCGCACACTACATTAGAAAAAAGGCAAATAATTTTGCTATACACGCAGTATTCATACAGAAAGAAAACAAAGAAAACCTATATTGATAGAAGAAACTCTAATCTTTCTATCAAAGCCATTTTTCTGGGCAGCATAACACAAATAAACATGGATTTAGGCTGTGAATGCGGGCACTCTTGTCTACATTTTGGGAACCTGGTATACCAGGTTCCGGTATAACAGGTTCCGGTATATCAGTTGACGCTATGGGAACCTGGTATACCAGGTCCCGTAAGGAACGGGTTAATACTGAAATTGCATTTTTTTTTCTCCTTACCTTGAAAATTACTAAATGCATAAACTTATAAAAGGGTCAAAAGTCAAGTGAAAATCCTCAAATCCCAAAATACCTGCACTCTTAGACAATAAAGCCATTCATCCAATAACTCGTAGTTCAAGTAAAGTGAACATTCAACACATATGTGACAAACCTGTCATCTAATATTTTGTCAGTTATGTGAAACTGTCATCACACATTTTCAAGACATTGTAATATAGACCTATTAGGAGAACCATGCATTATGGCGGAGGCATACCAGTCGCCATAGCGACATTTCCAGTTATGGTTGTAATTCAACGATCTGGTGCATACTTCTGGTGGTGTATTTGGACAATTTTCCATCTGGGGAATTATGGGGGGGGGGGGAGAAATGCTATGTGTGCCCCCAGCATTTCTATGGGGGCGGGGCAAATGCCCCTTTTCCCTCCTTAGGATCGACGCCCGTGATCACCCCTGTGTATGCCGATAGATGTAATCAAGACTGAGTCATCATCATTGCTCAATGACAGGAAATAGGTGTTCAATTCTGGAGGTATTGTTTTTTTTTTTTCACACGTAATTTGTAGATGGACCCGAGTGGCGCGCGTCATAGCATGTATGCATGTAGGCCTATACTATTTTACGTTTTCAACGACTGGACCATGTTTTAAGTCGACATTACTATTTCTGTGAGCGAGGGAATCCAGCGCGTGCGCTTCAAAAAAAGTGTGTACAAAAGTCCTAAAAGATCGCATCCTGTTAAACTCTGTTTAGCTCTCACAAGTGGCGTGAAAAGAACATCATGCAACATGCTAAAATTGATATTTTTCTCTAATATTTTTTAATATTTTTCTTCTTCAACCTTTTTTTTTCAAATTTCGGGGGAGGGGGAATGATTGTACAGTCCATCCCCTCTCCTCGAAGAGCGGGGGATGTATCTTCACCCTCTGGGATTTATGCCCATATGGTTGAATCATGATACCCTCAACATCATTTATGTGACAAAATGAATGTCTAAATACACACTTTATATTTCCTGATAATTTTCTGCCGTTTTTCATCCTGCTACTTGCATATATCCCCCATATGGTTGAATCATGATACCCTCAACATCATTTATGTGACAAAATGAATGTCTAAATACACACTTTATATTTCCTGATAATTTTCTGCCGTTTTTCATCCTGCTACTTGCATATATCCCCCAAAAGAAATCATCAAAACCAAGATCCTGCCAATAACGTCATCTGTTAATCGTTGCTAGAGCACTACAAAAGACTCGGTGAAGCTTGTCTATAGTTTGAATGTCTAAATACATGCCTTTATCATTTCATAATAATTTCTTAAAAACATTTTTTCTTCAGGCTACTTCCCACACACACATACCCCCCCCCAAAAAAAAAAAAAAACACAACCAAACAAACAAACTTCCAGACCTAACATTCTGCCTGTAACATCATCTGTATTATCATGTTTCTATTTCCTCCTTGAGACTCTGAGGCTGCCATCGCTGTCAAGCACGTGCTTAAAGGACTAGTCCACCTTCATATACGTGTGGATTGAGTGAATGCAGCAATATTAGTAGAACACATTAATTGGAAGTTTGGGGAAAATTGGACAATCTGTTCAAAAGTTATAAAATTTCAATGTATCTGCGCAGTCACTAGCGGATAACAAGACTACTACAGTGTACGATGTCACATCCGTACAACGATGTAAGGAAAATAAAAGGAGAATTTCATAAAACTTGACTTTTTTTTATTCAAGTGCACATTCCTTCGACTTGGTAATGACGTTTGTTAAAGGTAATATTTTCCCCCTGCCTTCTGAAAGAGAGAAGTTGAATGTCTTTTGTTATGCGAGAAAAGCGGGAAAAAAAATTTAATTTTCTTTGTATCGTTGTACACATGTGACATCACAAGCTATAGTAATCTTCTTATTCAGCCGTGACTAAGCAGAAACTTCAGAAGTTCATAACTTTTTAACGGATTGTCCGATTTTCCTCAAACTCTCAGTGATGTGTTCTACTAATATTGCTGCATTCACTCAACCCACATGTCTATACAGGTGAACTTCTCCTTTAAAGATGACAGGCTCCTGCATTTTTTTCTTCCTCTCTATGTGGAAACAAGTGTATCGTCGATTCCTTTGATCTCATTGTCGTTATGTTTAAACTTTAAAGATTGTGATTATCATACTATTAATACCATCCCTATTCTGTTGTCAGATACACATGTTGTCATTTTCATAAATGATTTCCTTGAGAAAAAAGAATGCAGAAATAAAATCGAACTGAACAGAACTGAATTGAATTGTCAATCATTGCTGAATAACGTACAAAGACAGTGCAAGGTAACATGCAAGTAAGGTTCGGTCTTTTGTTAATAGTTAGTAGGCCTACTTCAGCAATGATTTACTGTTGTCAGTGAAGAATCTTGGTTTAGAAGGTTTCTTTGTGGACCATGTCCAAGTAATCTAAAGGAAAATAGTAGAAGTATTATTGTCAAATATGTGGCATATAATATAGATATTGATATATTCCTGTGGCCCAATAATGATGATAAGGGCATTGTGAAGTAATACAAGTCATCATAGATTATTGCACTGCAAAGTCCCTTAAAATGAAAACTATATATATCTATATCTATCTATCTATCTACAGTTAACAACATTATTCATACCCCTGAGAAATTATTAGTTTTGAGCAGATTTCTTACAAGTGAAGGATGGAGTGATGGTAATTGGGTGTTAACTTTTTACTCTTATTCGTTCTCTATGAATTGACATTAATTCCAGTTTCACCTCATTTGCATAACAATTGAAATGTTGAGATATAACACACAATCACTGTCACTCCATCCCTTATTTGAAAGAAATCTGCTCAAAACTAAAAATTTCCCAGGGGTATGAATAATTTTGTTGTTAGCTGTATATATACACACAGACAGGCACAACACAACCCAAGTAACACATACGTCTGTCAAGCATGTAACTACACTATAAAGTATAGTTAAACCAGGGGCGTCACCAGCTTTTTTTCAAGGAGGGTGCGTTTTGACACTAAATGTAACGATTTTTTTTTTTTTTTGACAGACATTTGGAATATAGGAAGCTCTCAATCCTTAGACTTTTACTGTTTTTTTTTTTTTTTTTTTGAGGGAAACCAAGCGGGGAAAGCGCACCGGCGTATCTAGGATTTCATCTTGGGGGGGGGGGGGGGGGGGTGTTAGTATGCGAGGGAGCGAGCAAGGGTGGGGGGGGGGTGTGGAAGTGCCTGTTGTCCCTCCCCCCCCCCCTCCTCCCACGGTGAGAACTTTTTGCATTTTGATGTTGTAAATGGTGCAATTTGATGCAGGCTTTTTGCGTGTCACACTTGTTTAAGGTAGCAGTAGGCCTACATTTTGATGGAAATTGTTGTTGAACAAATTACTGGCAGCAATATCAGGAGAATGGCATAACGACTACATGCGAGCGAGCGGAGCGAGCGAGCTTGAAAATTTTGACATTTTACAGTCCAAAAACAGCCGTTTATAGCCATATTTTTTGCTTTGGAAATTAAGGGGGGGGGGGGGCGTACCGGGCGCAGCTGCTGGCAATTACTGGCAGCAACATCAGGTTAATGGCATAACCATTAAATGCGAGCGAGCGGAGCGAGCGAGCTTGAAAATTTTGACATTTTACAGTAAAAAAAAAGCCTGCCGTTTGTAGCTATATTTTTTTTCGCTTTGGAATTTAAGGGGGGGGGGGGGGGGGGGCGCATCGTGCGCAACTGCTGGCATTTACTGGCAGCAATATCAGGAGAGCATAACGATTACATGCGAGCGACCGGAACGAGCGAGCTTGAAAATTTTACATTTTACAGTCCAAAAGCTGCCGTTATAGCCATATTTTTTTGCTTTGGAAATGAAGGGGGGGGGGGGGGGACACCGGGCGCAACTGCTGGCAATTACTGGCAGCAACATCAGGTGAATTGCATAGCGATGAAATGCGAGCGAGCGAAGAGAGCGAGCTTGAAAAATTTGACATTTTACAGTAACAAAAACTGCCGTTTGTAGCTATATTTTTTCGCTTTGGAAATTAAGGGGGGGGGGGGGGCGCACCCGGGGCGCAACTGCTGACAATTACTGGCAGTAACATCAAAAGAATTGCATAAAGATTGAATGCGAGAGAGCTTGAAAATTTTGACATTTTACAGTCCAAAAACTGCCGTTTGAAGCTATAGAAAGATCTTTTTTTTTTTTTTTTTTTTTGCTTTCGAAATTAAGGGGGGGGGGCGCACCGGGCGCAACTGTTGGCAATTACTGGCAGCCGCATATCAGGAGAATTTAAATGCGAGCGAGCTAAGCAAGCGAGCTTGAAAATTGTGACATTTTACAGTCCCCAAACTGCCGTTTGTGACTATATTTTTTCGCTTTGGAAATTAAGGGGGGGGGGGGACACCTGGCGCAACTGCTGGCAATTACTGGCAGCAACATCAGGTGAATTGCATAGCGATTAAATGCGAGCGAGCGAAGAGAGCGAGCTTGAAAAAAATTTGACATTTTACAGTAACAAAAACTGCCGTTTGTAGCTATATTTTTTCGCTTTGGAAATTAAGGGGGGCGCACCCGGGCGCATCTGCTGACAATTACTGGCAGTAACATCAGAAGAATTGCATAAAGATTAAATGCGAGAGAGCTTGAAAATTTTGACATTTTACAGTCCAAAAACTGCCGTTTGAAGCTATAGAAAGATCTGGGTTTTTTTTTTTTTTTTTGCTGTCGAAATTAAGGGGGCGCACCGGGCGCAACTGTTGGCAATTACTGGCAGCAATAGCACAGAAGAATTTAAATGCGAGCGAGCTTAGCAAGCGAGCTTGAAAATTGTGACATTTTACAGTCCCCAAACTGCCGTTTGTGGCTATTTCTTCGCTTTGGAAATTAAGGGGGGCGCACCGGACGCAACTGCCGGCAATTACTGGCAGCAACTTTACCACTAAATGCGAGCGAGCGGAACGAGCGAGCTTGAAAATTTTGACATTTTACAGTCCAAAAGCTGCGTTTGAAGCTATATTTTTTCGCTTTGGAAATTAAGAGGGTGGGGGAGCCTGGTGCGCCCCTCCCCCTGGAGTGAGACAATATTACTATTATTCTTGCAGGCACATACCCTGAAATAAGACTATCAAACTAATCAGAGGTACACTTGTATATATGCCTCTTTAGTCTGTGCAACTGTAGTCTGTTTGGGACAGAACATACAATCTTGTACATCGTAGGAGTGGTACATACAACTCTTCTGGAAATTAAATAATGCACCGTCTTATTTCAATCTGGCATTGTGTGGCATGGTGTGGTATGGTTTGGTTTTGTTCAGTTTGCTTTTGAGCACTCGAATTCGGCCATAGCTGCTAAATCTGCTGGAAGCTGCGGGAGAACTTGAATTATCTTGTCATCTCCTGGCAAGAGACTGCATAGACTCCCCACATTTATGAATGATACATTTGCCCGATGAGAGGCAGGGACCACACACGTATCTCACAAAGTGTTCTATAGAGCCTCCCCGACTTTTGAGTGTGAATGTTGGCAGCCTTCCAGTGGCTGCATGCTATACAACACCTGAAAAGAATGTACAATGTAGCTATCCGATTGGTCGATTCCCCATCACGTGACACGCAGTTAACCCGTTGAGGACGAGTCCCGAGTATACTCGGGCAGTTGTCTATGGGAAATGTGTGTTGTAACAAAATCAGTCTCTCCTCAACGGGTTATAAGTACATGTACCATCGCACACTATGGCTACCAGCTGTGCAAATTTGTTTGAGCAAAAATTGATAGTGCATGGCTGACATCCCCAATTTCCATCGACTCCCGTGTTAAACTCACGATTGACTCAAAGTTTTTGTTTTATTGCATGGCTCTGATGTCACTATAAACAAACATTTGCTGTGCGCACCCTACAATTATAAGCGTGCTTACAAGCGTGTACTTTTGTCACTCAATTCTGTAAACAACTTCAAACCGGTCGGTTTCCCCTACATACGTACATGGCTGACTGTGACTGTGCAGCCACTCATTCACCTTTCACAGAAAATGGTTGCCATTTCTGTGCTAACTTCAAGAATCTGTGTGGACCACATCTGTTGACGTTCGAGGTGTTGTATAAAACAAATAGTGT